>NW_017731377.1:596842-598009 GCF_001890085.2 Hipposideros armiger
AAAAGAACGTGGAAGTGTTAAAATGTGTGTAATTATGCAAACATTTTGATGCTATTTTCTGCACTGCTGGTTTTAAATATTGTTTTAAATATTTTATTTAAAAATTTTATTAACATTATTTGCTCAATGCTTTTGTGATGAATTAAAATTTTTTTCAATATTCTTTGTTCTCATACAATTGAATGTACTGATTTTCTTTTTATTTTTAGTGGTTATAAAAATAGTACATGCTGTTTGTAAAAACACAATCATTGAAAACATCCACACAAAAACCTGCAGTTACTTAGTTTTATTGATAACTGTCAAAACTTGGAAGCTACCAAGATATTCTTCAGTAGATGAATGAATAAACAGGTACATGCAGACAGTGGAGTATTATTCAGTTCTAAAAAGCCACAAAAAGGCACAAAGGAACCATACATGGCTATTACTAAGTGAAAGAAGCCAATCTGAGGTTACATTCTTTATGATTCCAACTGTATGACATTCTGGAAAAGGCCAACCTGGGGGCAGTAAAAACATATATGGTTACCAAGGGTTGGAGGGGAGGGAAGGAGGAATGAGTAGGAGGACCAGGATTTTTCGGGCAGTGAAAATACTGTGTATATTAATGGTGGTTAGATGGCATTATATATTTGCCCACTCATAGACTGGACAACAAGAGTGAACCCTAATTTGTCAACATAGATTTATCAGTTGCAACAAATGCACCACTCTGGTGGGGATGTTGATAATGGGGGAGGCTTTATCAATGTGTAGTGGTGCAGGGGTATGTGATGTATCTGTACCTTCCTCTTAATTTTGTTGTGAACCTAAAACTGCTCTAAAAAGTCTAAAACACAACAAAAAAAAGGGAAAGTCTGAGAAAGTATTACAATTAAATAGACACGCCAACTACATGTAATCTGGCATCCTGGATGAGATACTGGAACAGAAAAAGGACATTCGGTAAAAAATAAATCTGAATAAAATAATGGACTTTTAGTTAGCAATGATGTATCAATATTGGTTCATTGGTTCGTTAACAAATATAACTATAGTAATGTAAGATGATAATAGAGAAAGCTAGGTGTGGGGTATATGGGAATTTTCTGTGTTTGCAACTTTTCAGTAAATCTAAAATTTCTTTGAAGGTTTCTTTTAAAAATGTATAACTCAGTGAGTTAT
>NW_017731377.1:599949-602419 GCF_001890085.2 Hipposideros armiger
GCATGTCCCATTCCACTGAAGAACAAAAACAAAGTGACAGAAGCTATTAAGGGATCTGCTTCACTGAATGCAACGATACTAGTAAAAATTGGAGAAACTTTTAAACCTGGATTAAGAGCAGACGCAGCCATGTCCCTCCCAGCACCATGATGACCATGGGCAAAGCAAAAAGTCAGTTTGAGATGTTTAAAGTTTGGACCCATGGTATGATGCTGAATTTACTATTAGCTCGGAGTGGTTTAAATGATTAAACCGTTTGTTATTCATTACATAATGTGAAAGTGAGTGGTGTGTCTGCAAGGGCTTATGTGAACGCAGCTGAAGAATTTTTGGAAACTAGATAAGCTGATTATGGAGAAAAATTACTTTCCAGACCAAATATTCAATATGGATGAAACCTCCTTATTCCGGAAAGGACTCATCCATAAGGAGACCAAGTCAATGCCAGCTTTCAAGGCTTTTAAAGACAGGGTAACAGTCCTGCTTGGGGGCAATGATGCAGGCTACACATGGACACCCTTTGTGATCTGGCACAGTGAGAACCCAGGGCCCTTAGCCTCTTTTCTAATATAATATTTAAGACAACAGATCTCCATAAGCACATCTTTAGCTGCATCCCACAAATTTATATATAGTCTTTTCATTATTAAAAATCTTTTCTAATTGTATTTGGATCAATAAATTGTAGATGACGTAGGTGCTAGGAGGCATGAAAGAACAGTCCTCAGCATTTCTTAAGCAGCTGCTTATTATCTCCATTTTATAGAGGTGCAAACAGGTTCCTGGAGTCCTTATACTGATAGTAAAGAGAGATTTTCTGGGAGGTGAGAAGGCTATTTGGGAGAAGCCTGATTTGATTTGCCAAATATAATTAATGTAGCAAAAAGATTAGTCCTGCTCTAGCCTNGCCGGCCCTCAGTGTGTATTTCTTAAGAACAAGAATATTATATTCTACATAAGCACAGTTCAGTGATCAAATTCAGGGTGTTTAATATTGATATAATGCTTTTATCTAATGTATAGTCCATGTTTCAGTTTTGTCTCTAATGTCCTTTATAGCATTTTTTCCCCCGTCCAGGATCACATATTGCATTTAGTCTTAGCTAACCTGGAACAGTTTTTTAGCCTTTGTCTTTAATGACACTGAATAATTTGAAGACTACAGACCAGTTATTTTAGAGACTATCCCGCAATTTTGTTAAATTCTTTCAACCATTATATTTTACTACTTTTTAATCCTAGTTGAGCTGAATCAAGGAGGGATGTAGTCAAAATACAGATTAGTTTTTGCCTTCTTTAAGCTCTGAGTGTTGTTAACCAATAACCAATAGTTATTGGTTAAAATCGGTGATGGTTTTTTATGTTAATTATCTATGGCTTTTAATTAGCAGTACTGTCTCCCATTAGTTGCTCATTATCATGGGTCCCCTAGAGTCAGCTGGTTTGTCTGGTTCCTTTTGCCTCTCAGCAGAATTTTTTTTGGACCTGTTTTCTCATCTCTGAAATATTAGACTCCCATCTCTAAAATCTAAAGTATTAAGTCATTTGATCACTTAATAATTTTAATCCAGCATTTAAGAGATTGACTTGTGATAATGTTTAACCAAATTTTGAAGTTTGTTTTATTGTTAAATTGTCTTTTCCTTTTTTTTAGGAATCGCTTCATGTTTGGCTGTTTTCTCAGCACGAATGAAATAGCATTTTCTGACCCAACACCAGATGGCAAGTTATTTGCAACCAAGTACTGCAACACCCCGAATTTCCTTGTATACAATTTTAATAGTTAAAGCCAATTTCAACTATAGAACAGTTACTATGTCAATGAGTTCAGACAGCCCCTTATCATATAAGAACCATTTAACAGCTATCAAAATTAAAATATTGAGACACACACCACATACACAAACCTGCCTGTTTTGTTCCTTATGAATTAAAAGTCAGGGATGAATTTGTTTCAAGTTATGTGGCGAGTCAAACAAAGGGAAAATCTTTGGATGACGTATACTGACTAGCACTCTGAATCCTTAATTACAAAATGTGTAGCTATAACTAGAAAATTACTTGCCTGTTATGTAAGAACAATGACAAAGCAAGGTGGTTTTCCACAGAAATGTGACCACTTACCTTTTATACAGCACCTTTGGACCAGGGTTATCTTATGCTCCATCAGAAGCAAACAGGAAAATTAAAAGACAAATAATCTCCATGCCCAATTTTTAAAGGTAATTCCTGAATTCTGTACACAGAAGTCTCACCTTTATAGGTAGCAGCTCAGTTTGAATGTATTTAGGAAGTGTTTTGAATTTCTAGTTTGCATAATAGGGAAAAATGGCAAAGAATAAGATTTCCATATCCTTTTATGTACAATAGAATTCTATAGCTTGTTTTCATCTTTTTAAAAATATTAATCAAAAGCACAGCTGTCACCAGTTTTAATTAAAATTAGTAATTGCACTACTGTTATTTTATT
>NW_017731377.1:602453-603338 GCF_001890085.2 Hipposideros armiger
TGAGAGAAGTACCATTTCTATGCCTCTATGATTGCTAAATCGGGGGTGGGGGGGCGATGGGGGGAGGAAAAGGGTCGAATCACATATTGGCTCTTATAAGTTTCTGCCCAGGAATGACACAGATCCACTCACATTTCCATTTAAAATTTACAATCAACCTGCCAATTTCAATAAAAAAGCCAGCTAAAATTTTGATTGGAATTGGAATGAATTTCTATATCAGTTTGGGAGGAATTAACAACTTACCAGTATTGATTCTACCATTCCACATCATGATCTCTCCCCATTTATTTACATCTCATTCAGTTCTCTCAGTAATGTTTTTGGCGTTCAGTCTATAGTTCAGACTTTTTTGTTGGATTTATTTGTAAATATTTTATGCTTTCTCGTGCTTATAAATGGAATTTTTAAATTTTTCATTTTCCAATTACTTACATATAAAAATATCAAACTTCACTTGATTCTAGTTCTTTTGTATATTCCTTGAGATTTTCTACCTAAACAATCGTATCAACTGTAAATATGAACCACTTCATTTCCTTTCCAATCTTCATGCCTTTTACGTTTTTCTTGCTTTATTTTAATGGTAGGACTACAGGACAGTGTTAACACTGGCCAGAGCAGGCATACTGGCCTTGTCCTCTATTTAAGTATGTTGCCTATAGGTTTTTCTGTAGATACCCTTTCTAAGGTTAAGTTCCCTTCTATATCTAGTAAGCAAGAGTTTTTATCATGAGTGGAAGATGGATTTTGTCAAATGCCTTTTCTCTGCATCTATTGAGATGACCATGTAGTTTTCAAATCTGTTAATATGCTGAATTGTGTTCACTTTTGAATAATAACTTTTCTTTCCTGGGATAAACCACCTATTTAGTCAGATGTACT
>NW_017731377.1:605348-606368 GCF_001890085.2 Hipposideros armiger
AGAATTTAAACATAATAAAAGTGGTTTCCCCACATTACTGAAAAGTTTGCCTGTCTGTGAAGGTGGATTGTTCCAACAAGTTTGATGAGATCACAAATTAATGGTCAGTTATTCCTCTTTAAGTCAGAAAACATTTTATTGCCCTTTACTGCATTCTAAGAGTTTAAGCAGACATTACCTTTTTCAGTTCTCATGGATACTATCTCAAATTGAAAACGAAGCTGAAGCTGCTTCTCCTTCAAATTCTGAGCTTAACATCATTGTTTCAGGGAGGCCTTTCTCAACATGTATGCTGGATGAAGTGTCACATGATGTCATGTTTACATAATTCCTTGTATTGTAATAGTCATTTACTTTAGTAGTATTAGTCATTCAAGAGCTGTTTTCCATCCTAGATCATGAGCCCTAAAAGGGTAAGGACTGTATGTACCCCATTTTCCTCTATATCCATAATGCCTAGCTCAACGCCTGACTGTACTTACTATTAAAAATATCTGTGGGGCCGGCCGAGTGGCTCAATTGGTTAAGACCAAATTAGTTTTTAAAGATTTAAGTGTTTTATCCAAACTATTCTTAATGTTTCTATAAATACTTATTTTAAGTGCTATTTGGTAATCTGTTCATTTTAATATATTTGGATATATTTTCATGCCTACAAATATAAACTACATGATTTTAATGGCTATAAGGTACTGTGCTGTGTAGTGGTACAGTAATTTACCATCCCTTATTGATGGACCTTCTCTCACATTTTTGTATCTGTTCTGCTATGGTGTGTTCATTTCCCCTATGCTTACAAATATTATTTTAGATTAGGTTTTTAATTTTAATTTAAAGTATCTCTTGAAAATAAACACCCTAATATACATTTAAGGAAGCACCAAACCCACGGTTTATGGCTACACGGGATAGACTGATGCTGGGTGCCAGTGAAGACTTTACATTGTGTTAGTATTTTTATTAGGATAATTATTGTTTTTGTTACTACTTTATTTTCAAAGTTGCATGGGTTTTGATTCT
>NW_017731377.1:608113-610248 GCF_001890085.2 Hipposideros armiger
TTGAGTTAAATACTCAGCTTCATAAAGACTCAATAATGAAAACGTCTTCCTTTGAGTAGCTCTGACCATATCAAATAGGTTTTAATTTGTTGTTACAATCTCATTCTTTTTGAATAGTTTGTAACTGGAATTTGATTTCTTCTTTCAGTCAAAAATCATTTATAAGTATTTTAATTCCTAAATAATTTAGGGTTTTTTTGTTTCCAATTGTGTTACTAATTTATAGATTTATAGCACTCAGTACAATGAATGTCAACCATTAGTCAACCATTAGACTATTTCTACTTTTTGTGATTTGAGGTTTTCTTTTATAACCTAATACATGATCAACTTTAATAAATATTCTGATGCAGAGATTGACTTTATTATTTACTCAGTCTCCTACATATTGGTTTTATCTATTTCATGTATTAAGGATTGAGAAAATTATACTAAAAAATCTTGTGTTTATTCTTTTTGACAAATTCTCCTTTTAAGACCTACAATTTCAACTCTGTAGTAGTAATTTAGCCTTACGATTCATGACAGTTCTATCTTTATTAATGATCACAGATACTATTATAAAGTCACCCTATGTATCTTGACTTTTCCCTTCAACTTGTAGAGTTTTACTTTAGCTAGAAATTAAGTTGTATATATGTTCTTAACACCATTCACTAAACTTCCCTTTACCTTATATAAAGAGGCAAATTTAAATGTTAGTTATAATATTAAATAATATGATGAAAGCAGAAGCTTTCTCTTTGAGGCTAGCTCTTTGTTCTCACCAAGAACATATCTTAAATTTCATGAGAAGAGAATGATCAGTATTTAAAATAAAGAGAGAAGAATGAGTGGGGTGAGCCAAAGGGCAAAAAGCTGAAGACCAGCCTTCACTAGTAGTTTTCTTTCCTATTTGCACTCCTGTTTCTTCTTCTATCAGACTCCCAAATCTTGTCACTATGCTGATGTTGAATAAATGAATTTCTTTATAAAAACTTATTAAAATTTTATTTTCTATTCCCTACCACTAAAAAATCCCAATCTAGGTTAGAAATAGTTCCCAAAGTTATCTTAATTAAAATATATATTAATAAGAAAACAATAATTTATATTGTGGGTGTGTGACAAGAGAGGGGACCGGAGGTTGAGTGGAAGAGACATAAAGGATACTTTTTACTATATACTNTGTTGCTATTGGTTTCTAACTTAAATCCACTGTGGTCAACAAACATACTCTATCATTTCTTCCATAATTTTGTAAATTTTCCTTTTCAGATATAAAGGCTTTACCTCTGCTATGACTAGGATAAACAAAAGCTCTTACAAACAGAATATTCACTGGGCAGTGTTAGAGTATATTATACTAAAAATGAAAATTTTCACTACTTGATTGCTATTAATCTCCATTTCTTCACGAATAAGGTTAGAGTGAAAACAAACCAAATATAATTCACTTTCAAATAAACAGAAAAACAGAGAGCCTGTTTAATGAAAGAAGCTTCTCTTCAGAACTAAAGGAAAGTTCTGCCTTGCTGGTCTCAAGAAATTTACAAGGAAAAGATAGAAAGGAGGAAACTAACATTTGAAGAACAAACAGGACTGAGAAGAAAAAATGAAAATTAAGCAGTTGGGAAACTGAAGATTCCAGTCAATAAGCACTACTTCATTCATGCAGCATTTTGTTTGGTATATTTAATAAGTAGTCTCTGTCTAAAGATACAGTGAGAACAAAGATGCCAGACTAGGACAATCCCCAGCATCAGGTGACAAGTATGAAAGATGTCTTTTTACTTAGCATTAGGACAGTGAAGTTTGAAAGGCAGTCATGTCCAGTATAAGCTCTGGGAAGGCTTTCCTCCGTACCATATTACATCTAAGAGGCACTTAATGGAATCTATGATTAGGCAAGTCTACAGATGTGGTCCACCAGATGTGGCCCACATGGGCACTGATTGTGGCCAGAAAGAAGGATTCTTACCCCATTCTAAGTAGGTCAAATTCCTACAAGGATCTGCCAGGCTAAAGAGTAGCTTTCTAAAATTCTGAGTCTAATATAGCAGCTCCAATTGTAGATTAGTCAACCACAGGGACATTTCCTATATGTCCACTTACATTTCTCTAAGTCTGTGATTAGAATTTAAACATAATAAAAG
>NW_017731377.1:617323-618443 GCF_001890085.2 Hipposideros armiger
CTATTTAAAGTATAATGGCATAGTTACCTTTAATCCTCTTGCCACGTTCAAAGCAACTTTTAAAATTATGGGTGCTGGAAAAGGACCTTGGTTGTCTTTATTTCGTTCTTCTATTAAGTCATTTAGGGACTTTTCACCACCATATTCCATAGCAAGACATAGACTACCATCACTGGCTGCAGCGAAAGCACGATAGCCTTAAAGAAACATAACATTGTCTTATTACAATAGGGAAGACCAACAGCAACATTTGAGTTTTTTACAGTAAAGTAATGGAAAACGGGTCTGGATTAACGCTGACAAATATACAAAACTATTATTTACAAAACTAATTCAGTTGATCTAATTTAAAATGTTTGCAAATAGTATCACAAATTAAAATTAAAATATTTTCAGCATTCCTAAATATAGTGGTTCACCAGCCCTACAAATATTAAAAATGACAATAAATTATCTAAATGAAGATCATTTTATATTCCTGAATTCTCCATAGTACTAGCACCATAATGACTATATCTATTCCCATGAAATTTTAAATATATACTTAAGCATCTAAAAATATTATACACTACTTTTTATTTCAGAATGTTCACATTAATTTGATTCTTACCAAATTCTACCACTGTCCTCTTCATTTTTCATTAGTGAAATCGGTAATGAGATTATATAAACTGTTTCTGGATAAACAATTATATTATACCAAATACTACTACCAAATAAATTTAAACTTACCTACAATGTTTGGATGATGAAGGTTTTTCAAAATCTTAGCTTCATCAGTTAGTCTCTTTTGATACATATTTTGATAATAATCATTACATTTAGAATTAATCTTTTTCACAGCCCAAGGAGAATTAGACAAGCCTCTTGGAGATCTTTAAAAAACAATTATAAAATGTATAGAAAGATTAATAATCACAACACATTTCAAATGACTAAGAAAAACTTCCAAATTCTGAAAAGAACTTGACAGTAATTTGTTTTTTTAAAAAACATTTACAGTATTTTATACAATCAACACCTTTGCTATATATCCTTTTTAATTGAAAGATAAACAGCTGACATATTGACTGATTATAAGAAAAGTGTGTATCTATTGCTGGAAGGGAGAAGATAAAAA
>NW_017731377.1:620213-623897 GCF_001890085.2 Hipposideros armiger
GACACCCTCCCCCATTCTGTCTCACTATGCTGTTGCCTACTTCCTATCCCCCAGCTTCTCAAGACTGGAACTGGCTTTGGAAGGGACTAAAGCAGAGGGTCTTTAGTTTGAGGTTTACTGGCGTAGCTGAATACCTGTGAACCATACAGGAACACAGTAATGCATGACCATATGCATACTATTGGGTTGTCAGAAAAATCATGACGTATTTTTCTGTTTTTTTTTGTTACAAAAATGCGTCATGACTTTTCCAACAACTCAATAAATGCTTGATGAGTTTTCACATGTGTATATATACCTGTGTTATCACCATCTAGAACATTTCTGGCACCTGCAAGACTTAAGACATCGTTTAAAAAAAGAAAACTTCCAGATAATTAAGAATAAAATAAAGGGCCGGCCGAGTGGCTCAGTTGGTTAAGAGCTCGCTCAAGAGGTTGAGCTCTGAGCAGCAGCGGTTCAAGTCCCGGCCCGAGCTGAGCAGCCGCTGAGCTGCCAACAGGTGGCAGGATGGCTCAGCGAAAAAAATAATAAAAATAAAAATAAAATAGACAAAAATGAAAAAAAAAACTCAATAGAAGTATCAGAAAATAAAGTTGGAAAAATCTCCCAGGAAATAGAGCAAAGAGACAGAGAAAATAGGAAAACCAGTCCACCCCCCCCCAAAAAAGTACATCACAGATCTGTCCAGTAAGTTCAACATCCAAATAACAGGAGTTCTAGATAATGAACAGAAAAATAGGGGTGAGAATTATCAACGAAGTAATTTTTAAAATAATTTCTCAAAAATTTAAGAACAGGGATTTTCAGAATCCAAGAGGCCCAGAGCCGTGCATGTCGCTGTGAAATTTCAGAACACTGGTGACAAATAGATCATACAACCTTCCAGGGCAGTGGGAGGAACAGGTTACATAAAAAGAATCAGCACTCACAAAGGCTTCAGAATTCTCAGCAGCAAACACTGCAAGCTAACAGACAATGGAAAGATGTCCTCAAAATTCTGGAGGAAAATTATTTCCAAACAAGAATTCTAACCCAGAAAAGCTAAAAAGGCCCTTCAAGTATGAGGGTAAAATGAAAACATTTTCAAAAATGCAAATTCTCAAAAATGTATCTCCTGTCCACCTTTTCATGGGGAGCTACCAAATGTCCTCAAACAAAACAAGATGTAAACCAAGAAATAGTAAGACATGAGGTACAGAAAACACAGGATTCGATTCACCAGAGAACCAAAGGAAATCTCCAGGTTACCAAGATAGGAAAATCCCATGCTGAGGGCCACGTTTCGAGGAGTGATAAGATCAGGCAGGAACAAGCTATTTTTCAGTATCAGCCATATAAATTTTGATTGTTATATATAGTATAATTTTGTTAACACACTTTACATTTTAAAATATTTTTTAAGGGGAAAAAAATGAGGCTAACCATGAACCTATGAGAATTTTTTTCTTTCAAAATAAGACAAGTTTTTAGACACTAGTAAAGAATGATCATAAATAACATACAAACACACAAAGAGGTGTTTAAACTGCAAAAATGCTTCAAGAATACCCACTTACACATAATTGCTATATTATTCTCAATTCATTAGATTTTTAGTAAAGGAAGCATTTCTATTTAGAAACAATATAAACCTAACAATATGCTGTGTTGGACTAGGCCAGCTGATTCCAAGAACTCATAAGGCACACATATTGACTTGGTTGTTTTCCACTTAATTAACATGAACCTAAGTATAGAGTATGAGTAAAAGAAACAACTTAAAAAAAATGTGTTTGTTGACAATATTAATAGCTATTAGCATCAATTCTATTTCATTTTTCCTTTAACACAATTTTCCTACATTAAAATCATATATTCACCTTTCTTACTTAACAATGATGACAAACAAATAAAAACTTTACTTCTTTTAGAAGAGTATCTTGAGAAGGCAACTCTCCAGATAGAAGGGATTAACAGTCACTGACATCTCCCAACTGGAGTCCTCTTTGAGGTTTTCTTATTGAGAATCCTTCATCATTCCCACACAGGAACCCCTTTCCCTTCCCATACAAGCCAAGGAAAAATTATAAGGTAAATTACTGCTCCTTTAATAATCCATCAGGTGGAAACTAGCAGGAAAGTATACCAGACAGAGCTCTGGTGAAGTTATAAAAGGTTTTAGGACTGGAATATAGCAGTCAGGTAGGATCAGGAACACACCCTAATCTAAATATTTGAATTTTCACATTCCTTTTTGTCTCCAACTACAGTGGAAGTACAATTCCATGTAAAAAGGTTAATATGAAATCTTATACTCACCTTTTCATAAGATAGACATTTACCCCTGTGCCAAAGCCAAGTTTCTGCATAAACGGCGAGGCAGGAATATTTAAACATGGAGTTGAACATAATGCTATAAATGTCAAAAACAGAAATAAAATTAGTATTTAAAAAGACCTCTACAAATGCAAACTAAAATTCTCAACATATTATTAAGAGTAGAGTATTGCCATAATTTTTTGGAGAGCAATTTGACACTATCCTAATTTTAAATGGATACCCCTTGACCAAGTCTATTTTTAGAGCTCTATCTTATAGTAACACTGAAGCAGGGATCAGTAAATGGCTTGTTTTTGCATGGCCCATGAACTGAGAATTGCTTTTTTAAATTGGTAAAAAAGAGATAAAAAGAATACGCAACAGTGGCCCACAAAGCCTAAACTATTTACTATCTGGCCCTTTACAAAAAGTTTGCCAAAAGCCATCATACATGCACATGCTGCACACATATAAAATATTTGAATACTGGGACTCACTTTGTGGCTGTAGAAAACAAACAAAAAAACCTAAGTATTACTAGTCATAATTACAGTATATATTACAGAGCATTATACAACCATTTTCAAAGACGAGACAGGAGTCCTACTTTTCCTAATGAATAATCAACTACTCCTGGAACTGCCATCTAGAAAACTTGACAAAATACAACCGTTTTCAGATATTTGACAATAAGTACAGCAGGGTTGTGATCTTTGAGAAACAAATGAGGTGAGCCCTATCATTGCCCTAACTTACTGCTTTAAGGTGGTTTCCAGGCCACGCCACAAACAAACACAGCCCAGAGGTCTTGTCAAATTGAGGCAGAGATCGGAGATCAAGTAGAGTTAGGTAGCTAGAATTCGTGGAGCACAGAACTAAAAGAGGGAGACAAAGTTAGGGAAAAAGCTCCAGAGATCTGAAAAGAGGTCTCCCCTTGAACGTTTGGGAAGTATTTATCTGCACATACAATGGGCAGAACTTCCCAAAGCTGGGGCAACCACTAAACACAAGCAGTAGGCTAAACAATTACCTGACATCACACAGGTCTAGGAATAGCTCACTTACAATCAGCAAGAGTGTGGTAAATCTGTAACACACAGGGCATTGAGTTAAGTGCTCTAAAGGGTCATGACTTAGTACAGCTAAATTTTAGCCCAAGGAAAAAGTATACAACAAAGCCTAAAGCAAGCCTCAAAAGAACAAGCTAATGTGCAGGAAACTAAACTGCAGGTAGAGCAGAACAAAATCACACATCCTTCAAAGGTATAACAAAGTTCAGCACGCAACAATGTAAAACGTCCAAGATGGCCCATAACAGAAGAAAGGTAAACCAATAGAAACATACCATAAAATGACAGTGATATAGAAGCAGCAGATAAAAAT
>NW_017731377.1:624825-626887 GCF_001890085.2 Hipposideros armiger
CAGAGGCCAGCGACTGATCTGCCTCACCCGGTAAGAGCGCAATGATAATACCAACATGGGCCAGTGAAGTGACATCCTCCACAACTAGACAGAAGAACAAAAGGACAGCAACTTGTCTGTTCCCCTTCCCCAGATTCCCCAGCGATGTTCTCCTCCCCCAATTCCCCAATAAAATCTTAAAAAAAATAAAAAGAAATCATCAATTTGTTATGGGACAATAGAGGAGTACATTAAATGTAAATGGTCTAAACAGTGCTTTCCAACAGAACTTTCTGTCATGATGGAAATGTTCTATATCTGTGTTGTCCACTACAATAGCCACCAGCCACATGTGGTTACTGGACACGTGAAATGCGGCTAGTACAACTGAAGAACTAAACTGCAATTTTATTTAATTTTAATTCATTTGAACCTTAACTGCCATATGAGGCCAGTAGCTAAACAGTCCAATTAAAGGCAGAAGCTTTCAGGATAAAAACATAACAAAATACATGCTGTATAGTAAACTTTAAATATAAAGACACAAATAGGTTATAAGGGTTGGAAAACATATACCATTCAAACACTAATCAAAATAAATCTGGAATGGCTCAATTAATATCACATAAAGTGGACTTTGAATAGAGAGTACAACACCAGATAAACAAAGGAATTTTTATTTATAATAGTAAAGGGGTAAATTCATCAAAAGAAATAACCTTCCTAAATGTATGTGTACCTAATAACAAGCTTCAAAATACATAAAGCAACAACTGATAGAACTGAAGGGGAAAAAATAGACAAATTCATAATTGTAGTTGGGAGACATACCTCTCTCAGTAATAGAATAAGTAGACAGAAAACCAGTAAAGATACAGAAGACATGAACAAAACAACATAAACAAGTCAACCAGCTTGACCTAACTGCCATTTATGGATCACTGTACCCAACAGCAGCATTAAATATGATCTTTTCAAGTTCATGAAACATTCATTAAGATAGATAAACTGATCAAGTCAAGTTGATCAAGGAAGAAAAAAAATATAAAACACCAGTGCCTGACATCAAAAAGGAGATATCACCATAGATCCTACTGACATTAGAATGGTAATAAAGTTATATTATTAATTATTTTACACCAATCAATTTAACAACTTAGAAGGGATGGACAGAGTCCTTGAAAAACACTAACAAAGCTTCTTACACAAGAAGAAACAGATAACCTGACCAGCCTATTAACCTATTAACTGTGAAGTTACAATTCAAATCTTCCTACTAAGAAAACTCCAGACCCACCTGGTTTTACTGGTGAATTCTACTTTAAGAAAGAAATACTATCAATTCAACATATACTCTTCAAGGAGAAGGAAACACTTTCCATCTTACTTCATGAATACAGAACACCCTGATACCAAAACTATACAGACATTCCAAAGAAAAACAACAACAAAAAAAAACAGCTACAGTCCAATATCCCTCATGAACACAGAAGGTATCAGTAAACTGAATCAAGCAAAACATAAAGTATACACATCATGACTAAGCTGGATTTGCCCCAGGAATGAGTTTTGCTTATCATTTGAAAATTAACATAATCTACCACATCAACAGACTATAAAAAAATCAATAGATTCTGAAAAAGCTCTTGACAAAGTTCAACACCCATGCATGATCATCAGGAATAAAAGGAAAATTCTTCAACCTGATAACGAGCATCTGTGAAAAACCTGCATCTATTCTGTGGGGATGTTGATGGCAGGGGGTGTATGAGAAATCTCTGTACCCTCCACTCAATTTTGCTGTAAATCTAAAACTGCTCTAAAGTCTATTACCAAAACAAACAAACAAACAAACAAAAAACAACAACAAACCACTCTATATCTAATATAATACTTCATTGTGAATATGTAAGTCTACTCTTCTACTCAAAAAAATATTGGAGGGCCGGCTGAGTGGCGTGTTGGTTAAGAACTGGCTTGGGACACCAGAGGATCGCGGTTCGGATCCCACATATGAGGGCCAGTGATGCTGCCCTCTACAGCTAAGATGCTGAACAACAGCTCAACCTGCAGCTGGGCTGCC
>NW_017731377.1:627155-640203 GCF_001890085.2 Hipposideros armiger
AAAAAAAAAATTGGAGCCATTGCCATAAGGAAAGAAAAAAGAAATACAGACTAGGACAAAAAAGTAAAACTGTCTTGATTCATATACATTACCAACTATGTACAATGTACAATATCCTAAGCAATCTATAAAAAAGCTAGTAGAATGAGTTTAGCATGGCTGCAGGATACAAGGTCAACACACAAAAATCTATATATATTAGAAGTGAACATAAGATTTTCCCATATGTTATGGTCTAGAAATTTTATAATTATGACCATTTTTGAATATGATATGCACTAAGGGTCAATTTACATATTGATATCCAATTGTTTTTATTTGTTGAGATTATCCTTTGTCCATTGAATTGCATTGGAAAATACTCATATCGTATCTTTCCTTCACAAGAGCAATGCATGTTTGAGACCAAGAAAGGTAAGTATTAGTAGTTCTTTAATGGCTCAAGTTAAGCTGATTTCTTCACCAGAGAGAGCCTCCAAATCTATTAGAATGTCAATTAGCTCACAGGTGACCATTTCCTGGCCTATAAGTCTTTATTTGTTAAGATAACATTATAAAAAGGACTTATGCTAACATTGTGTAAGATAGATAATAATTAAAGCATCAAACTATAATATTACTAAGACATTTCTAATAGCAATGACAATAAAAAATGTTTTTATATCTATTTTACCAGATTTCCTTTTTTCAGATAATTTGCTTGGTGTCTTGAAATTATTGATTCCTTCCATTGTAATAACCACTCTAGATCCTATGATAAAAATAAATTGAAAGTTACACTGCAATTATAAAGATTACAACTCATTCATGAAGAAAAAATTCCCGGAATACTATCACTCATTTTATCACATAAATAAATCTGAGAAAGGCTATGACAAATATTTAGTCCAATTTTATTTACAATGAGAAAACTGAAATCCAGAGAGGTACAATTATTTACCCAAGGTCATAGTAGTAGCGATTGAGTTTTTTTGTTTATATTAATTAAAAAGTAACATATGCACTTGGTTCTTTTTGTAAAAATCGCCTAGTACAAAAAGGTAAAAATTGAATCTCCCTCTCACACCTCCCAGTAGTAGTTAACAGGTTTTTTTAAATATCCTTTAAAGAAATTGGCTATGAAAGCAGCATTACTCCTAACAGCCAAAAAGAGGAAACCGCAATATCCATCAGATGAATGGATAAACAAAATATGGTATACAATACACACAACAGAATGTTATTCAACAGAATACATATTCTAGACAATAGAATATTAATCAGTCATAAAAAGGAATAAAGTTGATATATACTACAGCATAAATATATCTTGAAAACATTATGCTAAATGAAAAAAGCCAGACACAAGAAGCTACATATATGATTCTATTTACATCTAATGTCCAGAAGGCAAATCCATACACAGAAAATAGATTAGTAGCTGCCAGAGGCTGGAGGAAGGGAGAATATGGAATGACTGCTAGTGGGTACAGGGCTTCCTTTGGGGGTGATGAAAATGTTCTAAAATTAGGTAGTGGTTTAATATATTCAACTTTGATTATACCAAAAACATCACTGAATTATATATTTACAAAGGGCAAATTTTAAACTATATGAATTGTATCTCAATAAGCTGTTATAAAAAATTGTCTACACAAATAAAATGTACATACTGCACATACATGCAAGTTAATCCAAGCTTTTTATTTCTTCTGTAATATATTTCTTAAAGAATCTTTTAGAAAGATTTTAAAAATTGCTTTTTGTTTTAAAAAAGTTAAATTTCGTACTATTATTTATTGTAAAGCAAACTGTTGCTATAAACTCGTTTGGTTTGCTCATAAAAAATTGGAAAGAACATCTTCTTCCAAGAAAAAAAAAATCATCTCAAAGGCCCACCTTTAATTTTCTACTAATGAGAAGCTTGTTCAGTTTTTAAAGTGTAGCTACAGTCACCACTCTCTTCAGATTTGCCTGAATTTCGAACACTGAAGATGCCCTCGTCACGCACTTCTAAGCCGCCCTAAGGACTAAACAAATACATGGCCCTACTGGCAAAGCAAACATGTAGAGAGAGCCAGTAGAAAAAGGGAAAAGCAAAAGAACGAGAGAAAAAGTAAAGATATTTGAGAAAAGAGAAGCACAACAGGGTGGGAAAGTAGAATGAGAAAGAAAGGGCAAGTTCTGATCCGATTATTTCTAAGGTCCTGGACACTCTCAGTAGGATTTCTGGGAGTAGAGACACAGGCAGTTTATCCCCTAAATCCAGGAGTTTATAGAGGGCTCATTATTAAAAAATAAAAATAAAAAAAAATCCTTCTTCCACCTGCTCAGTCGGTTCACCTGAAAATTGGAAGCAACATTAGCTGAGGGGTTCAAAGTAGGGAACTGTGCTTCGCACCCCTTTCTCAACCTCCAACCCCCTCCGTGCCACCAGAAGAAGCCTTCGCCACGTGCAGCCTCCCCTAAGAGCTGGAATTGAGACTCACTCGGCTGAGGGAATGCACTGTCTCCACCAGGCAGAAGACCCAGCGTGCGGATCTGGTACAGAACCATATTGGGCTTAAAGGCTGGGGTGTCGCTTCAAGCAGCGACTCGGGCCTTCCGGGATCCGTCCGTAGTAACATCGTGTGTGAAACAACGGCAGCTCGCTAGATCCGGGGGGTGCCCAAATCGGCCTACCCACCGTATTCTCCTATGGAGCTTCCACAAAAAGTACAGATTACCAGGCCTCGCTTAGACAACGCTCAATTTCTTTCTTACAATCCCCACCCTACCCCGTGATTCAGATGCGCCCTAGGGTTTCAGTCGCAACGACGACTCCTAAAAAAATTCCGAGTTTAACGCCATATTCCCAACGGCTTCCTACGTTCCTTCTAGGCCTCGAGCTGTTACGAAAACAGCAGAGGCCTCGGCTACGCGAAGGGCTCGACCCCCGCACCCAGGCCCCCGCGCGGTGAAGGCCAGAGAAAAGCTCCCCTTACCTGAGCCGTTCGGCGCGGTGGTGTCACACTCCAGGTAGGAAAAGACCGCGATGACAAGAGGTCCAGGCCAAGGCCGTCTTGAAATCTGCTCCCGAGGGGCCCCTAACTAGACCCCGCGGCCGCCTCAATTGCCCGCCGGCCGCTACTCACACTCGACAACAACAGTCGTTGAGGCTTGAACGCTTCTCGCTTTCAAAACCGCGCGCGCCGCCTCTACGTCAGCCGCAAACTACGGGGTGGCGCGAAGGTCACAACTAGTCAGCATTTGTCGTTCCTGCTGATTTTGGTCTCTCCAGTCTTTTTATTGATCCCATTTTATTACCAAATAGGGACGCTTTGAAGACAAATAAAAGGAAGAGAAGAGCATAAAAAGACAAGCTGATTTTTATAGCCACTGTCAGCCCTTCCGAGAAACAACTCTGGTTGAAAAGAATATATACCCCTGTATTTAAGGCTGAAAGTCTTCCCCAATTACAAACACTATGCTCACAATATGTAATGATTATTATATAAATTTTTATTACAGATTTATTTGACCTTGGAGCACTATAACTAAAAGTGCATTAACCTAGACACAACAATCATTTTTGGCTGAGAAGAAAAATAGATATTTAGAAATTTGGATAACTCGTAATTACCACCCACATTCATTTCAACATTGTTCATTTATTTATTCAACAAATATTTATAGAGCACTTACTATGTAGCAGGTATGTCTTGAAAGCCCACTATATATACTACAGTAGTTGCTACAAGAGACACCAAGATGATAAAAATCACAAAACTCCCTCCTGCTCAGGAGGAGCTTAGAATCTTTTGGGTGAGGGAGAGGGAGAGAGAGAAAAGAACACATACACACACCCACACACACACACTTCATAATACAAAAGTCTTTATGTAGGTTACTGTGTTCATACACTCTGTTTTTCAAACGAGGAAACTATGGCACAGAGGTTAACTAATTTGCCTAAAGTCACAGAGCTAACAAATGGTAGAGGGTTTGAACCCATGTTGAGCTTAGACTTCATCTTTAATAAATGTGCTCAAAATCTCTTCCATCTTACACACACACACACACACACACACACACACACACCCCTCCACACCCTACCTAAACATAAAATAAATAGTTGGTCACATTGCACTGTACCTCTAGTCTCACATTTATTTATTTATTTATTTATTTATTTATTTGTTTGTTTGTTTGTTTGTTTGTTTGTTTGTTTGCTTAGGTGGAGGCATATATAGACCTCATCTTTTAAAAAAGTATTTATAATTTTCTATACTTTTTATTAAGTCCTACACTTTTACAAGCCCTCAATTTTCTGTTCTTACTGGCTACTAAAATGTTGCCTAAAGCCAGAGACCGAGAGCTTCTTAATTAACCACTTCTTGTGAAAAGAAACTCTAGGGAGATGAGGATATTGACACAGGTGTAAGATGAGGCAGAAAATATTCACAAGAATGAAGGCCCTTGGGTAAAGACTTACACTCACAACCATCCTGTTCCCCATCTTGTAACCATAAAAGTAACCTCCAGAGATTATCTGCAGAAACATTTGAACTTCACAAGCTTAATATTAGTGAAATGTAATCATTAATCTCAAAATCAGTTGTCATAGGAAACAGCTTCCAACCTGAATCTGTTATTTCTCCCAGTGTATAAATGTCCTGAATTCCTTGGCTTAAGCAAAAGTGCCACAAACTCTATATTTGACTCTTGGCTGGTTGTGCCCAAAGGAACATTTACATCATCACCTTTTTATGGCATAAACTCCAACTTTTGTCCCATTCGGGGCTTCTCCTTTTGACTTTCAAGAGCCTAGTTTGAGGAGAGGGTAGAGTATTAACATTTCCCTTTCCTCTTTTCAACTGATGTTACACTTCCATTCTCTTTGAGGCCATATGGGTGCAGCTGATGGGCTAGAAGAATAGTGAGAATGTTTAGGGAAAAAGAAGGAAAAAAATTAAATTTCATAATTTCGTCTTGTTACATCTGTATATCCAACCAGTCAACATGACCCTAGGGTGCTGCTCAGGCATCCTGAAACCATTGGGTCCACAGCTAAGGCTGTCTGAGCTCAGCCCCCCACTCCCCTGGACCTCTCCTACTTCCCCATGCTTCTCTTATGGGTCCCAGTTTTGGTGAATGGCACCTCCATCTATCTTCAGGTCCTAAACCAGGAGCGTCCCTTTCCTTCACCCATCTAAGTTCTGATAACTCCTCGGGTGTCTCTAAAATCCTGCCCCTCCTCCCCATCCCACCTTCCTCTGCCTTGGACCACAAATTCTCACATCTCACTATTGATGATTCCAACAACCTCCTAATTTGCCCCGCTGCCTCTGATCACTCCTCTCCTCCAGCAGATTGCCCCATTGCTGCCTGGTTAATTTTTCTGAAGTGTAATCTGGTCCAGTCACTCCCCTGCTTGAAATCCTTCAGGGTTCCTCATTAGCTTCAGGGTAAAACACAACTCGCCTTAGGGTCTCTAGCTTGGATCCCTTCAACTCCGAATCTGGTCTCCAGTTATACTGAGTTAATGGTAGTTCCCAGAGCACACATGTTTTCTAATGTCTGCAGCACATGCACATGCTTTCCCCTCTGCCAGGATGGCCTTTCCCCCTCTTCCTGCCTGGATTAGCATCTCCTCAGTCTTCAGCACTCAACTCAGGTGCTGCCTGCCCCAAACATTCTTTCTAATCTCCCCAGTCTACTTTATTTCTCCTCTAAGCTCCTAGAATGCTTTCTGATTCTCTTGTCCCAGCACATATCCCAGTGCGCTGGAATTTTCTCTCTACCTGTGTCTCCCCGCGCTGGAGGGTCGGCTCTACATGTATATCTCTCCCCCACATGCCTAGGTGAGTGCTCAGGAATGTTTGGTAAATACATGGGTGAATGACAAGATAGATAAACATTGTTGCATGGAGAATTCCATCAGTCCTTCAGTGACAGAGAATATGCCAGTTGGTTTAGAAAATTGGTCTGAACTGATAACTTAATATCTTAGCAACGGTCCCTGAATCAATGTTTGCTGATTGCTAGGCACTGAATGTTTGCGTGTCCCCCTGCTCCCATTCATATATTGAAGCCCTAACCCCCATTGTTGATATACTCATGGTGTTAGGAGGTGGGGCCTTTGGGAAATAATAAGATTTATATGAGGTCATGAGAGTGGGCGCCTCATCCAATGGGATTAGTATCCTTACAAAAAGAGGCAATGGAGGGCTCTAAATACTTCTGCCCAAACCCCACCCCCCTCATGTGAGGACACAGTGAGAAGGTAGCTGTCTGCAAGCTAGAGAGAGCTCTCACCAGGACTTGACCATGCCAGCACCCTCATCTCAGAGTTCTAGCCTCCAGAATTGTGAGAAATAGATGTGCATTGTTGAAGCCACCTTGTCTATGGTACTTTGTTATGGCAGCCCGAGCAGAATAAGACACTGACCAACTCTGGAAGCAGCCAACTCCAGCACAGAGGTTGAGGAGGAAAGAATGAAAAGGGAATTGAGGAGGTTTTGCTTCCATACACACTCTCATTCTTATATTTACCTGTTTTCACAGTAGCTTCTCTTTTGATGACTAAAAATGTATGACTCTCCAAACCAGACTCCAAACCTTCCATCATTCAGTGAACTTGCCTAAAATTTGAACTCGTTTGTAATGAAACCACCTGCTTCTCCTCCCCCATCACTTCCAGGACCACAGTCTCAGAGTTGAGAGGAACCGTAGGCGTGACTTTGTCAGGCTTCTCAAGATGTGGAAAAGCTTCTGCGTCATCCCGTTCCAGAGAGAAAACTCTGGGCATGCCAAGCCCACTTCTTTCACACAGCTCTAGTTTTCAGGACATTCTCCCTAATATTGGGACAAAACTAGACAAACTCTAGACTAACGACAACGTTTAACTAATATTTTTGATGTGACTACTGTATCCCAGACACCGCGCTACACACTGGGGATCCAACAGTGGGTGAGATCAACACCTTGGCCCCTTTTTTTCCTAGAGTTGACCATCTACTGGAGGCAGTAGACAATACGTAAGTAATTAAAGCACTTGCAAATGGTGATCGAGGCTGTGGAGGGCATATGCAGGCTGCTGTGACGGAGAATGACAGGCGACGGTGTAGAGGGTCGTACTCTCATACGGTAGTCAGAGAAGCTTTATCTGAGGAGGTGATTTTAAACTAAGGCTTCAGGGATCAAAAAGGAGCCAGTCTCATGAGGAGTCAGTGAAAGAACCTTCTAAGTAGAGGGAAAGAAAGGCAAGTGCAAAGTCATTGGAATGTTTGGAGGGACTGAGAGGAAGGCAGGGTAGTTGGGACATAGTGGGGGGTGGGCAAAAGTGGCCCAGGATGGGGATGGAAAGGTAAGTGTCCTCTTAGTGTAATAAGAAGCCACTGAAGAATTTAAACCGGAGAATCACATGGCCTGATTTAGTTTAGGGGATCACTCTGGCTGGAACATAAGAAAAAGAAACCTGTAATTCCTTTTCAACAAGTGACACTGGAGCAATTGAACATCCATAGGCAGAAGAAGGAGGGGTGGGGGGAGAAGGAAAGAGGGAAAGAGAGGAGGAGGGGAGGGAAGGAGTAGGAAGAGAAAAGAATCTTTACCTAAACCTCATCTTATACAAAAATTATCTCAAAACATAACATCATCTTCATCTAGAGATATACCCAACTGAAATACACATATGTACACCAAAGGACATGCACATAATTGTTTCTAACAGCATTATCTGTAACAACCAAACTGGTAAACGACTCAAATGTCCATCAATAGGAGAAAGGCTAAATAAACGGTGGTATATCTATACAGTGGAATTCTACACAGCAGTCACTGTCTGCACCAAATGGGATTTGCCTTACATTGTTGAACAAAGAAGCTAGACACAAAAATATAATACTGTATAATTCTATGTAGATAAAGCCCATAAACAGGCAAAATGAAACCGTGTTTACCTTGCAAAGAATTTTTAAAAATACCAAAGTGATGACCTTATAAACCAGGTTTGTTGTCACTTAGGAGGAAGGGGACAGGGAGTGATCGGGAGGAGGATGAGAAGGGCTCCTAGAGTGCTAACAATCTAGCTGTCAACCTGGGTGATACTACATGAGGGTTTGCTTTGATAAATCATTGAGCTGAACATTTTGTTTTGAGTGATTTCTGTATTTTGGTTATATTTTATAATAAAGGAGCTTTATAAAAACAAACAAACAAAAAAAACGGAAGGGAGGAGAAGAACGTATGTGATGGAAGGTGCACCTGAAAAGTTTAGTTACCTGTACAGTGGACATAGCGAATGGGTTCTGGTTGTGAATCTGATTCTGCCAATGAGAGGTCCTTGGTGCAATTTGGAAGGCATAAGTGAGATGGAATGCCCCTTCACCTTTGTCCCCTGGCAAGCAGAGTTGTGGGGCTTGGGGGTTTCAGCAGCTGAGTTCTAGTGCCTAGTCACTAACTCTGTGGACGTTGAGAGACATCTGCAGTGGCCATGGTCATCTCTTGACTCCTGGCTCACAGCTATGGTGGGTGTCCTTGAACCAGACATTCCTAGTGTCAGTCTCCTGCCTGGCAATGGGCTTGATATAGAATCCTCATGAAGGGAAGAGCAAATAATGCAAACAGTAATACAGTCTACCACAGTATCCCAGAAATGTTCATAACTATGGAGTAAAATTTATCATGGCAAACAAACAAACAAACAAAAAAAACCACCATGGATTCAAATGTAATACACAAACTATGAAACTATAAAACTTAGAAAAAAATGTAAAACATAAAACTTTTCGGAACAGACTGGGTATTATTGGGGGGAAAGTTCAGAACCAAGGGCTAGGTGAAGAGTTCGTAGACTTGACACTAAAAGCATGCTCTATAAAAAGTAAAAATGATAAATTGAGCCTCATCACAATGAAAAACTTTTGTTCTGCAAAATACCCTGTGAAGAGGGTGAAAGGACAGGCTGTAGAATAGGAGAAAATATTTGTGAACCCGTATCCACAAAGGATTTGTATCTAGATTATTATATAAAGAACTCCGAAAGTTCAAGAGCAAAAAAACCCCCAAACAATCCAGACAGAAAATGAGCAGAAAACATTGTAATCAGCTGTCCCCAAAGACAGCAGGTTTTAATCTTTTGAATCTGTATATGTTGGCTCATTTGGAAATAGAGCCTTTGCAGATGAGATTAAGTTAAAGGATGTTGAGATGCAGGAGAGTATCCTGGATTATCCCGTGGGCTCTAAATGCCATCACATGTGTCCTTATAAGGGGAAGCAGAGGAGATTTGACGGACAGACAAAGGAGCAGGCAATGTGAAGATGGGCCTGAGAGAGATTTGCCGATACTGGCCTTGAAGATGTGGCATCGTGGCCACCTACCAAGGAATGCCAGCAGCTACCAGAAGCTGGAAGAAGCAAAGAATAGATCATCACCTAGTCACCTCACTCACACTCTTCATTCCACTTGGTTCCCAAGGCCCGCTAAAGCCTGGTGCTGCCTCTCAGACAACGTGGCTATCATGTTTGCTCTCTCCACTTAATCTCACCAAGAAACCACCTTTGGGCTAATGTTTGTCATCTTCACGGATGCACCTAAGTGAGACAGGCAAATAGTAGTAAAACACTGGGCAAATATAACATCTTATTATACTTTAATTACTTTGGGCTTCATACTGCCCCTTTCCTCCCTAAGGATAGTTTAAACAGATGGTGATCATAACATGGAAACGTTTGAGGATAGAAAAGAGAAAACAGGAATGGGAAGAGGTAATCTGCTTTCCTGGAGCAGCTTCCTAAGTCTGGGGATCTAGGAGTGGGGGGGCAGCTGCTTTGGACCAAAGCAGGAGCTGGAAAGCTCTCCACACAGCTGCTTGTTAGGAAGACTGGACTCCACCAAACTTTACTCACCCTCAATGGCTAAAGATTTCCACTTGCAGCTCTCTGACTTTCCCTACCTCCCAATAAGAAGTGTAATTTTGCTGGTTCTGGGAATATGGGACCTGAAAAACAAGAAGTGCTTTGGAAAATGTGCTGGGATCTGAGTGGCCTGTAATTGATGAGTTCCTTCCTCCACTGTGGTCCAGCGAGCTGAGAAGATGTGACAGGGAATTCTAACCCTCTCTCAGGGAAGACGCCCACTTAATGCCTCATGAAGATGAGTATTCCATCCTCTGTGATTGTGTAAGACTTCTGGTCGGGCCCTGACATCTGGCCACAATTTCAGCACCCTTGCGTGGTTTTTGATCCACCATGTTCTTTGCTAATTCAGCCTGGAAACATTTTTTTTTTGATTCTCAACTTCTTAGGGTGAATCAATATATTGAATTATAGGAAAGGTTTTGGGGTGGTTTACATTTTAACTATTCAATACTGACTTGGAATGTATAGGGGATGAAAGTCCTTCTGTTTACTGCATGCTGTTGGAAATTATCCTGCCACTGAGGAACAGTGTCTATGGAACATATTTTGTGAAGGGAAATAAACAGGATATTCTCAAGACATGAAAATCATAGGTTCAGGCCCTTTCCTCCAGGAGGATAGTTAAGTGGAGAAATGGGTTGGGCTGTACACACATGTACCATATATTAAAACTCACGAAGCAGAGCCATAAAATCAAGCCCAGGGCTTGTTACTACCAGACTGCCCTTAACCAGAGACCATTTCTCCAGCAACATGATACACCCAGTTTTTTAAATAATTGCTCCCCATGCACATTGAAAAGCTAGGTGGATATTACCAGGGAAGCTCCCCCACCCCCCACAAGGGCCCGATACCTATGCCCCTTTATGTACCTATTAGTATTGTCAGCACGAATTCAGCAATCCTGAATCAAAGAACAGTCCTGAGCTAGGTAGGTGGCTGCTATAGCGAATGGGAGATGATTAGATAGATAGATAGATAGATAGATAGATAGATAGATAGATAGATAGATAGATAATAGATTTAAATTTAATCTGAACCAGGTGAACTTTTATGAGATTCTTCCCAGTGTGTGAGAAGGGGGGTTGCACTTTAAGAATCACTCCTGGAAACCCCCAAAGTGAGTGAACTCATTCACTCCTTTCCTCCCTCTTCTGTTCATTCGTTTATTCATTGAACAAATGATCCTGAGCCAGGGGCTGAAGGTTAAAAAAAGAGAAAAGATGTATATAAAAACCCACCCTGCCTTCAGGAAGTATACAGACTAGTCAACAATAGATACAATACAAAGTGGTAAGTAGATAATGAGAGCCTGACTGTGCTTGAGGTGCGGGGCACATTTCACTGACATGAGCCTGGAAGGATGAGGAGTTTGTGTGACCATCCCAACTGGTGGGCAGAAGGGGAGAGAGGCAGGGCTCTCCAGGCAGAGGATAGACCGTGTGGAGGTGAGAGAAAGGATGCAGTCGTAGAGCAATAATTAGCAGGGAAAAGTGCCTGGGAAAATATTATAGGTGGAGGCCAGATCATGGGCCTTTCTGAAGGTAGAAATTTGGATTTTGTTCTGTAGGTGTTAGGGAACCCTAGAAGGATTAAAAGCAAGACAACGACAGGATCAGAACCAGGTGTTGGATGGAGAGATCTCTTTGGTATGTATTAGAGCGGGCAGACAATGGAAGATTGTTGTGAAAGTCCAGGTGAGAACTTAAGATGGGTTAAACTAGCCCATGACACAGGGCTAGAAAGGACGAAATCCATCTAATCAGGGCAGTGTTTATAGGGTGCAATCAACTTGCAAGACATATGAGGCCATTAGAGGCCTATTGACAAAACAAAAGGTTGCTCCCTCAGGAAGAGTATTGGAACATGGTCAAAGAGAAAGAGCAAAAGGGCTTTCCCAGATATTGCTCCCCTGTGGCAGGGAGAGGCAGACAGCTGGAAGGAAAGGGAGCTGGGAAAGGCGTCCACCAAGCTCAGCTGACATCGCATAGATTTCACATTGTGGCTTTGGCCTAAAATTCCAATAGAATACAGTTAAAAATTCCAGGCTGGATGAAAACAAGGAATTCCTTCTGGCATCTTTTGCAAATTCCTTTATTTTTTTTAAGACTACTTTTAAAAATGTATTTATTTTCATTTGTATTGAATCAAAATCCACATACAATGAAATGCATAGATTTTAAGTGCACAAGTAACAAGTTTGACATATCTTGCACAAAATATACAAACGTATACATCTGGGTAACAAACACCACAATCAAAATAATAGATATTTCCCTCATCCAGAAAGTTCTCTTTTGTCCCTTTCCAGATAATCCCCACCACTCATTGTTCTGATTTCTATCATTGGATTTATCCATCTTTCAAGTTCACTTGCAGGAATCATATCGTATGTACTTTTTGGTGTCTGAATGAATATACCACAATTTGTTTCTCACTTCTGTTGATGAATATTAGAGCTGTTTTCAAATTGGGAATATTATGAATATAACTGCTATAAACATTCTTGTAGAAGTCTTTTTTTGGATCTATATTTTTGTTAGTTATGAGTAAATATTGGAAGCTGAATTTCTAAGTCATGGGATAGGTGTATATTTAACTTTATAAGGAAACCGCAAGCTGTGTTTTCCAAAATTGTGCCATTTTACATTCCACTAACAATGTATCATTTTATTTCTTGTGGGTACAAAATGGTATTTTACTGTGGTTTTAATTTCTATTTCCTGATGCTAATAATGTTGAGCATCCTCTCATGTGCCCATTGATCATTCATATAAAAGATCACACTTCTTTTATAAAGTGTGCTAAAGCATTTAGCCCATTTTTCAATTGTGTTGTTTGTAATTATTGAGTTGTACAAATTGTTTATATACTCTGAAAACAAATCCTTCATTGGGTGTATATATTGCAAATATTTTCTTCCAGTCTTTAACTTGCCTTTTGATTTTTTTTGACATCTTTCACTGAACAGATTTTAAAATTTTTGATGAAATCCAATTAACAGTTTTTCATGGTTAGTGCTTTTTATGTCATTTCTATAATCTTTCTTCTTTTTTTTTTTTAATTGGGGAATTAGGGGAAGGGGAACAGACAAGTTGCTGTCCTTTTGTTCTTCAGTCTAGTTGTGGAGGATGTTGCTTCACTGGCCCAAGTTGGCACCATCA
>NW_017731377.1:640368-655621 GCF_001890085.2 Hipposideros armiger
ACTGGCCCTCATATGTGGGATCCAAACCGGGGCCCTCTGGCATCCCAAGCTAGCTCTTAACCAATGCGCCACTTGGCCGGCCCCTTTTTGTGTCATTTCTAAGAAGACTGCCTAAAACAGTTTGCAAAGATATTCTCCTAAGTTTTCTTCTAGGAGCTTGATAGTTTTAGCTTTTAATTTAGGTTTATGGTAATTTCAATTTTTGTGTGGCATGAAGTACAGGTCAATGTTAATTTTTCCCACATGTATATCCGGTTCTTCAAGCACTGTTTATTGAAAAAACTTTCCCCATTGAGTTACCTTGGTGACTTTGTTGAAAGTCAATGGGTAGTATATATGTGGACCTATTTCTGAACTCTAATTTGTATTCCATTGATCTATTTGTTTGTCCGTATACAAAAATCATATTGTTTTGATTAGTGTAATATTATAGCACATCTTAAAATCAGGTAGCAGAATTCTTCCAACTGTGTTTTCTGTTTCTAATCTTGTTTTGACTATTTCAGTTTCTTTAATTTTCTATAAAAATTTTTGAATTATCTTATCAATTGAAACAAAAAACATGTTGGTATTTTGATTGGGATTCTATTGAATACATAGATCAATTTGACATCCTAGCAATACTGAGTGTTTACATTCATGGACAAAGTATTTATTTATTTATTTATTTATTTATTTATTTATTTATTTATTTATTTATTAGCTGAGTCATCCTGCCACCTGTTGGCAGCTCAGCAGCAGCTCAGCTCGGGCCCATGTGGGAATTGAACCGGCGACCCTGTTGCTCAGAGTTTGCACTCTTGAGCAAGCTCTTAACCAACTGAGCGACTCGGCCAGCCCTCTCCATTTATTTAGATCTTCTTAGCAATGCTTTACAGTTCTTTGTGTAGAGGTTTTGCATGTTTTTGTTAAATATATTCTTAAGTATTTTATGTTTTTTGATGCTATTGTAGATAGTCTTGTTTTCCACTTTAGTTTCCATTTTTTGTTCCTAGTATAAACAATGCAATTGATTTTTGTATATTAAGCTTATATCCTGCCATTTGCTTAATTTGTTTATTAGTTCTTGTTGATTTTTTGGAGACATAAAAAATCACACACATGTATCTAGATTTAATTTACCAATAGCTTATTAAGGATTTTTGCATCTATATTTATGAAGAATATTGGTCTGTAATTTTCTTTTCTCATAACATTGCTGTTAGGTTTTGATATCCAGGTGATGCTGACTTTGTAAAATATTGGGAAAATGTTTCCTTCTTCTCTATTTTCTGAAAGAGTTTAATTAGTACTATTTCTTCCTTAAGTATTTAATAGAATTCCTCTGTGAATTGTTAAATTACAAATTTAACTACTTTAATAGATTTGAGCTATTCAGGTTTTCTGTTTCTTTCTGAGTCAGGTTTGATAAGTATGTCTTTCAAGGAATTTGTCTACTCATCTAAGCCCTCAAATTTATTAACATAAAGTTGTTCATTATATTATCTTATTGTCATTTTATTTTCTGTAGGATCTATAGTGATACATTCTTTCATTTCTGATTTTATTAATTTGTGTTTTCACTCTTTTTTTATTTTTTTGGACCAGTCTTACTAGGATAAAAATTATTTTATTTTATTTTGAAAAAATAAACTTTTGGCTTTGTTCATTTTCTCTATTGTTTGTCTATATTTTGTTTCATTATTTACTACTCTTTTCTTTTTTATTTCCTTCTTTCTACTTGCTTTAATTTTCTTTTTTTTCTCATAGCTTCTTAAGGCGGAGATTTCGATAATTGATTTTAAATCTGTTTTCCTTTTTAAGTATTTAAAGCTATACATTCCCTCTAAGCATTACTCTAGCTGCATCACACAGCTTTTGACATATTGCATTTTCATTATATTTTAGTTCAAAATATTATTTAATTTTTCTAGTAATTTATTCTTTAATGCAGAATTACTTAGAAGCATGATTTTTAATTTTCAAACATTTGGAGTTTTTTTGATATCTTAGTATCATTGATTTCTAATTTAATTTCATTTAGTCAGAGAAAACACTCTGTACAGTTTTTTGAAATTCATTTTGAAACTTATTGAGTTTTATTTTTATGACCCAACATTTGGTCTATATTAGAGAAATTTTCATGTGCATGTATAAAAAAGGTATATTTTGCAGTTTGAAGTGGATTAGCCTATAAATGTCTATTAGATCAAGTTATCCGTAGAGTTGCTCTATATACAGAACAACATATATTCTATGTATATATGTCTTCTATATCCTTACTGATTTTTTCTCTACTTGTTCTATCTATGATTTAAAGAATAGTGTTAAAATCTTGAATTATTGTAGAGTTCTCTTTCTTCCTGAGGTCCTATTAGTTTTCGCTTCACATGTATTAAACCCTTGGTGATGGCATTTCTCATCAGGAGGTTCTTAAGTTCTGTTTGTCTCTCTTTTTATGATGTTAGTAGTTATTGATGCACAATCCTTAGGTCCAAACGTTACAAAATGGTAATATATTAATTCTATTAGTCATTTTTCATTTATTAGTTTCCTCTCAACTACTATTTTGTTATCCAGTTATGCCATTTATATACAAATGGCAGGGTAAATGCTTCATTATTTCCACTTATTTACATTTTCAAGATAATGAATTGGTTGCCGATCATCCTCCAAAGGTAACTACTTAAGGTTTAAAAAAAATTATTATAAAAACATGGGTTTCAATAGATTTGATGGATTTTAATTTATTGCAACCATATGTACGTCTTTGGCCAGTGGGAGCCTCTTCAGATTGGCTCCTGAATCTTGTTCACATGATCTTAATCATTTTTGATAGCTTCATTTTTAATTGATAGGACAAGATGTTTCAGACCTGTCTTATACATTTCTCACTCCAGGCTTGGTACCAGCCATTTCTTCAAAAAGCCTCCAAGTTTTTCTTTTGAAAGCTGAGAGTGATACTTCAAGGTCACAATCTGGGTGCCAGGGATGATAATTGCTTTTGGTGTGGTTCCTGTTTTTTAAATATGTCATTCCCCTGGTTTTAGTCACACCTTCATCCCCACTGCTCCAAACAGCTACCCCCTCTGAGTCCTAAGCCTTTTGGGAATTCAATAGCCTTCTTTACTTCATGCTTAATATTCAGCCTTTTCATGTCTAAATAAGTCATTCACCACTTGTCCACCAGCTTTCCAGTTTCAAAAATGTTGCTTTTGACCTTTCTATTTGTTAGCCCATTCTTGTAGGCTTATGCTTTTAAAAGACAAAAATCATTTTATTCTTGTTTCACCAGGGTTTGAGAGGGAATGAAAGAAGGCACATATATCCAATCGACCATTTTTTGAGCTCTGGAAATCTTTCCTTTATCTTTGTATTCCTGGTGCAAGTATAGACTTCATTACTCCTTGGTAAATATTTATGGAGGAAAACTACCCTCTCTTGGTCTTGCTTGTGACAAGATGGGTCAGACCAGACCAAGATAGGATAATGCTTTTCCTTTCACCTCAGTCCCTGATTTGGCTTTGCATATTCCCTGGCAATTGCCACATCATTTACATCTTAAATCCTAAACTTGTGCTCCCCTGAAGACCCCTAGTTTCGACAGATTTGGACTTCCTGATCCTGTCAGAAGTAGAGTCCCATTTTGGTTATTAACCTTCCTACTGATGAGTGGTCACCAAGCTTGACCCCGAGCTGATTCCCAGGTGATGTTACTGTCAGCTGTAAGCTTTACCAGAAACCCTTATAGCTGAGCAGGCCCTGAATATGCTGACTTAGAGGCCGTTTCAAACGGGAAGAAAGATTTAGGAAAGGACCATTCCAGTCTGTCTATGAAGCATGGAATGTCATCAACTCAGACCTCCCTTTGGCTTAATGGAATCTGAGCTTTTCTCTCCACCCTAAAGTCCAGAGGGGGAGATTTTTGCCAGAATTATTATTTATTTCAAAACATGTTATATTCTGAGGAAGAGGAAAAAAACAATGACAGGTTATTTGTTTTGGAAGATATTTTGCTTTGCCTCAGTTACTCCCCATCTCCTAAATAACTTTTGGGATGAGCACACTACCTGATTTTTCTTGTGAAGAGGAAGAAAGGAAGAGAAAAATAACTCATAATTCTCTGGAGGAGCAACATGGAATTAAAAATGGAAAAGGAGGCACCAGTGTTGCATTCCATTTACCTCCAACAAACAGTGTGTAGGGGACGCCTTGACCACAGACTCCATAATGCCAGAAACGAGTGCTGATTCCTTTTATCAAGTGTGACATATTTTCCACAGAATTGGATTCTGATCTTTGCTGTGACTGCCTATGGCCACTCTGTTACTGGAAACCCATGATGCCAGTTCGTCACTAAGTGGCTTTGGCAAGGCCTTTGCCAGCATTTAATCACAGTAAGAAGGCTCCAGAGACTTTATTAGTTATAATAAAGAATCAGAGAGAGAAATTAGCCTCAGTTGGATGAAGCCCAGAGCAGCTGCACTGCTCTTCAAGTACAGAAGAATTTCTCAGAGATATATTATGATAACAGAAAAGTGTCCTGGGACTTAACCCTAAATTAAGTTAATAATGAGCTTAAGTGTTGCTTATTTTACAAAATTGTTCCTGAAAATTGTTGTGTAAATCCGACATCTCTACCTAATCTTACATCCCCATTCAGTACGTTATGATTTCAAAAATGCTTAATCTCTATGGCTGAATGTCAATGTACACACTGTTATCTTTCAATTCCTCTACTTCTCCAAGTTTCTTTTTGTTTTTGGACATTCAGTATTATTTTATGTTCATTTCACATGCACAGCATAGTGGTTGGACATTTATATAATTGAAGAAGCAATCCTCCTGACTAGTCTAGTGCTCACCTTGGCATATACATAGTTATTACCATGTTATTGACTATATTCCTTATGCTTTACTTTACCTCTCCATGATTATTTTGTAACTACCAATTTGTACTTTTAAATCCCTTCACCTTTTTTCATCCTGTCCCCCAACTCCCCTCCCATCTATCACCCCAATAAATCTAGTACCCATCTCACACCATAATAGTTATTACAATATTATTGACTATATTCCTTATGCTGAACCTTACAGCCTCATGACTACTGTGTAACAACCAATTTGTATTTCTTAATCTCTTCCCCTTTTTCACTTACCCCTCAACCGCCTTCCCATCTGGCAACCATCAAAATGTTCTTTGTATCTATGAGTTTTTTGGTTTTGTTTGTTTGTTCATTCTGTTCTTTAGATTCCACATATCAGTGAAACCACATTGCATCTGTCTTTCTCTGTCTGACATACTCCACTCAGCACAATGCCCTCCACTCAGCACAACACCCTCCCTTCCATGGCAGAGCAATATTCCATTATATATATGTGCCACCTCTTCTTTATCCATTCCTCCTTTGTGGATACCCAGGCTGCTTCCACATCTTGGCCATTGTAAACAATGCTGAAATGAACATATGGATGCACGTGTCCCTTGAAAGTAGCATTTTGGGTTTTCTTGGATAAATACCCAGAAAGGGGATTATTGGGTTCTTCTTTGTCTCTTGTTTTAACTTTTGTTTTAAAGTCTATTTTGTCTGGTGTGAGTACTGCTACTTATACTTTTTTTTCATTTTCATGAAATATCTTTTTCTATTTCTTTACTTTCAGTTTGTGTGTGTCTTTCAACCTAAAGTGAGTCTCTTGTAGACAGCATATGTAAGAGTCTTGCTTTCTTATCCATTCAGCCACCCTATCTTTTGATTGGAGCATTTAATCCATTTACATTTAAAGTAATTGTTGATAGATATATGAAGTCAGATGGACAATTAAGTTTGTTAACTCATCCTAGAAAAAGTGTTACATAACTCATTGCTGAATATCACTATGGGTCACCTTCAAAGTACGCCCCTTGGGAAGCTATGCACTGACACCAGGGCCTAATCCACCCTTCAAAGCAATTTTGGAACTCTTTTTCTGGAATGGCCATCAGGACTGTCATTGTATTACCCTTGATGTCCTCAATGTCATCAAAATGTCTTCCTTTTAACATTTCCTTTATCTTTGGGTAAAGAAAGAAGTCATTGGGGGCCAGTTCAGGTGAGTAGGGAGGGTGTTCCAATACAGTTATTTGTTTACTGGCTAAACCTCCCTCATAGACAGTGCTGTGTGAGCTGGTGCATTGTCGTGATGCAAGAGCCATGAATTGTTGGTGAAAAGTTTAGGTCATCTAATTTTTTCACACAGCCTTTCAGCACTTCCAAATAATAAACTTGGCTAACTGTTCAGTTGGTACAAATTCATAAGGAATAATCCCTCTGATATCAAAAAGGTTTAGCAACATTGGTTAGTGAACATAATTGTCCAAGCTCGTACACTTATTGCCTCTTTACTATTCAAATTTTTTTTGTCTTAAAGAAATCCCTCTATGATTTCTTGTAATACTGGTTTGGTGCTGATGAATTCCTTTAGCTTTTTCTTGTCTGGGAAGCTCTTTATCTGTCTTTTTATTCTAAATTATAGTTTTACTGAGTATTTTTGGTTTAGTTCCTTGCATTTCATCACTTTAAATATTTCCTGCCAGTCCCTTCTAGCCTGCAAAGTTTCTGTTGAGAAATCAGCTGATAGTCTTAATGGAGCTCCCTTGTAGGTAACTAACTGCTTTTCTCTTGCTGCTTTTAACATTCTTTCTTTGTCTTTAAGCTTTGATATTTGATTTATGATATGTCTTGATGTGGGCCTCTTTGGATTGATCTTGTTTGGAACTCTCTGTGCTTCCTGGGCTTTATATGTCTATTTCCTTCACCAAGTTAGGGAAGTTTTCCGTCATTATTTCTTCAAATAGGTTTTCAATTCCTTGCTGTCTCTCTTCTCCTTCTGATACCCCAATGATGTGAATGTTTGTATGCTTGATGTTGCTCAGAGGCCTCTTAAACTCCTCATTTTTTGGATTCTTTTTTCTTTTTGCTGTTCTCTTTGGGTGTTTTCTGTTACCTTATTTCTAAATCACTGATTTGATCCTCTGGTTCATCTAATCTACTGTTGAGTCCCTCTAGTGTATCATTTCAGTTATTGTTTTCTTTATTTCTGACTGGTTCTTATTTATGTTTTCTATCTCCATTTTTATGTTTCCTATCTCTTTGTTGAAGTTTTCCCTGATATCATTGATCATCCTTATAACCAGTGTTTTGAACTCTGTATCTGGTAGATATCTTGTCTCCATTTTGTTTAGTGTTTTTTTTCCTGGAGCTTTTTTCTATTCTTTTATTTGGGACATGTTTCTTTGTCTCCCCATTTTGGCTGCCTCCCTGTGTTTGTTTGTATGTATTAGGTAGGGCTGCTATGCCTCCTGGTCTTAGTGGATTTGCCTTATGTAATAGGTATCCTATGGGGCCCAGTGGCACAGTCTTCCTGGTCACCTGAGACAGGTATGCCAGGTGTGTCTCTTGTGTGGATTGTGTATGCCCACTTGTTGTAGTTGAGCCATGACTGCTGTTTGAGCATCAATGGGAGGGATTCACCCTCAGACTGATTGGTTGTGAGGACTGGCCATGACTACAGTGGAGGAGCTATTGTGCAGGGGCTGACCCTACAGAGTAGTTTTCACTTTAGCAGGGGTCTGGTGCCAGCCCAGTCTTCCCTTTGGGGGTATTGTTCTTGGGGGAGCCAGGTGATGCTCTGGCTTGGTCTGAAGCTGGCTTCTGGGCTTATCAGTTTCCAGGGCCTCCTGGGAGGGGCCCAGCCACAGGCCAAGTTCAGCCACAACCTGTGCCCTGCCCAGAGCCACCTGGCATGAACCACAAAGCAAACCACCCATGCTGGGCTTGGAGGTTCCTCAAGAGGCCCAGCTGTGAACCAAGACCAGCTGTGGATAGTGCTGGGTTTAGGGATGCTCAGCCAGAGGTATGGGACACGCCAAAGCCAGATGCTGCTTGTTTGGGTTTTGTGCACCTTTGAGAGATTTTAGGAAAGTCTGCACCCTGAGCCAGGACAGACTGTTTGTACAGAAAAGCATCTGGAAGCACTTCAGTGGGCCCAAAAACTTGGTGGGGTGGTGTCTCTGAGAATCACCAGGGCAGGGCAAACAAGTAATGTTAGCTAGGTTAATGGAGACTAAAATATAGCAACCACCTGCATCTGCATGCCAGAAGTGGGGAGTGCTCAACAAAGTAACAATGGCTACTGCCAACTACTTCACCTGGGAAAACGCTACCCCTCCAGCCCTTGCCTTGAATCCAGACAACTCAGTTCCTCCCCATTAGTCTCTGGTGCCTTTCAAGCTCCCGCCCCAGCACTGGAGCTCAGAGCAAGTGAGTATGTCTGTGCATGGGCCCTTTAAGAGGAGTGCCTAGGATTCCAGCTGCCCTCTGTCTCACTCAGCCATAATCTCCCCAGGTTTTCACAGCCAAAAGTTATGGGGACTTTTCCCCTGGCACTAAAACTCTGGGCTGGGAAACCTGGTGTGGGGCTGGGACCCCTTGCTCCTTTGGAGGTTCAGGGTGGGGGGTACCTCCACAGCCGAGATATCCCTCCCAATTTTTAATGGTCACATGTGGATGTGGGACCAGCCTGTTCCACATCTCCACCCCTCCTACCAGTCTCAAGGTGGCTGCTTCTGTATATCCTTAGTTGTATTGAGGGCTTCAGCTCAGCTAGACTTCAGGCGATTCTCAATTATGGTAGTTCTGTAGTTTAGTTGCAACTTTAACGTGGTCTTGAGAAGAGGTAAGTACAGTGTCTACCTACTTCACCATCTTGACCAGAAATCTCCAATTTTCTTTCACAAGTACTTGAATATAAAAGATGTGAATATAGTATACTATAATAGCTATGTATTTAGAGGCGTGTTTATTAAATATTTTGATATATTCACTCAGTATTTTGATTTTTATTTATTGACAGAAATTAAGTCTTGGCTTCATCCATAATGTACAAATGGGAGCGGGGTACCTTGCCAAAACAAGGGAGCCCATTAAGTTTGCCATTTCTATTTGTTTCACTTGCAAATTTTGATGGTTCCAAAATGCCAATTTTCTGATCACTCTGTAATAAAGTTTCCAGAGGTCTACCATAAGATGAGTAAAATCAGGGGCATAAATGACATTTTAGAAGGTTAAATGCATTCAATTTAAAAGATTACCCTTCATTATCCCGAGATTATGACCTTTTTTCTTTATTGATGCCCTCTCAGATCTGAAATGATTCGTGTAGATGGTTTTTCAAAGATGTCCTTATATAGCAAATATTAAAAGTAGGCACCTTTACAATGGTCTCCCATATTTTTTGGAAATTAGCTGACCAGTGAAACTCAAAAGTGTGGAATCCACTGGCTTACTTAACCTTCTAACATTTATTTGCCTGTAAGTAATATATACCGGCACGAGGTGGTGGTGGCACTTTGGCCATGCATAATTTACCAAATGAGAAAAATGTGCTCTTCCTTTTAAAATCATCTACTAATATATTTCACTGTTGAAATAGGTGTAGTCAATATATTTTCCATTAATCATTAAATATGATCACTTTCAACTTAATCTAATTCTCAGTTTATTCCAATGCTTGATTACCCTACCTCAGTGTTTCTCAAAGTAAAGTTTATATAACACTAGTTCCCGGTATAATAGTTTCCTATGCTGCATTACAAATTACCACAATCTCAGCAGCTTTAAACAACACACATTTAGATATTAGCTTCTGGAATGACAACATCAGGAGCTTGGCAGTCTCTAGAAAAACAAGCATAACTAAGTGAAAATTATTTTTTAAATCTCTGGAAATTGTCCTTAGGGTATATAGCAAATTAAAAAAATATTTATTCAAGAAAAATCTAGTAAAACTTGGTAAGAAACAGTGAGAATCCATAGCATTTGAACCATGACTCATTCCTTCCCTCCCTACTCCAAGCTCAAGGTGACAGAAATTCCATTCCAGGCAGGTAAAGCCAAGAACACAGGACTCCCTCTTCTCCCAGCTCTGACTTAAGTGATATGGTATCTTCCTGGGAGGGGCAGGCAACCAGAATTTTTCATCGGCCCCAGTTATGTGTTGGCAAGGATGTAAAGAAATCTGAGCTCTCATACACTGCTGGTAGAAATGTAAAATGGTACAGCTGCCTAGGGAAACAGTTTGGCAGTTCCTCAAAAGTTTAATCATAGATTTACCATCTGACCCAGCTTTTCCACTCATGTATATATACCCAAGAGAAATGAAAACATATGTCCATATGAAAACTCATGCACAAATATTCATAGTACATTATTCCTAATAGCCAAAAGGTAGAAACAACACAAACATCAATCAACTTATAAATGGTTCACCAAATGTGGTATACCCATACAGTGGAATATTATTCACCAATTTTAAAAAAGGAAGTATGTACTTGTACATGGTACATGCTATGACATGGATAAACCTTGAAAACATTAGGCTCAGTGAAAGAAGCCAGTCACAAGAGACCACGTGTTATATCACTTTGATCTTAGACTTCCCAAAACTCCAGGCTATGAGAAATAAATGTTTATTGTTTAAGCCACCCAGGGTATGGTATTTGGTTATAGCAGCCTGAACAGACTAAGGCAGGGTATTGGATAAAAACCACAAATATGTTATTCTAACTTTGTCATTTACCAGCTGTCTCAGTCCCTTCGGACTGCTATAACAAAATACCACAAACTGGATAGCTTATAAACAACAAAGATTTCTTTCTCACAGTCCTAGAGGTTGGAAGTCCAAGATCAGGGTGCCAGCATAGTTGGGTGGAGGCCCTCTTCTGGGCTGCAGACTTCTCATTTTATCCCCATATGGTGGAAGAGGCTAGGATCTCTTTTATAAGGGCATTAATCACATTCATGAGGGCTTCACCCTTGTGACTTAACCACCTTCCAAAGGCCCCACCTTCTAACATTATCACATTGCGCACTAGGATGCAACACGTGAATTGGGGTGGGGGGGCGAGCACAAAAACTCAGACCATAGCAATAAACACTACAAAAGGCCCATTTGGCTTACCAACTAAAGGAAAACTGTTTCTTTATTCAACATTTCTGACACCAAATTGTGTTTTCACACCAAGCATTTCTCCAATTCTCTGTAGATACCAACTGGGTATCCCACAATTTCATTCAATTCTGACACTAACTACCTAGAGTTAGTGCAGACCCCAGAAGTTAGAGGCTCAGTCCCACAAGACTGCCCCCATTTCAGGTACCAATTGCAATTCTGGGCCTCCTGTATTTCCATGACTTTCTCCTCTGGTTTGGTAATTTGCTAGAGTGGCTCACAGGATTCAAGGAAACACTCTACTTACTATTACCAGTTTATTATAGAGGATATAACTCAGGAACAGCCAAATGGAAGAGATGCATAGGGCAAGGTATGGAGAAGGGCAAGGAGCTTCCATGCCCTCTGCAGGAGCACCACCCTCCTAGTACCCCCACATGCTCACCAACCCAGAAGTTCTCCCAATCCACTGTTTAGGATTTTTATGGAGGTTCCATTATGTAGGCATGATTGATTAAATCATTGGCCATTGGTAATTAACTCAATTCCACCTCCTCTCCTCTCCCCAGAGATCAGAGTGGGCCTGAAAGTTCTAACCCTCTAATCAAACAGAGGTAACCAGCCTCCAGCCTCCAAGAGTCACTTCATCAGCCTAAGTAAGCTCAGGTGTGGTTGAAAGGGACTTATTATGAATAATCAATGACACCCCCCTCTCATCCCTAACACTCAGAAAATTACAAGGGTTTTAGGAGCTCTGTCCCAGGAACCAGGGACCAAGACCAAATATATTTCACAATATCACCCCAACACAGAAGTTATTAGTAAGTTTAGGATTATTTCAGTCTCCCTAAAGGGGTAGATGGCAGATTGAAACACACTGAGGGGAGAGTGGGAAGTGGGGAAACAGAGTCAATAGTTCATCTCTTGAGATATGGCTTTAAAGAGGAGACAGATATCGGATAGTAACTGATCAAGGAAATTATCTTCTTAAGACTTGCCAGAATTTTAGAATTTCTCAAGTCATAATTGAGGACCTCAACATTTATGAGGTCCTGCCATGTGCCAAACATGATGACAACTGCTGAGGAAACAACGCTGAATATGACCCAGGTCCCAGATGACAAGCGACTAGCCATGTATACAGTTCCCAAGCAGAACAGATACTTCTGTGGATGACATTAAGGGACCAGGGACAACTTCCTAGCAACATTTTTCTTCTGTAGAAATTTTCTCCTATGCTATCCAGGTTTTGAGGTCTGAAAATATTGGAGCTGGAAGGGAACTGAGAGGTCACCCTTTCATCTAACAAATGCAGCAATTTGAGTCCGAGGGACTCGGAGCCCCTTGCCCAAGGGCATACATTTAGTAAGTGGTCGATTCAGGGATAAAGTAAGCTCTTATCTTCTGCTTCTCAGTTCAGGGAATTTTCCACTACCCCATGCCAGATCATACATACAAGTGTCAATTTCGGCATTTCTAAATTCATATAGCTTAACCATTGCTTTAAATGGTAACGTTAATGAATTCCATGAATCAGTGCTTATTTCCATATTCTGCCAATTAATTGTGGCTTTGGGGGTAATTCATTCCAAGGCTCTGGATTATAAAGTGCAGCGTCAGCTGCTTTTTCAAGGTAATTCATTCCAATTCTTGGACCAATTACACCTAATGTAGTTGAGAGTTAGCTGAATTTGTCTCTAAATGTCCTTGAATTAAACATCAGTACTCCCGTTTGTTTCCCCCATATCCTGGTTACAGAGAGCAATTGTGGCCTGAGGAGGGGTGAGTTTCCACAGGATCTGGGGAAGTGGATACTCTGGAAAATGTAAGGGGTCAAGCTTGAGGCAACCTCTGCTGTAAGCTGGTGGATGATGTGCTAGACTAGAGTGACTGTTTTGGGGAGTTTTTGTTGTTATCGTTTTGTTTGGTTCTGTTTGGTTATTGCAGCCAGAGATGACAGTAGGAAGCAGCTAGTGATTTCTGACCTTGACTCCCCTTCAGCCATCTGGACTGGGCTCTTACCTTCTGGGAAATGTCAGTTTCATAAGGAAACCAGGAGCTACATTATCTAGAACTGGTTACTTCCCCAGCCAGCAGCACATCAAGGAGAAACAGAATATATATATATATATAATCCACTGTACAAAACAGCCATTTTTATGCCCAAGTTGTTTGGTGATCAGATTACTCTTTGGTGGCCTCTTCCATCCAACCTGATCTCCTGAGATCATCAGAGACTAAGCGAAGCCTGCATTGCTCTATCTAAGCAGTGAGTCCTTGGGCCCGTGATAGCGTATACCTGTTAGAGCTGGAAAGCCTTTCTGAGCTCACCGAGTTTGCTATTAGACAAGAAAGCTAGATTTAGAGAAATGAAACATCTTATATTATTTACATTTGTGGTGGTTCCTGCCTTCTCTCACCATTCTCAGCTTCCTCACCTGTAAAATAAGGTTGAACAAGATGACTTCTAATATCCTTTCACTGCTGACATTTCCTACTCTGAAAGTCCCTTGCAGTGCTGCTACTCAACGAGTGGCTGTGACCAAGTAGCCTTGCAATGTCATTTGGGAGACAGACTTGCAGAATCTCGGATCCCACCCCAGACCTACTGAATGAGAACCTGCATTTGAACAAAACCCCCAGGTGATTCGTATGCACGTTATAGCCGGCCTTAGAAATCTAGTTGATTTTGGCCCTAGACATTTTGTGCTCTCGCCCTAATGCTTTCAGCTCCCATTCTCTCATTAGCCTGCAGATGTCACCAGAGAGCCAATAGCGGTCTTACTGAAGAGGAGGGAAATGCTACATGAAGCTTCCCCTTCCTCCCCTGTTTACTTGCTGTTTACTCTTCTCTCCTGCCGTTCAAGTTCCCTTAAGTTTTTTGGCCTGTTAGTAAAGCTACAAAGAAATGGGCTATGAGGCGTATTTTGAAGCTGTCCACACTGCAGATACCTCAGTGTCTGCCTTTCCAGAGAACTAGACTCTAGGCACCCTCTCATCTCATCTCATCTCAATTTTTGTCTAAATTTTATCTACGTTAAAAAAAATTGGCATAAAATTGTATATAATATTCTCTTATTTTCTTTTTATTCTCTGCTACATCTCTACTGTGTCCTTACTTACATTCCTAACAGTTTTTATTTGTGTCTTCTCGTTTTCTTCCTGATCAATTTTCCTTCAGACCTGTCAATATTACTTGTCTTTTTAAATGTACAACTTTTGGCTTTGTTCATCCACAGTTATGTTCGTTGTATGGATATACCACAATTTGTCTATCTGTTCACCTGTTGGTGGACATTTAGATTGTGTATTTGGACATCCAAATTTTGTGTATTACAAATAAGGCTGCTATGAGCATTTGTAGACAAGTCTTGGTGTGACACAGGCTTTTATTTCTCTTAGGTAAATACCTAGGATTGAAATGTCTGTGTAGTATGGGAGGTATATATTTAATTTTTTTTGTTACTGCCAGACTGTTTTCCAAAGTAGTTTTTATCATTTTTACATTCCCACCAACATGTGTGAGAGTTCCGTTGCTTCACAACCCTTCACTAACACAAGGCATTGTTATTATTTTTGCTTTGAACAGTTCATCATCTTTCCAAAAGAGTTAAATGCTAAGAAAAATATTGGTTCTATGTAGTGACCATTTCCAGCACTGCTCCATATTTCCATCTAACATCAGTACGCTCCTGTGTGGAGGAATTCCTTTAACATTTCTTGTAGTGCAGATCTGCTAGGAACGACTTTTTTCAGCTTTTGTATGTCTGGCAAAAAAAAAAAAATCTATACTTTACCTTTGTGTTTGAAAGACAAATTCACTAGGTTAATTCTAGGCTCAGAGTGTTTTTTGTTTGTTTTGTTTTTTTTAAAGATTTTATTGAGGAATTGGGGAAGGGGAACAGCCAAGTTGTTGTCCTTCAATCTTAGTTGTGGAGGGAGCAGCTAGCTCAGCTCCAAGTCCTGTTGTCATCCAGCTGCCCATTGGCAGCTCACAGCTGCTCAGCTCAAGGTGCTGTGTTCAATCTTAGTTGCAGGTGGGCATAGCCCACCATCCCGAGCGGGAGTTGAGCCAGCAACCGTGTTGTTAGGAGCATGTGCTCTCACCAGCTGAGCCATCTTGCCACCTGTTGGCAGCTCAGTGGCAGCTCAGTTCAGGTGCAGCTCACAGCCTCATGTGGGAATTGAACCGGCAACTCTGTTGTTCAGAGCTCATGCTCTTAACCAACTGAGCCACTCAGCCGGCCCTCCTCCCAATTTTTAATGGTCACATGTGGATGTGGGA
>NW_017731377.1:656083-686514 GCF_001890085.2 Hipposideros armiger
GAGGGCAGTGTCACTGGCCCTCATATGTGGGATCCGAACTGGGGCCCTCTGGCATCCCAAGCCAGCTCTTAACCAACGTGCCTCTCGGCCGGCCCTGTAAACTGATTTTTAAAAACTCTTTTGTAATAATGTTTAGCTTAAAACACAAACACATTGTATAGCTGTACAACATATTCTTTCTTTATATCCATATTCTATACGCTTTTTTGCTATTAAATTTGTTTTTTGTTTGTTTGTTTGTTTGTTTGTTTTTTACTTAAAACTTTTTTGTTAAAAACTAAGATACAAACACACACACTGGCCTAGGCCTCCACAGGGTCCAACTCACCATCATCACTGTCTCCCACCCCCATGGCTTGTTCCACTGGAAGGTGTTCAGGGCCAGGAACACGCATGGACCTGTCATCCCGATGATCACACTGCCTTCTTCTGGAATTCCTCCAGAAAGACCTGCCTGAGGCTCTCCTTGAGGAGGTGTCACTCTTTTCAGAAATATGTCCACGGTGGTTTGCTTGGTTTGTTTCCTTTTTTCATCATAGATTTGCTTGTAAGCAGATAATGCCCCATGAACATTCCTATTAATGAAAACCTTTCAGTGTTGAGGTTCATTTTGCAAAGTTTTTAGGGAGCTTGTTGAGGTCTACAAAAGCTTCTGCTAAACCCTTCACTGTGAATTTTCCTGGGGTTTCTTTTTCTTCTCCTGTAGTTTCCTTTTCTCTTGCCTCTTCTTCAACTATGTGTTCTGTTCTAGTTCCAGCTACTCCTCATTAGTCAATTCTTCAGGAATCGCCTCTAGGAACTCCTCAATGTCATTCTCATTTACACCCAGGTTCAAGTTGGTTGCCATCTCAACCACAGCCTTCTTGATTATTGCAGCCTCCTCATCCTTGGAAAATCCTTTGAAGTCATGAATGAACCTTTTGAGTGTCTTCTTCCAGATGCCATTCATACACTCCTCGGTGACATCACCCCAAGCCCAAGCAAGGTTCTTCACGCAACCACAGATGTAATCCTTCCAGAACTGCATCAGTGTCTTCTCAGTGTCATCCTCAGTTGCAGCAATGGCCTGGGCAAAGGTCCTCCTCAGGTAGGAGGCCTTAAAAGCTGCTCTAACTCCTTGACCCATTGGTTGGATCAAAGAGGTGGTGTTTGGAGAGAGAAACACTATTTTTTTAATTTTATTTTATTGGGGAACAGTGTGTTTTTCCAGGACCCATCAGCTCCAAGTCAAGTAGCTGTTTCAATCTAGTTGTGGAGGGCGCATCTCAGCGGCCCATGTGGGGATTGAATTGGCAACCTTCATGTTATGAACACTGCACTCTAACCAACTGAGCTAACTGGCCACTCCAACACCATTTTGATATAGGGATGAAGATCACCAATAAAAGGATAATATCTGAGAGAATTATCAACAATAAGCACAATCTTGAAAGGTATGTTACTCTCCAAGCTGTACTTCTTCATTTCACTGGCATACCAATTCAGGAGGGCATCTTGGAAGAGGAGCTGGGTCATCCATGACTTCTTACTGCCCCTGTAGTGTACTTGCTACATGTACTTATTGACATGCTTGAAGGCCCTGGGCTCTCACTGTGCCAGATCCCAAAGGGTTTCCATGAATAGCCTGAAACATTGCTCCCAAGCAAGACTGTCGTCAGGTCTTTAAAAGCCTTGCAACCTGGCATTGTCTGGGCCTCCTTATGGATGAGAGTCCTTCCCAGAACAAGGAGATTTCAACTAACTGAATATTACTTGCTTTGGCAAGTAATTTCCCTCCATAATCAGCTTGCCTAGAGTTTCCAAAAATTCTTCAGCTGTCTTCACATCAGCCCTTGTAGACTCATCACTCTATTTTACATTGTGTAACAAATAATGATTCCTAAACCATTTAAACCACCCAGAGTTAGCAGTAAATTCAACATTGTAGTCTGGTCCAGCCTTTACTTTCAACATCGCAAACAAACTTTGGCCATGATTATTATGGTGCTGAGAGGGACACGCTTCTGTATCTGGTTTTCAATCCATGTCATTAGAAGTTTCTCCATGTCTGCTATAGGCCCATCTAGAATTTGTGTTAGTCTCATTTGTCAGTGAAGCCAATCCTTTAACAACTTCTGTCACTTTGTTCTTGTTCTTCAAGATTGTATCTGTGGTGGAATGGGACATGCCTGACTTGGAAGTAATGACCATCACTGATTTTCCATTTTTGTAGTCCTTAATCACTTAATTTCATTTTCAGCTCAATCACTCGATGTGGCCTCTTACTGATAACATTAGCTGTGGATTCTGTACACTTAAGGGCCATGATGAACAAAACAACACAAGATTAAGTCAAGCACAAGAGAAAATGATGCAATCGAGAAAGGAGGTAAGCGGTAGGTATATGAGGCTGCTGCTGGCGTAACAGACATACTGTTTTACAGCAAATGTTTTTTTTATAAGTAAAAAGAGTACACTCTGAAATAACAATAAAACTATAGTCTAGCTAATAAATAAACCAGTAACAGAGTCATTTATTATCATTATCAAATATAATGTATTGTAGATAATTGTATGTGCTATAATTTGATACAACTAACAGCACAGTAGGTTTATTTACATCAGCATCACCTGAAACACATGAGTAATGTGTTGTACTATGATATTATGACAACTAGGATGTCATTAGGTGATAGGAATTTTTCAGCTCTATTATAATTTTATGGGACCACTGTTGTAGATGCAGTTGGCTGTTGATCTAAATGTCGTTATGTGGTGCATGATTGTATTTGGATTGGGGTGTGTCTATGATAGGCTATGAGTAAGAGAGAGACATAGCCAAGGTTGATAGACATTACTCTATCTTGTTAGAAAGCACTGAAGAGCAGGATAGCGCCCCCCCACAACATGGTAACACAAAAGTTTATGAGGGCATGAATCTAATTTTCTTACCCTAAGGAATTCCTATTTCCTTTCTTTGTGACAAACACAATGTGTAAGCATCATTAATGTGTCCAAGGCACAAATGAGGCACAAGGTGGTATGTTTATAAACTTCCATCTCTCATTTCACCTTACAGAGAGTCAGAAGCATCACGAGTAAGTAATCACTACCTAAATCTCTCAGGTCTGACCCCTTATCTCCATACCCGAGGCCATGCTCTTAGTCCAGAAAGAAGCTTATATCCCAACCCTATCTTTTAGTAGCTAGGGTCAAGTAATTTGACCCTAGGCAAGTTACTTAATTCTTCTGAGCTTCAGTTTTTACATCTGTAAAATGGAACTACTACTAATAATTTACTCCTCATAGGATGGTTGTGAAGATAAGTAAGGCAAAATAAGTGAAGCACCTAGCACAGTGTCTAGAAAATATTAGGTATTCAATAAATATGGTTCCCTTTCTTGTCTCATCTTTTTTTGGGGGGGGCCACATTCAACATTCTTGATATTCCATAGCAGAGTCAATTACTGACTGCTAGCGAAGATCTAGTAATGACATTTGTCCAGGGTCACTGTCCATAGCACCAACCATAGAAAAGTTAGTCCTTACCCCACTGTAATTTATTCCACTCCTCTGGGTTGCACTAATTGATACCACACTGTCATTATCTTGTCTTTCCCACTAAATTAGAACTTCCTGGAGGCAAAGAATGCTGCTTTCTTCATTTTTAATCCCCACCTTTGCATGTTCTGGAACTGTACCATATGTATTCAGTTTGAATTAATTCGTTCTCTTTACTCTGAGAAGGAATGGATTCATGCCATCCAGCTTGCGGAGGCCAACATGGTACAGCTTTACATCTAGAGCTGAGCTTACCTCCCAACTCTGTCACTTACTGGTTGTGTCATCCTGGGTTACTTACTGTCTGTCCTTTCTGAGGGTCACTTTCCTTTTTTGTAAAATAGGAAAACTGACCTACAGAACTGTTTTAAGGCTTATGACTCAGCTGTAAGTACTTAACTGCATTTCCATTTATAGTTGATTTTAATAAGGGTAGAGACAATTTTACTTATGGATTGTTTTTTTCCAAACCTTAGGGGTTTGCTTGTTTAAGTGTTTAAAAACATGACTTATTCTAGAACAAATGGTGGCCTTTGGTGGCTATCTTTAGAGAGGGAAGAAGTGATACTTAAAAATGATTCACGTTGACATGTCTTGCTAAGAGAGAAGATTTTAGGAATAATTTCAGAAAGACCAAAGGTGCTGAGGAATATGGGCAGAGAAAGAAACCCTGAAGTATTTTGGATCATCGATGGACTCCTTTTATGATGTAGCGGGTGAACAGATCCTAGGAGCTCAATAACTTCACTGTAGCCTGACTCCTTTGCATGCTGAAAAAAAGCTGAGATCTTTCAGGATTGGTCAGGAAGGAGGCATCTCCAGTCTCCTTTGATTCCATTGGGGATCAGAGGAGTCCTTGATCTGTGTGGGTTGGTCCTAGTTAAAGGACTCTCTGTGGGTTCACTCTACAGGTGGTGCATTGGGTGATTTGAATGTAGGTAAATGAACACAGAGCTACTTATTTCTGTAAGAGTGTTAATAGGGCTCAAGAGCTCAAATATTTTGTATTTTACCATAATTGATCTGTGATCTCCATTTCCACCTTCTCCAGGTTAAACTTTTAGAATTCTAGTAGTATCACTGCTTCTGTTACATAGAGTGCAGTGATTAAGTTTTCTTGAATTCAAGTCCTAACTTCCCAATTTATGTGATCCTCTCAGTGCTGAGTCTCTCCTGCACCTCCCCGTCCCGCACCCCCACTCCCACCCCCCACCCCGGGCCCAGACCTGGGATGATTAGAACAGACCCAGTGGTTATAAAGATTCAGAAAGTTCATTCTTGTAAAGCCCCCAAGAGCCTGTCACACTTCTAAATGCTCAGGGGATATTAGCTATTGTTTCTGTCCCATGAGCCACTACTACCATTTTTAATGGAAGAGCTTATATTCTTAGTATTTAATCATCCCCATTTCCTATTGTTGATTATTTGTAAAACCAGAGCCACCTGTGCTGTTGTTAACTCACTAGCAGTGAAGATGGTGTTTTAGAAAATTTTTTAAACAACTGTTTTTTGTGTTTTGCATAAGTAGATTGGCAAGCAGCCACTCTCCATTGTCCCCTTCACCTGTGTATTTCCTGTTGCTGTATATTATTGTTCTTGTGTGTTTAACGTTATACTGAAAGACTGTGAATAGGGTCAGAGCTAGAATGTAAGCTCCATGAGGATAGGGACCAAATCAGTCTGGTCCACCACTGTATCTCCTGTTTCAAGTATGGGGCCTTGCACACGGTAGACATTTGACAATACTTATTAAATGACCATACAAAAGAACGAAGGGTAAGAGCTTTGTCAAAATCATTCCCCTATGGGGATAGGGCATGGGTTTCCACAAAGAGAGAAAAAGGTGATTCACTGTGCCCCTTAAAACTGATTTGACTTTGGGCTGGCTGAGTGGCACATTGGTTAAGAGCTGGCTTGGGATGCCAAAGGGCCCCAGTTTGGATCCCACATATGAGGTCCAGTGACACTGCCCTCTACAGCTAAGATGCTGAACAACAGCTCAACCTGGAGCTGGGCTGTCGTGAGTCTGCTGGCGACAGCGTAGGCTGCATTGCAGCCCCTGCTGCAGTGGGTTGCCATGGGCTACCATGTGTAGCCAGCAGCCAGCGTGAGCGGCCAGCAGCTACTGTGAGCAGCCATCCAGAAGCTGGCGACTGATCTGCCTTGCCTGGGAAGAGCGCAATGATGGTGTCAACTTGGGCCAGTGAAGCAACATCCTCCATAATTAGACTGAAGAACAAAAGGACAGCAACTTGTCTGTCCCCCTTCCCCCCAATTCCCCAGCACTGTTCTCATCCCCCCAATTCCCCAATAAAAATCTTTAAAAAACAAAAACTGATTTGACTTAGTCAACTGCAGAAGGATGATGTTTGTCTCTCAGAACAAGAATGCGTTCTCAGTGACTGGAGCCCTGGGAGATGACAGTCAGCACACTCTTTTATACTTGTTGAGGAGAACACTAGATGGAAAATAAGAAAACACCCATGGTGTGAACATAGGTGGGGCTGAGAGGGAAGTGACCAGGCAAGCAGCCAGGACATTTTTACCAGCTCTTTGGGACCACAACTCAAGTAGTTATTGAAGGGTCTGAGACTTCTGTTTTGGAGATTTGTCTGTGTTAAAGCTGTTTGTATTTCTCTGATATTATTTCCTTGTTGCTTATGTTTAGTTTAACTCAGCTAGTACTAAGGAGAAACAAGCAAGAGCCTTTGGGCTGAACTTTGAAAGGGGTCTGAGTGGGAGGGGGCCATGAGAGAATGTAAAGGGGACCACCCCCTCCCCACATGAAGATGCTCTTTCCAGAGCTGGTCTCGGCCAAATCCTCACATGGTGTTGTCTTTCAACAATGAAGCCTCTTCCCTTATGATTCTAACTAGAAAATACCCACAGGAAGAAGTTTGCTTCAGGCTATGAGACAGTACTTAGAATTATCCTCCCTCTGTCATAACCAGAAAGTTGTTGAAAATACTTGAAATATATAATTTCAGACATTGAACAATAGGTAGCACAAGACTGTGATCTTTGAGAAAAGGTAACAAGTGAGGTGAGCCTACCCTGGCCAGGCCTTCTGTCCAACCGCGGCACAGTGAGGGGAGCCCAGAGTCTGGCCATCTCGCCAAGGTGAGGAGACAAAGATTGGAGAGAGGGGAGGACATGGTGGCTGGAGTTTGCAGGACACAGTGTCTAAAAGTACGGAGCTAAACATACAAAGAAAGTTCCAGAAAGACCAGAGGGTTCCCTTGAGTTGTCAGCTGAATATCAAGTTGAATGAACCCCACGAGTCCAGCTAGAACAACTTTTGAGAAAGCACCATTACCAGAGTTAACACAGAGCTAGGACTTGTTCAACTTCCTGCCAGTCAGAGTGGGAGAGTTACCCAGAGGACCGAAAGTCCTTCTTGAGAGCTCCTTAGCCTATTCTAGTTGGAGGCTGGGCTGGTGGAGAGGGATAAACGATCAAGTTCCAGTCAGTCAGAAACCCAGCTCAGCTTCAAAAAGCTAAAGGTGGAGGGGAAGGAGAGGAAAAGGGGGGAAAGGAGTGATATTCCAAGAAGAGAAAGACAAGTGATTCACACATTTAACATTTTATAGAAATGTTGGGATAACTATTATACTGTAAAACAATGTGGCTGAAGAAACTAAGGTGTGCCTATGGTGGAGGAAGTCTGAACTCCTTTCCATGTATCAAATCCACTGCAGTGGGTGGTTTAGCTACCGCACACGTAGGCCCCAAAGCTTGTTCATCACCGGCATTTCAGATGAGGGCACTAGTGGTGCCTTGTAGACCTTAGAGAGGGCAGGAAAATTGAGGCTGCTGTCCTTCTCCATGGAGGCTGTTTACAGAATGGTAACCACAATGATTTGGGGGTGGGAATTCCCAGGGTTTTTAGAGGAGAAAAACAGAACGTCTCCTCTGTGGATTCCCAGAAGTCAACTTCTTCCTGCTGACTTCTTTTAGCAAATTATCATGGCCCATAGGAAGCTTGGGGCCATTAGGTATTCCCAGGTGCCAGCTATGAGCATGTGCCCAGGACTGTGCAGTGGCCTGTGCCATTCCCATGCACTACGTAGGTCCTGAGCCTGGGAGGTCCTGCCTCTCATCAGCGGTTCTCAACCTGTGGGTCGCGACCCCTTTGGGGGTCGAATGACCCTTTCACAGGGGTTGCCTAAGACCATCGGAAAACAAAAAGATATTTACATTACGATTCATAACAGTAGCAAAATTACAGTTATAGAGTAGCAACGAAAATAATTTTTATGGTTGGGGGTCACCACAACATGAGGAACTATATTAAGTGGTCGCGGCATTAGGAAGGTTGAGAACTGCTGCATTAGGTGATGAGGCCCAGTGACTTCCCAGACCTTGTACCTACCTCAGGACGATCTTCTTCCGTGTGAATAGAACTCCAGAAGGAAGCACATCCCTCAGTAAAAACTCTGGAGATGTGAGGAAATAGACAGCTGTTGTTTCTCTTATTGACTACAAAAGCAATTCTCTTATAAGCCTGGTTTTGATCATTGTTCTATTACTTGGGACTCTCCTGAGATGACCAAACAAGGCTTGAGACTTCATGTTCCAGCATGTTCTCGGGCTACGCTCTTTATTGTCCTCCAGAAGGATTAAGGCAGCTTCTCATAAGCTGTTCATTCTACCACAATCCCCACTGAGGAGTCATCCCACCACCCAATTCTCACCAGTCCTCCCCATGTTCAATGGATTTCATGAGAAAGAATGTGATGCAAAACTTGTCCGTGACATGTTTTTAGCTTTATTGAAATTCTTCCTTACAAAAGGTCTCATGTATTTTAGGCCAGGCCTAATTTCTTTTAGTCCCTGAAATACAGGTCCATGGTGATTTCCATGTCCTCTTAAGTAGGTATGTAAACTAGTAAGACTTTTATTTTAAGTTTCAAACACTTATCACCATCATTTTTATTTGATGTAAAACAAGACAACATTTTTCCAAATGAAAGGACCACGTAAGACTGTTTGTTACACAGGTCTTCATCGGTGGCATAACTGGGTTCTTTGCCAGAACTATTCTGGGAATCTATTTCATTTAATGTGACATCTTTCCACCTCTGGTAATTTTTTTTAATACAAACTTTGCAATGTGCTGAGCTATGCAGTAAACAGTGCCATGTTTATATATGCATATATATATATATAGGCTCTGGGGAAAAAATGCATGAGTACATGCGTGTTATGTAAACATAGCAATTGGTCAGAAGGAGAGTCTCTGATCATTAGGACATTAATGAATAACAAGCATACTGTAAGCAAAGAACAACCAATAGCACAGATGGGTTTAGTTGTCAGCCAAGAACTTTGCTGGTCCCACACCTGGAGGGTCCCAGGTGCCGGTGTCCCCAGGCAAGCTGATGCTCACCCAACATGACAGGTGACTGTGTATCCGAGGCCTGTGAGTTTGTGACTCCCGCAGGCGAGGTGGGTCTGTGCTCCTATGCTACCATGTAGACCCCCTAGTCCTAGAACACATAGGTGGCCCAGGTTGACCTTTTCCTTGTGTCAAAAGCAGAATAAGATCCTCCTGCCACTAGGAGAGGGGTATAGGTTGACGATTCGCAGAGGCCCAGGGCCCTTTCTTTCCCTGGAGATGATAAGGAATCCCATTTCTTTCTATGCCTCTAGGACGCATCAGGTTATGTGTTCTCCTGACCACAGGATTACACCCAAAGAGGCCTGGAAGGTTCAATATCATCACCTCCAAACAGCTCTAAGACACGGGTGACTTGGCTTTAACCCTGACTGACAGATGACTGAGTGTTGGTCTCAGTTTAACCCCAACAGCCCCCATGTCACCCTCCAAACCACCTTTCTTCCTATGGGGATGGTTGGCATTGAAGCCAGTCATGTCTGATCACACAGTCACACCCCATAGGTTTTGGCATATGTAACCTTCTAGTAACACAGGTCTTGCACCAGAGTTTTTGCTTAAGCCTAGCAAAGGCACTCTAAGGTTCAGGTGGAAACAATGGTCTCCGTCATTCTCGATTTTTTGACTTATAGGCCAGGTGAATGGGTCAGTTGAGTGCTACCTGGAGGTAAGGTCTTACTTACCTAAGCTAACATGCCTTGGAGAAATGCAGCAAAGTGGATAAATGAATTTAGCACTCAAGATACTATGTAGCACACATGGCAGTCACTCAATAAATGTTAGTTTCACTCCACTTCTCCAAATCCAGATGAATTCCTGCAGGTGACTTGCATTTCCCTCTCCTTCCTACAGCTGGCCTCTTTGTGTCACTTCCCCAAACTAACCAAAGTGTGCAGAGGCAGAGTAAAGAGAGAAAAATGAATCTTCAGTATTGTCTCTTGCCGGAAAGGAAGAGATGTCAAAACTCTTGGCCTAACTGAGGTTTGGGAATTATCTAAAAAGTGACTGATCTGTTATAACTCCCTCCCATCTTCATGGCAGCATTTGTCTTCAACACACTCTCAGAATTCACCTGTAACTGACAGACCAATGGGCACATGGATATTAAGGCCTGATGCATGGTGTTTAGGAGGCCAGGCAACATAGCAATCCAGTTGACCAGGGCTCCACATACAGGAACTCTGGTGGAAGGGAGAGACAGGCAGTAGATCCCAGAGTTATTTGGAGCAGAGGTCCAAGAGGAGAATGACAACAGGCCACCATGGTCCTGGGATAAGGATAGTGGGGTAAGGGGCTGCTGGACTGGGCAGGGAAGAGGTGTCATTAGGAGAGCCCCAAGCCATGGCCCCACCCCAGGAATGCATGAAGGAGGCTGGGCAGTAGGGTCTGGACCTTGGCTGTGCCACTTTCAGTGTCTGCTGCATGTCACTCCGGCATCCTCAGCATGTCCGCAGTTTGTCACCCCCCATTTGGAGAAGGTACAGCTGAAGATGCTATCCTCTGTGCCCTTGCAGGCGACATCATCCATCCAAATCCTCCCTGTGCCTGTGGAGACAAGTAAACATGGTTTCTTAGTGGATGTGCAGGACAGCAGGACAGAGGAGAAATGGGGGCACTGCTGTGTCTGTCCTTGACCAGGCCATCCCAGGCTGTGCCGGGAGCTCTCAAATCTAGTGGCTTCCATCTGCCCTCTCCACCCCACCAAGACCAAATACATATTTTCTAGGTTTAGTTTTATGAGAGCAGAATAACAATAATTGATAGTCATGATGGTAGTATTTGCTGAGGATCTCTCTTATGTGTTGGGCATCTTACACATGATCTTCCTCCATTCTTACAATGGTGCTGGTGCTATGAGATAGGTATTAATAAATCCATTTTATAGATGGGAAAATTGAGGCTCAGGAAGTAATTGGTGCAAGGTTGCTCAGCTTGTTAGTGGAGTCTGAACTCAAGCCCAAGTCTTACCACCTCAAGACCCATACTTTATACGAGGCACATATTGTATAACTTTTGGGATATGATAGATTGCAGTCTTTGTTGATGAATACTCAGGCAGGGCCGAATCAGAGGGATGGTGTCAGATGCTGGATTGAATAGATCCAGTGCCCCATAACCAAGCAAATCAGTGCCAACATTATCTCCAATCTTTTGATGTTTAAACTAGGTGTTTCCCATTCTATGTGCCCAGAACAAGGTGCTGGAATGGCAGGGGACCCCAGAATCTAACATTATAACCAGACATATATCTAATGATAAATGGAAGAAGCTTTCCTAACCATAATAATTAGGTCAGATCCCAAAATACAAGGTCCTTAAGACAATCCATTTGAGTTTTGCCTGCAGATAGCCCTATTCATCCAGCTTGTAAGGGGACCAACCTGCTGGTCTGAAGGTATCCATGCAGGGAAGCCTTTGATGGCTTTCCCAGAATTGTATCTGAGCCTTGAGAGACATAAATTTGCCAATGAGGTCCCTCAATAAATGTCAGGGGATTAGGGCAGCTGAGTGAGGCTCCAAGCGGGAATGGAGAGAGCTTGTCTGAGGTCAGAGCGGTCAGTGGAGAGGGGAGTGGGCTGTACCGGAAGTCACCCGGAGTCCTCACTGATGTACTGGCAGGACCATCACCCATGGCTCTTGTGCGTTCTCTGGGCGGATGGCCAAACCAGGCCCCAGATGGTGGGAGCCCATTGGCGAGTGACTGAGCTTCAGGGCTCCCATGGAAGCAGTGCTTAGAGCTTCGCTACTCAAAGTGTGGTCCTGGCCCAGCAGCCTTGGCATCACCCAGAGCTTGTTAGAAATGCAGAACCTTGGGTCCTGCCTAGGAGCTACTGAACCAGAATCTACCTTTCAACCAAGTGGTTATGCATTGATGTAAGAAGCACTGGTGCCCCAGAAAAAGGAGGGCTCTGTGATAAGTAGGACAGAGCTGGATTCAAGTCCCAGCCACATCTGGGGGGAGCATTTCCTTTTTAAAACTGGGAGGTGATTCCTGGGATGTGAGGCTTTTCATGCTGAAACTGGGTAAGTTCTAGGTAAACTGGGATGTCTTGTCACTCCAGCATCCTCACTTGTGAGGTCTATGAGCCGGTACCAAAAAGCATGCGGTTAAAAGTCAGAGGTTTCAACATTACTGGCTGTGACAACCTGAGCAAGTTAAATAAGGTAATAAATAGTCCCTATGTTTTGATGCTAGACCTGCCTCCTTCCCGTCCCATCTCTCAGTAGCCAGACAATCTCTCCTTGCACAGTAATGGTCATCACTGACTGTTAAACCTTAAAACTCTCCCTCACTCTCAAGCTGCATGAAAGAAACCCTGTACAAAGAGCATCAAGGGATCCTCTAAACCCTTGTTGCCCAATGTATCCCCCACATGAACTAATATTTTTGGTATGCAGAGATTTACAGCATCCGTTGTCATGGGACTGCTGAGCAGTGAATGTGGGGACAAAGGTGGGAGGAGAGGCCTCCTTTTCCTTCCACTGTCTGCTCGGACGTTGTTTCTTCACCAGAACCTCTTCCCTGGCTGGATACCCTATGCCTCTTACACAATAAACCCTTTGAGGCCAAGTAATAATTTGCAGATTAAATGTCTCCTGGAAAACATATCAGTTTACAAATTACCCAGGAAAAGCTGTAGATGCGTCACGCCCAAAACAAATAAAGGGGACTGACGAATACAGAACAGACCCAAGGTTACCAGCCCCAATGCAGAGAGAGGATCACGAAGCTCCAGGCTCCAGTGGGTGTTTAGCCAGGGAGTCCTGGCTCATGTTCTGTCACGGAAGAGCTAATAAAACGAGAGGAGGGTTGTGAAGTCAACAGCACTGAGTATCTGCAGGTACTACGCAGCCTGGAGGTGAAGGGCCAATGAGCCCGCAAACCACCTGTGTTCCTCACCGTGTCAGAGAGGCGAGAACTCCCCCGACTCTAGGTACCAGTCATCACTTTAGCTTCCACTGACCTGATTGCTCGGAGTGTGGCCCAAGGGCCAGGAGCAGCAGCATGCTCTGGGAGCTTGTTAGAAATGCAGTCTTGGGCTCACCCAGACCTGCATTTTAACAAGATCGCTATGATTCAAGTACATATTCAAGTCTGGGGAGGCCTGCCTTAGATTACGTCTGCACTTCCACACATGTTTTCTCTTTGAGCTCCCTAACAAAGCTTTATCAGGTAAGCAGGGTAGGTGCTCTGCTCCCCACTTCACAGATCAGAAAAATGGAGCAATGGGCTGATGTTTTCTCTTGGGGAGGCAAACTTGGGATGAAAGTCCAGGTCTTCTGACACTTAGAGCACTAGGGGCTGTTTGAAGGTGATACTGTTGGGATGAGTCAGTGGAGGTTTTGTTTTATCCTTATCATTTATTCACTCAGCACATATGTGAGGGCCTACTCCTTGCTCGGCACTTTTCTGGGTGTTTGGACTATATTACTGAACAGAAAAAAAAGAAAACAACGACAAAAATCTGCTTCATGGAGCTAACATTGGAGCTTCTGTATGTTTATGTGGAGTAATATAAAAAGAAGGAATAAGTTACACTGAATCCTACAGGCTTCCATTGGAGCCTCACACAGAGATCAGCAGGACAGCAATCAAACAGACATTTAAGAGATAGGAAAATTGAGGCTGCAGAAAGATTAAGTGACTTATCCCGTAACTATTAAGGGGAAGAGACTATGACCCAGGCCTCTGACGTCCAGCCAATCCAGTCCTTGTTTCCTACCGAACCAAAGTACACAGCACGTAGCACACACACTAAGCCAAGGGTGGCAAACCTTGGGCCAATGTGGCCCACTGTTTGCTTTTGTAAATAAAGTTTTATTGGAACACAGCCTCACCATTTGATTACATTTTGTCTATGGTTGCTTTCATGCTACAACTGCAGAGTTGAGTAGTTGTGAGACAGGCCATCAGGCCCACAAAGCCTAAAATATTTACTACCTGGCCCTTTAATGTTTACTGAGTCTTGCACTAAGCAATCTCCCAGTATTTGAATTTTATCTTAGAAAAAAGGGCAAAAAAATGGTAATAATGAGATGATTAGAAGAAAACACACTCACCTACTCTCATTGGCAAGTCTGTCTGTGTTAGTACCCATCCTCACCTCCGTTCCGACTGTCTGGCTCACGGATTTTCTCTGCAAGCACAAGCCTAATTCCCAGTGTGCTTGACTCTGCTCTCATCCATCTCCTTCTAGACCTCATCCTAGCCATCACCCCTCTAGCTTCTCTATCCACATTTGCTCCCTCTCCAACAGCTCTTGCACCAATATAAAATTAAAAAAAAAAATCTTCAAGTCTCTCTCATTTGGGTCTTGCCTTGCTTTATCCCAGGGAAACTGATAATTTGATTATGGAGAACTGTCTAGGAAAAATTTTATGGTGCCAGACCACTGAGAGAACAGCCAGGCAGTTTCTTGTATTACACTGGGGAGGATTCAGGTTAGGCAGGCACAGAAGTTTCTTTCTCCCTCCCTTCCTTTCTTCCCTCTCATGTTTATCCAGTACCAATTAATGTCCCAGGCACAGTTCTGGGATTTGGAGCTATAGAGGTAAAGCCCTCAGGATGCTCACACATATATCAGAGATCAGAGAGTGAGAGGTGCTAAGAGAGAGTTATGCACAAAAAAACCCCTGGGAGGGCAGCATAGAATGGGGTGGATGTGGAGAGGGGAATGGAAGGAGCTAGTAAAGCTCCCTTCAGGAGGTGATAACTGAGCTGGCTTTAAAAGCTGAATAGGAATTAGCTAGATGAAACAGGAGGGAAAGGCGTTTCAGATGGAAGGCACAGCGCAAGAGAAGATAAGAGAAGATCAGAGAACACATGTGGATGTATATGGCTGAAAGGCGAGACAGGGGTGGAAGGCAGATAAGGAAGGGCCTTGGGGACTAAGCTAAGGAAACCAAACCTGATCCTTGCAATCATCTTTCAAAAGTAGAAGGACTGAAGCTCGGAGAGTTTAAGAAACCTGCTCCAGGTCACCAGCTAGTAAGTGGCAAATGTGGGATTCTAACTTGGGATTGATTCCTGAGCCTGCGCTCCCAACCAGTGCTCTACCCTGCCTGAGCTCCTAAGGCAAGAGCAGTGAGAACAAAAAGGAGGGGACACTGGTGGAATCTGTAGAACCCAGGGAGATAAGGGGATCAGATAAGGGGAAGGGGGGTGGGTAAGAGTGGGAGGAGGGTCGGGCCTTCAGTCCTGGCTGGCAGGGCGGGAAGCACATCAAGAAAGAAGCAGAGCCATTGGCGGGAGGCGCTGAGGACTTGGGGGCCCCTGTGAGGTGGAGGAGTGGGCATACTGGGATAGTCAGGGCACCAGTGGGGTAGGCGGCTGTGGCCAGAGGGATACGTGGATCTGATGCACAGCCCTGCCCGTTGCCAGAAGAGGTGAGCATCCTGTTCCCTCTGTCCACGCAGCTGCTATGACATGATGCCCTATAAACATGTCTGCCTCCACCTTCAAACCGAACATGCTGAGATCAGAGACTAGGTTTACTCAGCTCTGTGCCCCAGCCCTGAGCCCAACACCTGGCCCATGGAAGCTGACTAGAAATTGCTGTGGAAAGAAGGGAGTGTAGCCTGGACTGGGAGAAAAAGTGCCAGCTGAGGCTCAGCTAGGTTGGTCCTTTCCCCTCCCTGGGCCCCCATTTCCCTCTGTGTACTCATTCATAACACCTGGACTGCCTACCTTTCAAGATCTGGACTACCGCATGACATAAGTTACTGGATTACAACGGGGAAACAGAGCAAATTTGATGTGCAAATAGAAGCAAGTCTGGCTTCCCATTGACTGGTTTAAAGAATCAAGTGGTCTCAAGAGTGTGAGCTCTGAGCAACAGCGGTTCGATTCCCAGCCCGAGCTGAGCAGCCGCTGAGCTGCCAACAGGTGGCAGGATGGCTCAGCTAAAAAAAAAAAAAAAAAAAAAAAAGAATCAAGTGGCAATTTTAGAACATCTCCACATATCATATGATACAAAACTCAAGGGGGGGAAATAAAACATATATATTAAAAAAAAATCTAGGGGGAATGAAAGAGGCCATGAAGTCTCAGTTGTAGGCTAATGCTGCCCATGGCATGCATGGTGCCTATTTTGGCTTCTCTAAGAGTTTATAATTTTCTTTTCCAAAAGGCTTTACTTCCACTTATTAGGAAGAAGTCATTAGACTCAAACATTGAAAAGCGAGGACTGTTCCTACTGTTTCTGTTTCTTACGCAAACAAAAATGGCAGTTTTTCTTGAAGAAGGAAACAGGCTGAAATCCAGCCCAAAGCTTTAAGTGGGAGGCAAGTGCTCTGTCCCAGTGGGCTGCCCTCCATGGAACCGGACCCTCTGAACTCCCTGTGCCCTTTGGCCTTTAAGTAAAGAGGCCAGTACATATGGGGTCAAGTGGCCACTCTCCACCAGCTGTCACAACAGATTTCAGTCAGTGTGATCTGACTTGAGCTTTGGAGATGAGGCCCGTCCTAGTATTCCTTAGTCTGCCCGGACTGCTGTAACAAAGTACCATACACTGGGTGGCTTATAAACAACAGAAATGTATTTCTCACAGTTTTAGAGGCTGGAAGTCCAAGACCAGGGTGCCAGCGTGGTGGGGTTCTGGTGAGGGCCCTCTTCTGGATTTAGACTACTGACTCCCCCATGTATCTTCACAGAAGGAGGATAAGGTGCTCGTAGGGGTCCCTTTTATAAGGGCAGTAATCTCATCATGAAGGTTCTACTCCCTCATGACCTAAGCACCTCCCAAAGGCACCACCTCCTAATACCATTGCATGGGGGTAGGACGTAACATAGGAATTTGGGGGAGATACAAATATTCAGTCCATAACCGTGACTGAGGTCTAAGGGACAAGGTTCTGAACAAGAATTGCAGCATCCTGAAGTGGGGGTGAGGAGACCGGCCGCTGTGAGAAGTGGAGGGTTCCATGGCCAGTTTGTATGTGAACAGGCTCCATTTCCCTACCTGGAAAGGACACACTGGCCCCTCCTCTCATGCCATGCCACAAGTCCCTTTAGCCATTAGCTCGGTGGGTTGGGCAAAGAAAAAGTGTTCTAACAATCAGGACAGTCTGAAGACAGACAAGCTTACCTGGGGGACAGTGAGTTTCACGTTGCAGGAAGTATCTAGGAAGAGGCCAGTGACACATGGCAGGATTGCTGCCAAGGGGACTTGAGCTTTGGAGAGGAGACCAGTCCTAGGATTCCTGGGCCCTCTCCTGTGTCCTTGTCCTCTGGAGTGCCTTACCTTGCCCAAATCTAGCCGTCCGGGCCACTTCCTGTGCGCCACGGAAGCCCAGCATGCGGCACACCACGTCCCCGTCCTTCTTGTCCCAGCCATCATCACACACGGTGCCCCAGCGCCGCTCATGGTACACCTCCACGCGGCCCTCATGCGGGCCCGAGCCGTTCACCAGCCGGACCATCAACGCCTCCAAGCCACCTGTTGAGAGCAGTCTGCAGTCACCATTCTGTTTTAGAGACCCCTTCCCCCCAGGGACTTTCCCTGACTCCCCTCTACTAACCTCCTCCCTCGTAGTGAAGGGGGGGCTGGGGCTACAGGCAAGACCAAAACCACAGCCAGCAGAAAGCATGGTGTGTCACCATTGTCCTTTATCAGCCTTCTTCCCTCCATGTGTTTTTCTTTTAATAGATTTTATTTTTTTAGAGCAGTTTTAGGGTCACAGAAAAGTTGAGAGAATGGTACGAGTTTTCCCATAGACCTCTGTCCCCACACACGCACAACCTCCCCCACTATCAACATCCCAACCAGAGTGGTACATTTGTTACAACTGATGAACCCACGTTGACATGTCATTATCACCCAGAGTCCATAGTTTACATTAGGGTCACTGTTGGAGTTGTACATTCTGTGGGTTTGCATAAGTGTATAATTTGTCCACCATTATAGTTTCATCGCCCTAAAAATCCCCTATGCGCTGCCTGTGAAAATACAGATTCCTGGGCCCACTCAGACCTACTGGGTCAGAATCTTGGTGGCAATAGTCAGGGATCTGTATTTTTTATAAGTGTCCCAAATGATTTTGAGGTAATATATGTGGGTGGCACTGGGAGTGACATGTTTAGATGATCTAGACAGTTCCTTCTAGCTCCTGTGATTTCAAGGCCAGGGAAGAAGTCAAAGTTGTCTTTTTTTGCAGCCAGAAATCACCTGGGATGTGTAGGGTGGAGGCGGTGATGCTGTACTGTGACACAGTGACAAGTGGGTGACGCGATGCAGGAAAACCCCTATGTGAACTGGCAAAGAAAACAGCAAACCCGATGAAGTTCTACTCCCCATAAGCACTGCAGCTTTGGACTACTTCTCTTTCTTTTTTAGCCACGTGGGCTGAGAGATTCCCCCCTCTAATGACTGTGACTTGGCAAAGACCTTTAGGCCCTTAGAGGAGGTGGCAGAGTTGCTAAACCTCCATCTGTGCCACGTGAGAAAGTAGAGGAGTGTGACTGTTACTTATGGCCATGTGACTGTTACTTGCTGCTGGGAAATCCCAGAATATCCTGCACAGGCCAAAGAAGTCACCAGAAAACCATACATTCCCAAGATGCCGAAAGATTATAGGGTGATGGTTTTGAAAGGCTCCTCGAAATGTTTAATGCCATGTTTTATGCATCCTACATCTTTCTCCCCATACACATTTGCTAAAAACATAAGCTCCCACCAGGTTGTCAAAAAAAGGCTAAAGATGAGCAAGAGAACGCAGACATCCTGGAGAAGGAAAGCCTAGAGAGACGCTGGAATGCAGAGGCCTGGTCTGAAAGAGAAACCCCCCTGGAGCGGTGATGACATCTAACCGGGAGCCAGCAGCAGCAAATGAGGCCTGGGCTCCTGGCTGGGGGCTTGGCCCTGGGAGGTTGGCAGAGGCCGAGATATTAGCCTTGATTTCTCACAGACCTGCCTCGCCTCTGTCAGCACCCTGTCACAGTGGCAGTGGGACATGTCAGGCCAGGAAGCCTCCAACAGAAGTCTCAGTGTGGGGCCATAAGTAGAGGGAAAGTGGCAGGAGGACGCTGTGGGTCCGAGCAGCCCAGGCAGAGTTCAGGGTGTTGAGTCAAAACAATATGAAGAGGCCGGTCGGAGGTGGGCTGCTTGGGACTGATGTTCAGAGATTCCCTCTTATCCTCTCTGCTCTGGCCTCTGAACTCTGGTCACATCTTTGTTTAGCCAAGTAAGTGACTGACCATCTCGTAGGGGCCAGATGCTGTTCTAGCTGTGGGCACACCCATGAACAATAAATACTTTAGTGGGAAAGACTAGCAATAAAACGAGAAAGCAAATACAAATACAACTATGGCCAAGTATTGAGGCATGCATAGATGGGAACAGAGGCACAGAAAGGAAATGCGGAGTGAGGGAGGCGCCATCTTGGATGGGGAGACGTGAGCAGAACTCTTCCTGTACCCTTCTCCCCACCCCCCATTTCAGGGATACCCAGATGTCTACAGGACTAGGCCTCTGGGTTGGTTTTTCCCCCCCCTTTTTGCCCCAGATTTGGGGACAGAGATCCTCCCCTTTTACACAGAAAAGCAGACAGAGAAGAATTCTCTCAAATCAAAGCCACAGATGACACCATTACTTAGTGCTTGGCCCTACTTTTAGGTTATAGTCACACAGTCTTTGGGCTTTTCTAATCATCACATTATGATGATGAGCAGGACCACCCAGGTCCTCTTAGGAATGTGAGCTGAGGGAAATGGAGCGAGCTGAGCAGAAGCAGAAGCAGAAGCAACAAGAGGCAGGGACAGACCGCGTAATTAATAGGCCATGTCAGAGATGAGGCACAAGAGAGGAAAGACGTGAACCCCTAGTGTTGTGGCCCCAGAACTGCCTCGGATCTGAATGACTTTCCCACTCCAGCCTCAGAAATGCCCATTTGTTTTATGAAGCCTGATCTTCTAAACTGTCCCCAGGTGTCCTTACTATAAGCCCACTCACTGAAGTGACCCAATGAGTCTCTGGTCCTTGCCAGCAAAAATACCCAAACAGAGCACCTGGGAATCCCACACACCCATCTAAGGGCGGCTTAGCTACTTGCCTCTTGGTCCCTGAGTGGAGTTGGGAATTTGGATGGGGGAAAACAGGGTGGTGGTGATCCCTGTGGGGAGGCACCAGGGGAGAGGAAAGAGGCTGGATGTGAACTCAGGCACAAGGCTCAAATTCTGACTTCATTATTGGCCAGATGTGACCTCTCTACACCTACCTTCTCCTTTCTTTTTTTTTTTTTTAAGTTAGTTTCAGGTGTACAAAACAATATAATGATTAGACATTTACACCACTCACAAAGTGATAACTTCCCCCAAGTCTACTGCTCCTCTGATATCATACACAGCTATTCCAATACCATTGACTATATTCCCTGTGCTGTACTTTACATCCTATGACTATATACAGAGGGTGCCAGAAAAATGTATACACATTTTAAAAAAGGAAAAAAACTGTATTAAAACTGTAAGAGTCAATATATACTAATAACAAAAGATGAATACAAGTCATGTGTATACATTTTTTTGGCACCCCCAATATACGAGTATATACATATATATAATATTAAATATATATATTTAATTATACTTGACATTCAATATTATTTTATATTAGTTATACAATATTATTATATATTAGTTATGCAGGTATACAGCACAGTGGTTAGGCATTTATATAATCTTTAAAGTGATCACCCCATAAGTCCAGTACCCATCTGACATCCTATATTGATTGTCTTTACAACACTATTGATTATATTCCCCATACTGTATTTCACATCCCTGTGACTATTTTGTGACTACCAATTTGTACTTTCTAATCCCTTCACCTTCTCCGCCATCCTTTAACCCCACTTCCCTCTAGCAACCATCAGTTTTTTCTCTGTGTCTATGAGCCTATTGCTTTTTTGTTTGCATTTATTCTGTTCTTTAGATTCCATATACAAGTGAGATCATACGGTATTTGTCTTTCTCAGTCTGACTTATTTCACTTAGCATAATATTCTCTACGTCCATCCACGTTGTCGCAAATGGTTAGATTTCTTTCTTTTTTATGGCAGAGTAATGCTCCATTGTATAAATGTAGCACAGTTTCTTTATCCAATTGTCTATGATGGGCATTTCGGTTGTTTCCATACCTTGGCTATTATGAATAGTGCTGCAGCAAACAGGGGTGCATATGTTTTTTTTGAATTAGTGTTTTGGATTTCTTTGACTAAATATCCAGGAGTGAAATTGCTAAGTCATAAGGTTGTTCTATTTTTAATTTTTTTAGGAACTTCCATACTGTTTTCCATAATGGCTGCACCAATCTGCAATCCCACCAACAGTGCAGGAGAGTTCCCTTTTCCCAACATCCTCTCCCACACTTGTTGTTTGTTGATTTATTGATAATAGCCATTCTGACAAGTGTGAGGTGATATCTCATTGTGGTTTTTATTTGCATTTCTCTGATGATTAGTGACATTGAACATCTTTTTCGTATGTCTATTGGCCACGTGTATGTCCTCTTTGGAGAAATGTCTACTCATGTCCTCTGCCCATTTTTTAATTGGATTGTTTGGGGTTTTTTGTGTCAAGCCTACCTTCTTCTTAAAATGGGTATAATGATGGTGGTTGGGAGCAATAGCACTTGTCAAGGATTTGGCACATCATGGGCATTTCTCACTGTGAGCTCCCACTCCTGGCCAGTCAGCACTTTGCCCAACAGTGTGTAGGTCATCTCTCAGGGGTCTCCATGCATTGCTGAGGATGGCTTGGATACAGTGGCCCTAGCAGGGATGTATCCTTGAAAGCCTCTTTGCAAAGCAAACCTGCATCATGGGGTTTGGATTAATCTCCTCCTAAAGTCCTCGGCTCTCTCCGAGGCACAGTTCCTGGCTCCTCAGCTTATTAGAGGAGGGGGACAAGGGCGTCAGCAGAAGACCAGTTCCTGTTGTCAGCAACTTTCTGCTCTCTAATGTGAGCTGGATGTAATTCCTTAATTGTGGCAGCTCTGGAATGGCCCAGGAATGTGGCGCTAGGGCTGAGGCTACTGGGGGCTCCTAATACAGACCTTACAAAGCTCGTATGTGGGAATTGTCTTCACCAAATGAATGTTTCTTTGCTCTCTTTGCCTTGCAAATATATAGGTAGGAAAGCAAGGTCTCAGACAAAGCAGGCCTGGTCTACCCCAGACTCCCCTGGCTTTGACTATCTGGTCCCCAGAGCAGAAAGGAGCTGGTGGCCCCCTCTCCTGCTTCAAACACAGGAATCCTCTCCCCTCTGTACCAGGCCTGACAGCTGCCCCTGCTGCCTTTGGGAATGGAAGGGAACTTGACAATATCTCTTGGGAATCCGTTTCAGGATTTTCAAACCAGCATCTGGTTTCATTCACAGGGCACTAGCATCTCCAAATGGCTCCAGTGTTTTTTCATCCAATGATTCGCTACCTTGTCTTACTCTGTATGCTTTGGGTTTTGTGCTTATATTAATAATTGTGGAATGAGATGTAGAATATCTCCCTCTTTCTCCAGCATCTTGTGGGAGCACAACCGAGGGGTTAGCTTCATTACTCAGCCCTCAGTGGGTCTGGGGAGGACAGCTTAATGGCCACTGACTACCATTTCTGAACTGGTTTCCAGGACTTGGGGGAGCCTTAGAACTACCTGCTACCGGCAGGGCTCGTCCACACCTGGCTCAGAGCCATCCTTAAACCCAGCTACAACAAAGCCAAGTTTTGGGTGCTACCCAGGAGAGATTTCAAGTCAAGGATGGACAGTGAAGGGAACTAATGAATGAATACTCAGTTCCCATTACATGTCAGGCGCTGTGCAAAGTGCTTCATACTTCATACATGCATTTCCCCCATTTATTCTTCACAGTAGCTCCATGAGTTAGTTATTATATTATGGCTGTTACTTAACAGAGGAGAACATGAGCCCAGAAAAGTCAAGTAATTTGCCCATGGTCATACAGCTGCTACAAGCTGGAGCCCGGGAAAAGAGCAAAGTCCTTTCATTTTCAAACCACAGAGATGACTGTCAGGCTGAATACTTAAGACAAATATTAAATAAAAGCCCTCTCCATACATAAAGCACCTTTCATCTATCTCCAAACAGCCCTCTGGGGTCTGCAGTAATTAGTGTCTTTAGGAGTTAGGAAAACAGCCTTAGACTTAAAGGTTTGCTGCCTCAGGCTGCATTTAAGAATTTCCTGGGACGCTTTAACATCTACTGGTGTGCAGGGATAGTTTCCAACAGTTTGCATGTGATGCACCGCCAGGGTTGAGAAGCTCTGTTTGAAGGGATGGATCCGGGATACAAGCCCCAGCTACACAGCTGTCAGGCCTTGTGAGTAAGGCACGGAGATGTCACCTCCTCTGGGAGGGTTTCCCTGACCTGTGGCCCTCGTATGCGCTCCACACATATGAGAAATATTGAACTGCTATTCCCTCTTTTAGGTCTCTCTGTACTCACCAGTGTAAGCTCTGTGGATGTGACAGCCTTAGCACCCTGTGGTTCCCACTTGCAGCCCCACTTGAAAGCAAAGAGCCTGGCACATCACAGTGCTCAACAAACTGGAGTGAGTCAGTGAGATTCACAGCCCTTTGCGGATCTCTAGAAACAGAACTGATCCCTAAATAGCCCCCCGAATCTGTTCGGCCATGCATCAGAATGGCCCCAAAGCCTAGGGAACTTTGCTTCTAAAGAAACGGAGAGGAGGGAAACCCAGCCTGAGACTGAAACATCGCAGCTCCTTTAGGTTTGTTTATCCTGACTTCCAGGCCCCTGCCAAAGCAAAACAAGTCGAAAGAAAGGAGGTTCTGGAGAATAGAAATAAACACACGGGGCTGGGAAAATAGGCTCTGATTTTCTGCAGCTGCAGAGGAGAGCCTGGGGGATAATCTGGAACAGCTGCCCATGAAGGAAGTTGAACTTTATTCTCTTGTGAAGAAAGAACTCCCCATGCCCCCAGCCGGCCCACAGCCCAGGGGCTCTGTGCCCCACCTCCCTGTGGTGGAAGTTAGACTGTGTCCTTCTCCAGACATGACACTTCTCTTGTCCCTGACATCCACAGAAATGTGGTTCGTATTGGGGAGGACAGCAGCCATCCCACAAGCAAACTAAGGAATTTCTGGTCAGGCTCGGCTGGAGGGCATCGCTTTTAAAATGTGGTCTGGCCTGTGGGTGTGCTTTATAAAATGCTATTTCCTAATGGTAATTAGGAAACTTAATACATTCTTAACTTAATGTGGTGCTTTGTGCCTCCTCAAAGCACTTTTGTTAGATGGTCTCATTTGATTCTTTGCAGTTCTCCTTTAAGGTGGGTGGTATCATACCCACTTAATAGGTGTGGAAACAGAGACTCAGAGAAGAAAAGTGACTTTCTCAAGGTCACACGATAAAATGTCCACACCTGGGTCTCCAGATCCACAACCCAGCAAGGCCACTGTACTATGTCTTTGATTGGGGGTCACACAGAGTGCTCGGGATGTTGCTGGGTAGAAGGAGTAGCAGAAATATCTCCCAAGTTATCACTGCCCTCATCATGTTGGATTGATTTTAAGTGTTTTCTCACCCATGGGTCTTCTCAACTCGACAGCATATTTGTTGGAAACTGGATTTTGTCTTGGCTGATTTTGTTTCTCCGATGGCCTGCTCATGGCTGCCTGGCTCTTAATAGGTGTTCAAGGAAAATGTGTCTGATCAAATAATAAATGAAGCACTGTTTCTGCTCAGCTCTGAACCAGAAGCTAGCTCTGTATTGCAGTGGGAGGATGTCACTAATGCCCAGAAGCTCTGCTCAGAGCTGGATTTGTAGGAATTCACTGGGCAGCCCAGGATAGAGGTGAATCCTTTGCCTTGCTTTTGCTCTGGGCCTCTCAAAGGGCAGTGAGTAATCAGTGAGAGTCAACAGGCTCTTAGGACTGGAAAGAGTGCTACAGACCAGCAGAAAGTTAATGATGCTGAGCTCTCATTTTATCAGACCTATAGCTATGAGGAGGTGTGATGTTTATATGGCAGCCCTCTAAAGGCTTCATGGGCCCACTGCCTTTACCTCCAAGTCCCACGACTAGGACCAGTGGCCTTTCCTAAGAAGGCTCTCTCATGCCCTCTGCCTTCACGCACGCTTTCCCTGCCCTGTCCTATTAGCTTAGTTCTGCTCTCGTTCAAGCTCAAGTTCTGAGACCCCTGGCTGGAATGCTTCCCCATCCCTGTATTTTAAATCCTTGGAACACAGGACCTGACCTGCCTCCAGCACCATGTTGACGACTTTCTAGCTCTGTGACCTTGGGCAAGTAATTTAATCTCTCAGAATAGTTTTCTCAACTGGGATAACCACACATACCTTAGAGAGTTACTCTGAAATATACATGAGCTCAGTGACTGGATGGTCAGGTCTCAAGAAATAGTGTTGAACTCAATATAAGCCCCAAGGATTGTGGTTGGAGACCAAGACACTGCGGCAAGGGACTTGCCCAACGACTGAGTCAGTGAGGACACTAACCACGACCCCTCCTACCACAGTATCTATTGTACAAGACCTCCGGACATCCACAGGGTTGGCCTCCCTCTCTCATCTTCTCTTTCTTGCATCAGAATTCTACAACAGTGTTCTTTAGTAGAGAGGCTGAAATCCATGCCAGGGGAAGTAAGTCCTTGCAGACAACTGGTTCCAAGTACACCCTGAGGGTGTTTTCCATTGTCAAGTGGAACTGCGAAGTTACTGCAGTGGCAGCTAAAGCTGACCAAGTCACATCAGAAAGACACCATGAGGACCTCCTAATTTTAATCTGCGTGCTTTACCTCCCACCCTAAGAGGGGACAGCACAAGGTCATGGGGCTTAAGAACAATTTCTGAGTTTGTTTGAATTGAATTGTACATAAACCATGTAAACCATTCCTGGTTTTAAAGTATGTCTCAGCTTAAGACTTTCTTTGTCTAAAACCCACATCAAAGACCAAAACATTTCAATTCTTCAGTGGTGCCAAGGCGTTGTTTTTGTAGAGAATTCCTTGCTCACCTTCGGTCTGAGGTTTGTGTTACCAAAGGAGTTGTTTTGCAGGGCAAATCCCAGAGACCATGGCATGTTTGCCAGGGAATCGGAAACACTAGTCCTTGTGGGAGCTGCCTACAGGCCCCTCTTGGAAGGACGGGCACAACAGCATCAACTAAACATGGGTACTGAAGGACATGGAGACATAGCATGGACAGGCTCCCTTGCTCACGCACCATGAAAAGAAGAGGTGCTTAGGGAACAGTCAAACTGGTTACCTCCACTCACAAGTAGGAAAGGCCCTGCTAGACTACCAGTTAAAAAAGCAAATCTTCTCAAGTTCCACTTACACACTTGGCCGCTAATTCTTAACATAAACTCCAAACACTGGCATGTTTATTTTCTTCTAGTTAGCCTTCAGTTTAGTCTTTCAGTTGGTGCCTGCTTTCACTTAGCATGTATTTAGAATACAAGCATTCGCAGTCCTGTTAATGACCTCGTAGTACTGCTAGAGCACCGAGTCCCCGAGTCCCCGAGGGGGCTTCCTTTCTCTCCTGCCTAAGCAGGTTTTCCTCACCAGGCCCATGCTGCAGCTCTCCTCTCTTCCCCTTTATAAAACACAAATGTAATATGGCTCACTAGCTCAGTTGTTGCTAACTCTCAGGTACCCCTGCCACATACCTGTATCTTACCACCTGGCTTCTTAGAGGAGCCAGGCCTTTGGTTTGTCCAGCCCCTCTTGAATCTATTTGAAGCCATCACACCCAGGGCAACATGGATTAATCAGAACGGAACTGTTTTCTGCACAAAGCGATGTAAAAGTCTTCCTGAAAGGGGTCACTAGAAAGCTTTCAGGAAAAGTTATTGGATTTGAGTTTGGAAGGCTTAAGATAGGCTCTTGGCAAGCCGGAATGTCTGGAAGGCCAGATCCCATTCTCTGTAAAGAACCAGGGAAGAGGAGACTGTGGCCTGGGGGAGGCTGAGGGACTGGTCTCAGGGGTGGGTCAGAGGGGACTCGGATCTCAGGAGTGCTACTTCATGGCCTGTGCTGCTCCCCAGAGCTCAAGTCTCATCTTCTTCTCGGAAACTATATTTCTGAAAAATAGGACTTTTTAAAGGGGGAGCAGCTCAGATGAGAGAAGGAGCAGAAGCAGCTGAGAAACATGAACTTGTGCTATGGACCTTTCCATGGAGGAGGGGTCTGCCCACCCTGTACCCGGCACTGGTTGTTGTATTGAGGGCCATCAACAATAGCTGAGGCTTCATTACCCCTTGGTTCTGGCCCCAGTCTGGTTCTCCCTCTGGTCAGCCATCTCCCGTTGCTGCCATGTCACTCCCTACTTACAGCCCATCCTGACTTCCCAGGGCCCAGATGCCAAGCCAGAACTCTTGACAATTGATTCCCCATCTCTGGCCTTATTTTTTGTTTCTTACATCCCAAACTTTCGCCACTTCAAACTATTTGTGTTTATCAAACAACGCTCTGCTGTTTCATGCATGGCTCTCCTTACCTTGAACACTTCACCTTCCATGTCCACCTGTTGGACACCAACTTTCCCTTCAACCCTTGGGTCAAAGACACATTACCAACTGACCGCCATAGCCGGAGGCAAACTAGCCTCTGCGCATACATCGACAGTAGCCCTCACCACACTCTACTGCAGCGGTTCTCAACCTTTCACAGGGGTCGCCTAAGACCATTGGAAAACACATATTTTCGATGGTCTTAGGAACCGAGACACTGCTCCTCTATCCGTCTCCAGGCCCACATGCAGATACGTCCACATACGAGTACCCGGCAACCCCTGTGAAAGGGTCGTTAGACCCCCCAAAGGGGTCGCGACCCACAGGTTGAGAACTGCTGCTCTATTGTGATTGTGTGTTTTTCTCAACTGCTACATTGTGAGCTTTTCAAGGTGAGGCCGTGCCTTACTCATCCTTGGTTCCCCAGCCCTCAGCCAGTGCCTGGCATTTAGCAAATGCTCAATAAATGTTTGTTAAGTATGAGAATAAGCCCATATTCTGTTCCTTAAATGTTTTCCTTCCTTCCACACATCTATCTTTCCTTTATGATGAAAGTGAGGAAGCCAGTTCCCCCCTTCCCTAGGGTCCCGCCTCAATCTCGCTCATCCTGGCTCCTTTCAAAGCTCCATTCCAGCCTGCTTTCTGATCCATGGTCTTCATGCCTCTGCTGCCCCTTCTGTCTCTGCCCAGGTTTCATCTGATTCTCACCAACCCCTCATTTACCACTTCCTAGCACTCATTTTGTTTTGTTTTGTTTTCTTCTCTCTGCTGTCTGCCACTCTGCTTCAGCCAGGATTAGAAGCAGTGTTTGCCGCAGGACAAATTTTTCTGGGTGAATTTTGTGTGCCTGTATATTTTCAGTGCGACTAGACATAAACTTAAGAGAGAAAAACACTCTTCTAGCTCCACACATCCTTTGGCGTTTCCATATGCTGAGCACTCACTCTATAAGGCTAGAGAGAGGAATGAATGGATGCACATACTCAACAAATGTGTGAGTGAATCAACACTGCCGGATAGGTGCCGGGGGACTTCTGCACAGGTTATCTCAGTAAGGCTGCTGTGCTCAGTTCAAACAATCACAAAGAATGGGAAAACCAGCCAGGTGGGAAGGGCTTTGCTGCCACGTTTTGCTCTGGCCTACCTCAGAGTCACAGAAGCAGGTAAGGCAGCCAAGGCTTGGTGAAATGAGGAGCAAACTCTAAGACAGGGAAGAGTACCTTAAAAGTAACTGAGAATTGCTGAGGAGGGAATTAGCAGCTTCACACTAAATCACTAAGAACAGACAGAGGGCCCCACACTGTCAAAGGCCAGATGAAGAAAAGATAATCCGATATAGTATACTGCAAAAAGAATCCAGGCCAGATGGACTTGATCTGTGTCCTGGTTCTGTCCCTTAGGAACTCTGGTGGCTTCCGGCCCTTAGCCTCTTCCCTCAGTCCCCTCATCTCTCTCCCATGCACATAAGCATGCCTCCTGAATATTACTGTGAAAATTAAGTCAAATAATGTACACAGAAACTTGACTCCCCAGAGTGCCATGTACAAGTTCATTGGCAATATTATGTGAGTGGTTAATTTTTCTTAGAAGTGTGGTTTACTTTTAAATCATGCTGTTGCTGGGGTATTAAAGTTATGAGGAATTAAGGATGTATGTGTGGTTAAGTGAGTAAAGAAATATAATTGGATATAAAAGGTCCAGTAGCTGTCTCTCTCCTTGCCTGAAAGAATGTTAACTTCTACATCATCCTGAAGAGATTCCTGGGGCCACTGCTTGCAGCCAACTGTAGGTGCAAGGAGGGGACGAAGGGAATTCATGGCCTCCAAAGGACTCTCTTTGTGTCCTATATTGAAACAGAATAGAAACATCTCAGCAGCTAGGGGGAAAAAAATTGTCTAGAAGTCACCATCCTGATAATTTATTTTGAGCTTATTCTGCACACTGGGGTGTCCACTGCCCCCTCCCCAACTTACTTCCCTAAATATTAAAAACATGCATAAGATGTTAAACATTTTTCAAGTATTCTAAGATGCCACTGATAACTATCAATACACACTGGCTTAGAATTGACCCTTGGGTATTCTGCATATTTTTCTCCATGGGACACCCAATTGAGGAAAACTTTTTAAACAATCTAAAATTTATATCCTGCTTTAAATTCATGCTGTGGGGCTTAAACAAAACTGGATCCTTTACCCACCCCCTAGCTGCAAAAATACTATTTATTTATTTTTTTGCAAATGGACCATAGAAGAGGGTAAAACAAATGTCTTTCTGTCTTAAGATGTGTACATGGAACTTCCCCGCCCCCCAGGCCAAACTCCCCAAAGCCAAACATGTAACAGAATGACTGATATCACCCTTGCCTGAAAACAAAAGCAAAAACAAAAACAAGAAAACCCCCCAAAAAACTTTACCTCTCATCAACTTATCAAGCAGAAATCAGCAGATCTGGATTCTAGACTCAATTTGGCCATGACCTAGCCCTGAGACTGTGGGAAGTCTCCCCAGCTCTCTGTTCTTGGCCCTGTTCAGTGAACTGGTGGGGTGGGCTTAGGAATGGGAGAGGGGTTGATCTGAAACTCCGCCCAACTTTAAAATCCTACACCCTAGGGTCTAAAATCTAGACCCACACATGGGTAGACAATTGCATGATCTTATAAAAAATACTGTAATATTGACCTAAAACATGGGCTACTGTGAAGGAAACCCCCAAATTCCCATTCTAACCCGAGGGGTAGCTATCTTATTTGTCTCCTCTATCCCTTTCACGTAGTAACATCTCCACCTGCTGGAACTTCAGGTTTGTGCTGCTAAAGGTGGGAGGTGTTTGGCAGAGAGTCCGTGGACTCAGCACAAGCAGAGGAGGGTCCCTCCTCTACTGTATCCCTTTTCGAAGCATGTTAGAGTTCTGGTGTGGAGAACGCCTTCTTCCCACCCATTAGATCTTACAGTGGGGGCTGCCCTGGGTCCAGGGAATGACTAAGAACCCC
>NW_017731377.1:686559-718657 GCF_001890085.2 Hipposideros armiger
CCCCACCTCACCCCCCAGAAGTGGGCACTCAGCATGGGTCACAATTTCTGTACTTTTCTGAAAGACATCCTTGGCTTCCTCCTCAGAGCCTCAGTCTCGGATCCAGTTAATGCCTCTGGGTCTGGAGTTCCTTGGAAACCTAACCAGGAGTCTGAACACAGCGTGGGTTTGATGTGGTTAGAGGCAGGCCAGGGAGTGAATAGAGGCCATGGGAAGGCTCAGCTCTCAGCCCTGAATTGCTGCCATGCCCACCCTCCCCACTTCAGCCACACACCCTTAAATCCATATCTCTAGGTAAGGGAATCACTAGGAGTTTTAAGGAGCCCAGCCCTACTCTTCAAGACCAGGGGCCTAAGCTCTTGTTCCAGAATCAGAGAAGTCAGAGGACAAGGTCTTTGGTTCTGCCTCTGCCTTTGCCTTGGGAGCAAGTGTCAGCCTTCCACTCGAGGCCTCTGAAAATGGGGAGACGGATGCCTGGCCTCCAGTTTTGTTGTTCTACAATTCCTGTGTATCTCCTGTGTTTCTCCACATGCTGAAGAAAACCTCCCCATGATGGAGCTATCTCTGCTGAGGCACCTTAGTTCCCCCGTGCAGTGCCGATGGTGACATTTTTGGATCTTGTCTGCAGGCAGGAAGGAGAAGCTTGGAGCTTTGTGCAAGGGCTGTTGTCCGGCCTCTGGGCTCCAGTGCGGGTGTGGCCTCTTCAGGGCAGGAAAGGATGCCAGCAGTCCCGGAGGAGGGGCTGTCCAGAGCGTACTTACATCAGCCTCTTTCTCAGTTGTCAATAGGCGCCAGGGCCAAGTGGGTTTGATGCCTTTCCCCCAAGCTCCCCACACATGCCTGAGAGAGCCCCGTACCACTCTGGCTCAGCTCCCCCACCTTGCATTCTGTGCCCCCAGCCTCAGAGCCCAATCTAAGTGCAGAGCCCAGACCGCTGGGCCCACGGAGGCGAGTTAAACAGTGATGAAAGCATCCTTGGGATTAATGGTGACATGACCACCACCTCTCCCCAGGCTCAGCGAGCACAGGCCTCCTCTCTCCTCTCAAGTCGGCTGAAGAACAGTTGCCAAAGAGTTCCTGACAAGCACCCCTGGGGGATGTGGGCAGTGTTTCTGATCTCCCTCTAAAGGTCATCTTTCCACAGTTCCTCCCTTCCTGCCACCCCATCAGGAATTGTTTACTTCACACAGCTAAATGCCGCAGTCCTTCTCAGCTACTTTGGCAGCATGCCATCAGAGTGCAGTCAACAAAGAGAGCAGGAGAAGGCAGCAACCCAAAGACAAAGTATGGTGCCCAGCCCAATGCATAAATGTGACTCAGATATGTCGCAGATGTCCTAGATCATATCCAGACTCCCTTCCTTTGCCATCAAAACTTTCCTTTTGGCTCCTGCAGGGTCCAACAGATCTCATCTAGCGGGGATACTCCTAGTTTAGCCTTTGGCTGCCCTTGAAAGGGACTCTAGAGAATACATATACGGCTTTGTGGATTACGGCATCTACAGTGAGGTGGGATGTGGAGTCCAGAGCAAGCGTAGGCATACCTTGTCCTCAGGTATGTCCATCACTTTAGGGTGACAAAGCGCTGTCATGTACACTTTTCCAGTTTGATCCTTAATCACTGCCCCAGGAAAGGGCAGGGCGAAGGAAGGGGAAGGCAAGTTAAAGTTTCAGGAGACCTTGAGACAGGGCCCTAACTACTCAGGAGTGAGGTCTCCTTCTGGTCCTGCATAACTGGGATAAAGGTGTCATTTTAAGGACCTACTGAAACCAAAGAAGATCAATCCAAGGGAAACCCTTGATCTGGGTCCAAAGTATGAATCTGTTGAGCTAGGCATCCCTGCGTGTCTACAGCAGAACCTGGAGGCAGGTGCTCTTCCCAGCCCAGTCTCCCTAGAAAGCCAAGACCAGAGCACAGATGCCCTAGAAGGTGATAATCTGCTTATGCCTCACACAGGGTGGCAGCATTTCAAAGCCCGACACATATTAGATGCTGGTATTTTTTTTTTTTGGCAACTTGGCTAGGAGATGCTATTCACTTCATCTTGGCTAAGAGATTCATTCTTCCCTGGCAATTTCTCCAAGGTTCTTCATGTAGTCCTTTGGGACAGGGGGAAAATAAACCCTAGAAAAGGGTGTTAACTAGATAAACTGGCTCCCCATCTTAGGAAGGACCCTTGTCAGAAAGATACCCATTCCTAGACTTGGTGGTCTGCCAGATCCTGAGATCTCTCACTTCTATGCTCAGTTAGTGGCACAGGAGGAAAACCAAAGGCATTCTGCTTTGCCTCTACACGTTTCCCACATAGGTACCCAGGGAAGTTACGTGTTTCAATGAAGCCAGTAGCTGAATTTTAGCAAGCATCTCCAATGAGTTTCGGAAGTATGTCTGAATTGATGTATTACATAGAATAATAATAACATACACTTACTGAATCCTAACCACATTTTCAGACACTGTAATAAGCACTTTATGTGGATTAACTCATTTAATGCTCACAATGATCCTATGAAGTAAAGATTCTTCTTATCCCCATTCTGTAGATGAGAAAGCTCAGGCACAGGTATTATACAGCTAGTTTAGTGAGGCAGCCGGAAGGGAGCACAGGCAGCTTGCCTCCAGGTCCTTCCACACAACCACTGGGCTTAGACCACATTTGGAAATGCAGCTAGAGGCCTGGAGTACACTTATCTCTTGTTGGACCAGCAGAGCTCTGAAACGGGTAGGGGACTCCATTGACACTGAAGCCCTGGCCCACAGATCAAGCTTCTGGGCCCCAAACCTGTGAGGCTGTTTGGGCAATAGCAACACCTGTGCTGACACAGCCCAATTTCCCACAGAATCCAGGGAACAGAATTTTCTTACTGGTATCTCCCGCCCTGTCTCCTTTCTCTCCTTTTTCTCCTTTTGGGCCTCGGTCGCCTGAAACAGAGGAGGAAAACTGGCATTAGAAGTGGAAATAAATCCTAGTGCTCCACAAAGTATTATCTGCAGGAGACTTATCAACCCAAGACCAGAGAGAACCTCAGGCACGAACCTGTAGCCCTGGAGGGCACAGCAGGAGAGCTTGAGCAGTTATGCTGCCTGTTCTGGTTCACTCCCGGAAGGAGGAGGGGCCCAGCTGAGCAGATTCTTACCTTCCCCTCCCCATTAATGCCTAGATGAGCAGACCTGCACAGACTAAAGGAGTATGTGGTATTCAGCAGGAAGGAGCAAAGCAAAGATATTCCTATTAAATAGTTAAGGTTTTAGAAGTGCACATTAAAGTTTGCTCTAATAAGCATATGAAGAGAAAAGGAGAGAGGGTCTTCAGTTATACAGGGAGAGACGAAGGTTGTATGTCAGGCAGATTTACCAGTGGGGGAGGCTATAAAACATAAGGGAAAGTTCCCGGGGAATTGTGGAATTTCCTTTCCAGGCTGTGGTTAAAAGAACTCTTTTCCCAGCTAGCATCTCACTCTGCAAGGAAGTAGTAGGTCCTGACACCACTAAAGTCGGCGTTAAAATGACCAGTGAATTCTATTCCAAGGAACTTCAGAAAGATGTCTGCAAATCAAAAGCCTATGGCATACTGTCTGGTGAAAAAAAGCAAGCCAGAAAGTTCCAGGGAAAAACGCCAAGCGTGATCCCAGCTTTGAAAAAAACAAAGGCAGCCATACTATAGGTAAATATGAATGGGCTGAGAAAAAAGTCTGGCAGGGTATGCTCCAAACTGTTTACAGTAGTTATTCTAAAGAGGAAGAGCTTAACAGACAGAAGGGAAGGGGTATCACTTTTTACTTTATACTTTCTACACTCCTGTATTGTTAAATTTTTTCAACAAGCGGGGGCGGGCCGAGTGGCGTGTTGGTTAAGAGTTGGCTTGGGATGCCAGCTCTGAGCTGCAGGGCCCTGGTTTGGATTCCACATGAGGGCCAGTGACGCTGTGCCAGCTAAGATGGTGAACAACAGCTCAACCTGGAGCTGGACTGCCGTGAGTCGCTCACAATGGCATAGGCTACAGCCCCTGCTGCAGTGGGCTGCCGTGAGCTACCCTGAGTAGCTGTCAGCCGCCGAGAGCGGCCGTCCAATGGCCAGTGAGCGACTGCCTCACCCAGGAAGAGCGCAATGATAATACCTACATGGGCCAGTGAAGCGACATCCTCCACAACTAGACTGAAGAACAAAAAGGACAACAGCTTGTCTGTTCCCCTTCCCAAGTCCCCAACACTGTTCCCCTCCCCCAATTCCCCAATAAAATCTTTTTAAAAAAATAAATTTTTTTCAACAAGCATGTGCTGCATTTGTAATCTGCTTTAAAATCAATTTTTTTTAAAAAAAATGTGGATCATAAAAGGAAAAAAATTTCAGTCTGTTTAATCACCAGCCGGAAAGTAGAATAAAATTCCCAGTGATGCAAGATTAAGACACCATCCTGGACATGGGCTGGGAATGATTAATAAAATGTTTTTCTTAGATTTTATTTTAACAAGTGTAAAGGCCAAGCCTGGGGAAAGAGATTTCCTCATCTTCTTCTGCAATGATGATAGCAGGTTTAGGTGCTCTTGAAATGAACATGGAAAGATGGGGACTGATTATAAAATGGGCTCTCCTAAAAAAGAACAAGGTAACTATCACTAGGAAAAAATATCAGAAGAAACACTATTGGCAATGTAAAGCTGAGACTTGATTAAAGCTTGAACTGTTTGGGGAATTAAAAGAATACGATGGACTGTGAGGCTCTGGCAGTACTGGAGAGGAGGTAGCTGCCCTGGGTCTGCAGCCTCTGTGTTTCTCCTGGCTTGGCTTCCTCTGAGATGCAACCAGTAGTAACACTGGGTTTCCCTTGCACGTCTACAGCACTTTAGAATTTACAAAGTGTTTTCACACATGTACATTCCATTTAATTCTCATGACAGCCCTATGCAATATGGTATCATGGGGATTTCTAGTTTTTGGATGAAGAAACTGATGTTTAACGACGAGGTTACGTGACTTGCCCAAGGTCACTCAGCTGGTCAGTGGCAGAGGCAGGATATGAATCCGGTCCACCAACTCCAATGCCCATGCTGGTGCCCAGGGGCTAGCAGGGAGTGAGGGTGCTCTGAGATTCATGACTACCTTTGAACCCACGCATGCCCATTGCTCCTGTAGCTCCCGGCTCTCCATCATCGCCTTTGGGGCCAGGCAGTCCTGGGGTTCCTCTCTCTCCTGGCAGACCTGGGGAGACAAGAGACAAATTGGGGAGCCTGAGACTCAGAACTGGAAGGGCCCCTAGTGGTCATTGTCTGGCTCAGTGGTCAACATCAACCATAATATATCCTCCCATTACCTTTGCTTCCTGATTCTTCTCAGGTAATTTAGAGATGCTGCAAAAACAGTGTCCCAAAAGTCAGCACAAACCTTCCCCATTAGTACCTTTTATCTAGTTAGGCTGGACTCCACCCCGCAAAAGATCCAATTCTATTGTAAGTGATGGTGGTGGTGCCAAACCCATATGGGAGATGCCCCTTTACCTCTAGCTGTGCTGGACATTTAGATTTGGCAAACATTTTGGGGGAACATTTTCTATGTGCCAGGCACTGTTCTGGATGCTTTGCATAAAGCATCTTATGTAATCCTCACAGTAAACTGAGGTAAGTATTATTTCACCTGTGTTACAAATGAGGAAACTGAGGCCCAGAGATTAAGTAACCTGTCACACAGCAGAGGGTGTTGGAGGCAGGATCTGAGCCCTGGTCTTTCTGAACTAAAAAACCATGGTCAGTCAGCTTCATCTCATGCTGATGAAAAGGGCTTCCTGGGACTTAGGGTGGGAGGAAGATGAAATAGCTCCCCATCCTATTTAAGGGGGAAAAAAAAAAAAAACAACCAAAAAAAATGTCCCTTCCTGGTGGCAAACACAGGAAAGCGTTGAGATGGGGATCCTAGGCTGAGGAGGAGGGAGGAAGTCAGTAAATGGGATGGATGGCCAGCTACCAGATCAGGCCCCAGGGTTCCTGAAAAATGAGGCCCCATAGCCACCCGCTGCGTGTCACCAGGGAGAGCCAGGGTCAACAAATGCTTCCGACCCAGTGACAGGCCTGGCCCCCCAGGGGCCTGACCTAAGCCCACAGTTATCTCTGCAGAGCAGAGCAGCCTTAATTAACGTTAATTGTTCTTTCCTGCTTTGACTGCTAGTTGGTTTTCTTTGGGCTTTTTTCTGAGACATGGAAAAACTGTCTCCCACTAATTATTCTTCCAGAGGAAAGGTAGCCCCAGGGGGGTGGCAGGACCTCAGAGAAGGGCTTAATTTCTGTTTTTGCTCCCTAACACAAAGTTTGCAGAGTCCAAAGGCCCGTTGCCGCAGAACTGTGGATCTAGGGCAGGAAGTGCCCAGGGCACATCCTATAACGTACTAAGGCACAAAATGAGGTTTCACAGCACTGAGAGCCCTTGGGTATCCTCCATTTTGAATTTAGGGAGCTCCCCTGAGAAGGGGAGGCAAAAAGTGGAGGCTAGGCTGTGGGCTGTCCCTCTACCAGCCTCTGTTTCCTCTCCTGTTGGCAACCTCTTTAGAGATTTAGGAAGGAGATGATTTGGAGGTATGATTCCTGATATAAATAAGCAGGCACCTTCCCCTGATAAACCTCCTTTTCTTACATTATTCAGAAGACTCTGCACTCTCCTAGATAAATACTGTTCACAGTAGAGGCTCAGGAATGGACAGACTGGGACACAAAGAATAATGGAACAGGAATTTCCCTAGACAACGAATCAAAGAATATACAGCAGTTCCTAGAATGATGTTGTTTCATTCAACATCGTTTCACTATAACATTGAGGAGATGCCATAGGAGCTTAACTCTTGTTTGTATCAATTAGCCTATGGTCAAAGGTTTTGTTATATGTTGTTTTGCTTCAAGTCACAGAACCTATTGATGACGTTAAGGGAGGACTCTTTCCAGAAGCCTAAATAGCATCCTCCTCACCAGTCACTGGATCTTAAGGTCTGTCACTAGCATGTGTAGCAGGATGGGGAAGTTAGGGGAGGGGCAGGTGTTTATTGATCTGCACAGGTTCAGCAGAAGGTGGGGGCATCAGGTGCCTGGCGATTCAGGAAACACTGAGGTGGGGCGGCCATACCATAATTGGAGGTTTGGTCCAGATGGCGGGACACCCACAATTCCTTCTGAAGGCCCTGGTCACATGGACCCTGACTCCTAGGGTGGGAAGTGGCTTCAGGGAGCAATGAGCCTCTCATGCACCCCTTTCCTTCAAATCTTGGTCCCTTCTGTGAAAAAGTATTTGTTCCATCCTATTGTTACACCAACAACCTATCAGTCTCTTAACAGAACAGGGCATTTGAGGCTGAGTTGACTGGGCATTATCCCAGGGAACCCCACCTCTGATACCAATGAGAAAGCAGAGGGTCAGGGATGGGTTGGGGGCCCCTCCCCTTCCTAGTATGGCCCAGGACCCTCCCCATTACCTCGAAGTCCAGGTAATCCAGGGATTCCAGGCTCGCCTTCCTTCCCTTCGTCACCCTGATCACCTTTGGGGCCGGGTGGTCCTGAAAGGATTACAAACAGCACCAAAATTAGAAGGTGGCTTTCTGGAGCAGGCTGCTTGCAGAGGAAACGCAAACTCCCTCCTAGAGAGAGGAAGGGGCAGCATGATGCTTTAGAGTCAGCCAGCAGCTCCACCTTGCCCAGTCTTGTGTGTGTGTGGTAGGGGTATCAGGGAAAGCTTCCTGGAAGAAGTAACATCCAAAGCGAAATCTCAAGGCAGAACAGAAAATGACTAAGTAAAGGGAGGAGTAGGAGTATGTGATGAACTAAATGTCTGTGTGTCCCCTAAATGCATATGTTGGAGCCCTGCCCCCAATGTGATGGTACTTGGAGGTGGGGACTTTGGGAGGTAATTAGGGTTAGTTGAGGTCATGAGGGCACAGCTCTCATGATGGGATTAGTGCCCTTGTAAAAAGTGACACCAGAGATTTCTCTCCCTCCCTCCCTCTGGCTGGTGAGCATGCTTTCTCTGCCAGATGAGGACACAGCAAGAAGGCAGCTGTCTGCAAACCAGGAAGAGGGCTCTCACCATGCCAGTGCCCTGACCTCAGACTTCTAGCCTCCAGAACTCTGAGAAGGAAATACCTGCTGTTTAAGCCACCCAGTCTGTGGTATGTTGTTATAGCAACCTGAACAAACTAAGACACAGTGAAATGGGGGGGAGCTCCAGGCAAAGCGAACAGTCCCTGTAAGAGCTTAAAAAAAGAGATACATGAGCCATAATGGTGTCAGAAGCTGGGGGCACATGATGGGATAAGAAGGGTGAGAAAGTGGAGGGTCCTGGAGGTCCAGCCTAAGTTGCTGGACTTGATCCTGAGGGCACCAGATCCCACAGGAGGAACCTGAGAGAAGAGCGTGATCAGGTTTGCACACAAGAAATACCACTCGGGCTGCCGTGTTGGAAAATGGATCAGAACAGGAGGGAAAGCAGAGACAGGGAGGCCAGGGAGGAGGCTGCACCCCAGGTGAGAGGTGCTGGAGCCCTGAATGAGGGAAGTGGCGGTCAGGAGGGATGTGAGCAGCTGTTTGGAAGTAGGAGAGACAGACCTTGGTGAAACATAGGTGAAGGCAGGGGAGGCAGCCAGGATTGTGTTCAGGTTTCTGGCTGAAGCACCTGAATGGAAGAAGACGTTTCTAATTTCTCCTGAGCGGGGGCTTCCTTCCAGGGCGAGACTCAAGCATGGCAGGAATTCTAGCATCTGTGATTGGGTTCAGTCCCCACAACAACACTGGATGTTGAAGTTACTCGTCTGCGACCACACAGCCAGCTAGCAAGTGAAGGAGCTAGGGTTCTAACTCAAGGCTGTCTGGTCCCTGGTCACTCTTGCCTCACTCATCACCCTAGACATCTTGCCATTCCCAGAATGCAAAATAAACCTTCCCACCACTGAAGCCTGCTGTTCCTGGGCTGGTGAGCTGGGGAGTCAATCTGCTATAGTGACCTGCTCCCCATCACCCTAGGACATTCACCACCCCCTTTTTGGCCAAGCCTTCTCCGATCCATCATTCTGGCTGGAAGTGGGCATGGCCTGTTTGAACACATGCACTTGGTACCATTTGACATTTAACTCACACTGCCTTGTCCTGTAGCCATAGGTGTATGTGTTCTCTTTTTCCTAACAAAATTGCCAGCTCCCTGAGACAGGACTACATCCTTGACATCCTTGTTCCAGCTGTGAAAATCCAGACTCTAAGCTCTCCACTCTTGCGGCTTTGTGAGAGAAAAAAAGAACCAAGGAAAATGCCAGACTGTACTGAACTGGGTTGAAGAGGGTCCCCCCAAAACTCATGTCCACCCAGAACCACAGAATATGACCTTATTTGGAAACAAAATCTTTGCAGATGTAATTAGTTAACATAAGGTCATTCTGGAGTAGAGTGGGCCCTAACCCAATGACTGGTGTCGTTATAAGAAGAGAAAGCACAGACAGACACATGAGGAGAATACCACATGGTGAAGGAGGCAGATATTGGAGTGATGTGTCTACAAGCCAAGGAATGCCAAGGAAACTTTCAAAAGTTTGTCAGAGACCAAGAAGCATCCTTAAGCTTTCGGAGGGTGTATGGACCCCTTGTGGACCCCTTGATTTCAGATCTCCAGCCTCCAGAACTGTGAGAGAATAAATTTCTGTTGTTTTAAGCCACCAAGTTTGTGGTACTTTGTTATGGCAGCCCTAGGAAACCAAAACATGTATACTCACAGCATAGCAGTAATGTTCTGCACGATAAATATTTGATGAATGAATTGGTATATGAGATCAGAGTGTGTTAATACATACAAAACAACGAAGAGGCCAAGATCAAGATGTACTGATACATTCCAAAAGTTGGCACTGTCCCCAGACCCTCATCAAAGTTGACAGCTGTTTAATAATTCAATGGCACATGCACAGAGAAAAAGTAATCAACAATTTAAAAATGGACGAGTTACACAAATCATTTAAGGAGGACTGGGTTTTGCAGCCATCTTCCGGTTTTCTATGAAGAAAAAAGCAAAGTCAGACTGGCCATAATGATCCCAGTTTTCAGATGACAGCACTGAGACACACAGCCCTTTTGGAACATACTTAAGATTATACAGCAAAGGAAAGACATAGTAAAGAAGCACATGAGCTTCCCAACTCCCATGCCAGCAATCTCCCGGCCAGGGCAAGGCTGCAGAAAGGGAATTGAGAGAGGTGCATTCCATCTCTGCATTCCATGAGCTGCCACTGGGCTAGACCTCCCTCCCCAGTGTACCCCACCCCTTTTCATGCTCCTCTGCTCCCTCCACCCCTCCCCATGGGGAACAAAGCTCTCCAGGAATTGAAAGAGTCAAGCATACAATGGACCATGCACTCCAATTTGTCCTATTCACCCTGATTCCAGTGTGACTCAACTTATGGATCTTCCCAAGAGTAATTCTTGCAAGGGAACGATGCCGCCCAGCAGAACAACCCTGATGGAGGGGCATCAGGATGGCAGCTATCACTTGGAAAGTGGGGGTTGAGTATGGATGTGGAGCATCTTGGGTTCAGGTCCTGGTTCTATAAAATCTAAGTAAAGATTCCTTCCTTAGGCATTTGTAGTGAGGAGTAAGTGGATTAAATGCCACCTGTTTATAAAGGGGCTTGGTAACCTTTGAGTAGCAAGGCCATCCTTGACCATCTGTACCCCACTTTTCATAATGCTTCATCAGAACTATTCTTTGATGACTGTGTACAAGGATTGGGGATTCTAAGCTACCCCTGAAATCACCCTGCTGAGCTTGGCTGGGTCATTCAGGAAGAGTCAGGTCTGGAAAACATCCTGTGCATGGACATAGTTTTATAGTTTTAATGACACAAGTAAGTGGTTAGTGGGGGGTCTTTACTAGAGATTAACTGGGGAAAAGTTGGGGTGGGCAGTAAAGGTGGGTGCTGATTTCCAATCCTTAGTCATGTCCTCAAGTGGTACTGACCCAACACAACAGATGCACAGGAGCCTAAAATGTGGCCAGTTCTGAGTCTCCTGGGGCCAGGCTGCCTGGAGCTCTGAGGACCAAGCATTTCTTCAAATCATTGCTACCCATAGGTAATGCATTCCTGGGATCTGACATTTTGTCATTCTCTCTAAAAATCTCAAGCTTGCTTTGTGACTCCTCCGTTCCCTCTGTTACTTTGCGAGGCGCTTGTCATTGAGGCGATTCTCGTGTCATGTCTCTACCTCCTTCCTCACTGCCATCAAGCTCATCAAGGTCTTGCTCCCAGCCTTTTTAGAAGCCTCCTTATCTCCCTCTCTTCAGCCCACTGTGAGCACTGCTGTTGATTAATCCTGTCAGTATCAAATGAGCTCAGATCCCTCACAGGACAACGTGCCACGGCCCCCTCTGTTGGAGACCCCTACTGGTCATTCCCAAGTGACCCCTTCTTCTGGACACCAGCTCTCTTCCAGCTCAGCAGAAACATTCTCCTTGCGGTGCCCCCGAATCCTTTCCTTTCTAAGTGTGCCATCCCTCTTAACCCTGGAGCTCATCTCTGCACAGCCTTCTGATCTCTTAGGCACCAGGACAGAGCCCCGCAAATCACTGGATGCTCGGAGCCATCACTATGCCCATTCATGGGGCACTATCACTCACTTTGGACTATGGAGCCCAAGGAGAACCAGCCTCTCTCTAGGTCTGGACCCCCCCTCTGCGGCCCTGAGCCTCACATAACAGCTGTCACACGTAGAGATTTAAAGAATGATTTGGGGGCACTCATAGAAGCCATTATGGTATCAGTGGTTCCAGTGGTACCCAGGTAAGCTTTTTAACTTCTCAGCTCTGTACACTGTCATTTTCTTATCTTTTTTTACCACTGGAGCAGGCCAGAGTATGGAGCTCAGTTGGGATAAACAGCCCTGGACCCCCCCACTACTGTGCTTCTGGTCTGGTATGCCAGCTTCTCTTTCCTGCCCACCTCCTAGAGGGGGCATGGGGAGTGAAACCTCTGTACCCAGGGCCCCCTTTCAGAGCCTGTCCACTAGTCTAGCCCACTCCACCATGCTCCTCCCAGGGCAGTTCTGCCCTCACCCAGGCTGCCCATGAGCTGTTCCAGCTGGAAGCATCTTTAGAACAGAACAAAGGATATGTGACCCAGTATTTGGGAGAAATACCAGGCTTCTTCTGGGAACCAGCCCACAGGGAGGAAAAAGCAATCTGTTCTCTCTTCCCAGATCCTGGAACTAGTGATGGGGTGGGGGACTCGTGTGTGCTGGAATCTGGATAGTGACCTGCCAAGAACAAATTCTCTTGATAGCTGATGAAGTGGGCCTGATGCCAGCAAAATAGTGACCAAAATGGTAATGTAAACACACCCCCAGAATCAGGCTAATCCCCGGGTGGCTGAAGGAGGTGGAGTCACTCAATTAATTGCTCTAGTTCCATTTCCCTGATGTCACTGGGACACTGGACCATATTACCTTTACACTTTTGCAAGCTCTCTTACTTACCTCATTGCTGCATCCTCTCCACCACCCTGAGCACGTACACAGGGCAGAGATTGTCAGCTCCATTTCACCGCTGAGAAAACTGGGGCCCAGGAGTGCAGTTCTGACCTTCAAGGTCAGCTTTGCTCTGAGCCTCAAGGGCAAAGGGGGTTGTGGGCGAGGCTGGGTGCAACTGCTAATTTTCACAGCATGCTGTCCACTTCCTTCCCAGCAGAATCAGATGTGGAAAGCGAAATGACAGAGTGCCATACAACCCGCCCAGGGAGTCGCTGCCCAGCCCATGCTTTGATTGAGAAGAAACACTATTTACATGTTGCTCTCATCAGAGATACTCAACAGCTCTATCACATCCTTATTTGCTAGAAGCCCAAGTCCCAGTGTTTGAGCCTGGAATCCAAGACTCCACAACATTACACCAGCCCTTTATAAACATTTGTTGAACTGGACTCGCTAATCTACTAGGTGGCATTTTTTTTCCCTCAAAAATGTAGCCCACAGATAAATTTGCTTTGCCAATTTGTGTTCATGAATCGAGAGATGTGTTTTCTAGTTCCAGCTAGGCCACTGGCTCGAGATTTGACTTGGGCAAATTTCTGAGCCTCAGGGTTCTCAATTACAAAACAAGAGGCGTGGACTAGATGATTTCAGAGACCTATTATCGCTCTAAAATGTTCTGTGAGTCTATAAACGACCATCTAGCGAACACTCTGAATATGGCTGGAGAGTTCTGCCTTCAGGCCTTTGCTTGTACCTTCCCCCCTCCAGATGTGCTTCCCCTCTCTGGAAACCTTTCTGCCTCCTTGTATTCCTCCCCTTTCTAGTTATCTTTCCTCTCCTGGTATGTCTTCCCTCTCTGGTTCCTTTTCCCCCTCCTGGTATGCCTCCTTTCTCTGATATCTAAGTTCTCTGTTGCTTTCAAAGCCACAGACAGATTTCAACAGGCCTGACTGATGCTGAAAACCCAAATCAGAAAACGGAAAGCACTGCTGGGAATGTACACAAAAGACAAACTGAAGACAAAATTCATAGAAAACTGTATAACAAAGAAAGAGAATGAAAACCATTCGGAGTCAAGCTCAAGAATAACATAAATAAGCTCAAATTTGAAAAATATACATAGTTAAGTATTTGTGGATTCTGAGCCAAGAAGGCGCAGTGTGTGTGTGTGTGTGTGTGTGTGTGTGTGTGTAAAGACTAAGAGAGGAACTGGACAATGCTAGGGGAGAAAGGTCACTTTAGACAGCAGTATATAAATGTATGAAAGCTATCTGGTAAAACATCCCTTATCCAAAAGCCAGGGTAGAGTTTTGTCTCATTCAAGTTGAATGGTAATTACATTTGGATATGCCAAACAGAACTCTCTGTACTCATACCAAGTGGCAACCAAGAGAGAGAGGTGGGAAAGGGAGATGCTAGATGCAGTGGTGATCCTGAGAACTGGAGGGGCAGAGTGGTGGTCACCTCTGAAGAGCCAGCAGCCCTTCGAGAATGCAAAGCTTTAAGACAGGAAGGTAGGCCTGAGAAGAAACTTTCAGTTCAAGAGGATCAAGTGTGAAAGAAAGGCTACTTGGAGGATTCCACTGGAAGAACTTTGACAAATGAATGGCTCAGAGCAGTTTCAGTTTGAGCCAAGGAGGGTGGACTTGGAAATTAAAGAACCAGGGTGTGAAATGTTCAGTGAGGCCAGGATGATGCACCAGGAAGAAGCATGGTGATGTTTGTTGACTGGAAGAGGAAGGAAGATGGGAGAGCCTGGGAGAGATTACCCCCAAAAAATATAGGAATGGAGTCCAAGGGACCATGGTCCCTACTCTCTTCATTGCTTATAGCTGGTATCTCTTCACGTGGAAAGCAAAATGGTCAGCTATAAGAACATGATTTTTGAGCCAGAAAGACTTATTGTTTAGACCTTAGCTTTGCCACTTGCCAATTACATAAGAAACAGTGGGAAAGTTATTCAAGTTTCTTATCTATAAAATGGGGACAATAATACATATTTGCAAAATGTAAGAATTAATGGAGAATTAATGAGAATTTAGAGATTAATACTGACAAAATGTCTGGTTCATAGTAGGTCACGATTCGGTAGAGTTGCTATTATTACTAAGTACCTTCTATGGGCAGGGGAGGTCAAGGAAAAGAGAAGACAGGAAAAGCTAAGATCCCGGTGGTGTAAATTTGAAAGAAGAAATTCTACCTCCAGCGCTCCTTTGATTTCTGAGAGGTGAAACCCAAAATGACCCAGGACAAGAAAACCAATCTTCTAATTGCCCAGGTTCAAGGTTGAACGGTTGTTCCACAAACATTCATTGAGTCCCAGTTACGTGTATTGCACTGTTAGGTGCCAGGGAATGCAGGGTTGAATAGATGGGGGTGGACTGTAATGTGGTAGAATGAGCACTGGGCATTGGCTTGAAAGCCCTGGCTTGGTCACTGAATTGTACACTTCAATGGGTGAATCTTGCAGCATATAAATTACGCCTTATTAAAGCTGTTGAAGACAAAAGTCCTGGGTCAGATTATTACCAGCTGTGTAGCCTTGAGTACATCAGCTATTTCCTTCTGGAGCCTCAGTTGTTTTTCTGCAAGAATCCTACCCCGCCCTCGACAATGAAACCTGCCTTCCACCAACCTCACTCACAGCTGGTCAGGAGGACCCACTTTAAAACAAAATAATGTATGCGAAATTACTCTGTGAACTAGAAAGTGCTATGCAAACGGGAGGCCTCATCACTACTATGTTCTACTCTGATAAATGTGGATGCTCAGAGGAGGGAAACTTGAGCACGCTAGAGAGGTCTGCACGGTTCTTGGAGGCGGGTCAGAGTGAGATCTGAAGGATCACTGGGATTTGGATGAGGAGAAAGGAGAGAAAGAAGGGGGGACTGCAGTAGGAGGAACAACTGGAGTAAAGCTATGATAGCAGGAAAGGCAGGCTGTGTCTTGGGGGCAGTGACAAGTCATATTCCACTGGACTGGATGCTTTATACAGGACAGGGGTGTAAGCTGGCAGTCTATGGACCATATATGGTCCCCAGATGTGTTGTATTTGGCCCACAATGTTAAACAAGTAAATATTTCTAGAACATTCCATGTTTCTAGTTTCTCTTGAAAAATGGGAAGACCTTATCAAATTGCCAGCCTGGCCAAAATGGGCTAGACCTGCTATAGCCCCCGATACCAAGGTCACTTTACTCACTGACATTTTTCCACTGGTCCCTGCAGACAGTTCTGTTTGCAACTCCTGGATTAGGGGAACAGTTGGAGGGGAAGGCAAGAAAGATAGGCTGGGGCCAGGTATGTGATGCAAAGCACACCAGCTCTTGGAGCAGAAAAGCCTGGGTCCAAATCCTGGCTCCATCACTGCCTAGCCTGTGAGCAGCTTCCTGAATCTCAATGCACTTGTTGTTTTTTAAATACAATATATGAGATACCCTGGGCACCACACCTGACATAGGTGGTGTTCAAAATGGTATTCTTATTGTCTACCATCAGGCTAGAGAGTTTTTGAATCCGGCAGAACTTGGGGAGCCATGGTGGGTTCTGAGGGGAAATGATGTGAGAAAAGTACAGATTTGGGAAAAGGTGCCTCCAACAGTGATGTGCAGGGTGGACAGCACCAGGAAGGCATGAGGGAGTGGGGAGGGGACTCGTTCGACCGAAGTAAGACAGGGAAGTTGGTTCTAAAGGCTCTAATGTTCACGGACCCCAAGCAAGAGCACAAATGGAGGCCTGCCCATTTTTTTGACATCATGCTAAAAAGTTATAAACGAAGCTGACAAATTGTTAAATAAAATATGTTCTTCTACCGGGATGAATATAGCTTCATAATAGCCTGGAAGGCCAGGCTATTCAAATTCCAACTACTTGTAGCTCTCCCCATCAGAACACCATGACGGTAGAGGAGTACCTGCCTCCCTGTTCCCAGCCTGAGCCTGCAGCCTGACCTTCTGCTTTTCTCCCCAGCCCCACACTCTTGGAGGCCCCAGCTGGCACACCCAAGCTAACTACCAGCCCTCCATTTGCCACCTTGGGGTGTAGACACTGAGTACAGTCTCTGGGAGTACGAGTTCACAGGCACATGTACAGGGCTGGATATGGGCATAGGCCATTTGGGCAGAAAATTCCAGGGTCCTATAGGGCAAGACTTAATTAAGGAGATATGGGCTCCCAATGTCAAGTCAATGTGGGGAGGTAAAGGGACTCTGGGCCCCCGGGAGGGTGCAACAGAGAGAGGGTCTGAGCAGGAGGGGCCCAGGCAGGCACTGTGGGCTCCATACCTTTGGCTAGGGAGATGTTCCTCAGAGCAATGGAGTGTTCCCAGTCCTTGAGGCGCAGGTCCTCCGTGATGGTGTTGAGCATGGCCAGCTCCTGCTTGAGCTGCAGCTCCATGCCCATGTGCACCAGGCGCATGCGGCGTGTGTCCTCGCTGGCATTGCTCACCAGCACCTGCAGGTCCTGCAGCCGTGTGCTGTGGAGGGCCACGTCGTAGGACAGGCTGTAGTTGAGGCCGCGCAGGGCACCACCCACATCGGCCAGCTCCTCGCCCAGGACACCCATCCTGCGCGCCAGCCTGTCGAGCAGGCCCGCGTGACGCCCCAGCAGCAGCTGGCTGCGATTGCTCTCCACCTGCAGCTGGTAGAGCTCCAGTTGCGCTGCGTCGCTCTGCTGGCCTGTGCGGTCCCGCAGCAGGGCCATCGCCTGCTCTGTCTGCGCTGCCTGCGCCTGCAGCCCCCACAGCGCACCCTCCAGCCGCTGCACTGCACCAGCCAGCGCCAGCAGTGAGTCCGACTGGTTCTGCAGCGCGTCCTGCACCTTCCACACCTGCTCCGTCAGGTCTGCCTGCAGCGGAGCCTGCAGCAGCCGTAGCTGCAAGTCCCGGAAGCTCTCGTTCAGCCGGTTCACGTTGCGAGTCAGCGCCTTCAGGTCATCTGGGGAGCTCCGGGGCCTGGACACTGCAGAGGAGGAGGGGGAGAGATGAGTGCCACTGGGGAGGTCCCTGGGTCCCAAGAGGCAGGCCCAGCCAGAGCGTGGCTTGCAGTAGGTGCTCAATAAACGATAGATGAAGGGAAAGCTGAGGTGGCTATGTTTGAGTGCCTTAATGGATCCCAAGCACTGTGCTAAGCCAATGGTCCTCAAACTTGTCTGCCCATTAGAATGACCTGGCCAGTTGTACCAGCAGCAGAAATTATGATTGAATTGGTCTGGATGTGACCTGGGCCTTTTTGGAATTTTTAGAAGAGCATGAAATAATTCCAAGCTGCAGACTAGTTTTGGTAACCAATGCACGCCTCTAATCATGATGTATGAGGTTGATCCATATGAAATGTTCACGGACGTATGTTGAAATGGTTGGATATCAGCAGTTTCATGTGTGTTGTTATCCTCTCAAGTCAAAGAGGCAGGTACTATTAGTGTCCCCTTTCATGGTTAGAGCTGTACAAGTGTGGCCCAAGATAACCCAGTAAGTAGGTCGTGGAGCCAGAGGGCTTATTTGCTCCAGAGCCTGGGTGCTTCCCCACAAGTCCGCTCTAGAACTGCCTGAAGGAACCACGCCTGCAGCAGACTCAGCCCAGCTCTAGGCAACACTATTTCCTGGCCTCCTGGGTTCAGAGGCCCTTTCCCTCATGCTCACCTGCTGTGGCAAGGACCCCTCTGGGTGGGCGCACACACTCATATTGCTATCCTCCCTCCTCTGCCTCCTCCAACCCTTCTTCTGGGTACCCTATTTCCCTCTGCAGGCAAACAACCCATCTCAGTGATTTCCCCACCTTCCCTCTTGGGGAGGTTCCTTTCCTTGGTTATAAGCAGCTATTTCACAAGCAAAGGAGGAGGCATGTGCATCTTAAGTATTAGAATTTGGCATCCGGTGTCTCCTGGAATCTCGTGGGCTGCACCAACTCGGGTACACTGGGACTGGAATGTCTAGGGATCCTTGCTGTCTAATTTCTGCTTGGGGTCCACAGCCATCTCCCTCTCTGCTCTGCACACTAGAGAAATGGCAACTGCAGTGGGGGTGGGGAAGGGTGGGAGGGGGTGCAGATGAGGCACGGAGGGAATTCTGCCTTGAAAATCTTGGAATGGGGAGAGACAGGGAACTTGATACACAGCTTGTTGAAACAATGAGAATATTTGGATAGAGCCGCTCTCTTCCAGAACTTCAGGTTGGAAAGGGGACGATTGGTAGTGAGGGTGTTTGTGGCACGTGAAGACCAGCTGCCACAATCCCTCAGCAATGCTTCTGGAAGTACAAGCATTTATGGTGGCCCCTCTGGAGGAGATAAGTCATTTCAGATTAGATTCAGAGGCTCATTGGGCTAGATGGGGAATCAGAGCCCCACGTCAACTTCTCCCTCCCCCAGCACTTTATTCTCCAAGAAAATCACACTGCCAAGTGATTACCCAGCCTCTGATTATACCCGTCTCTCCACCTTCAGTTAGTTCTTACTGCTGGAACATTCTGCATTCTGTTAAGTCTTGAAATTTGCCTCCCTGTCGTTTCTCTCCACTGATCCTGCCCTCTCGGGTCATGTAAAGTTAGTGCAATTTTTTCCCACAAGACAGCTCCTCAGAATTTCAAAGACAACTATCACATTCTTTACTACGTGATAACATTTCTGGTTTAAAACCTGCAGTTCTTACATTTGTTCTTTCATGACTAGGTTCCCAGCCTTCATACATCCTGGCTGCCCTCTTCTGCTTAAACTCCTTAAATCTAAATGTGGTTTTCCCAGGTGTGGACAGACCGGGCAAAGTATGGTGGAAGGTTCAGTTCTTTCATTCTGGGCATAAGACTTCTACTAATGTGGCCAAAACTGGGCTCTGTTTAGCTTCATTTGGGCTTTTCGGATTTTTGCCATTGGATTAGCATCTATGCAGTCTTTGGTGAAAAATTTCCCCAATTTACAGATGATGAGACTGAGGCCAGGGGAGTGTCAGTGATCTGCCCAGAGACATGTTTCCTGACTCCTGCCTGGCCTAGTAGTTCACTCCACGGCTCCACCATTTTGGAAAGTTAATTAAAGGGTTGTCAACACAAGTAAAGGTTCTGGGGAAGTGGATCCATGACCCAGTTACAACCCAAGTAACCACAGGAACTGTCTGCTTACGAAATCATCATAGGCCAGGATCTGGTTTTAAAGCCAGTGTGTTTGTCCAGTATTTGACTTAGATTGGTTGATACGTACTAGAGACAGGGCCGTTGGAAAACAGAAAGTCTGATATTTTAGTGTCAGTCTCTGCTCACAGTGTCCCTAGAGTTCAAAGAGACACTGCAGCTTATCAGAAATAATGAGGACACTCTGAATTTTGTCAATTCTCATTTTAAAATCAGGATTGTGTGTGACTAAGAGAAAACAGTGCAACCTACTGGATTTAAATCACAAGGCTGATTTAAGTCTCCATTTGCCCAGGCCTGCCAGAAGCGACATCATGAAGAGGCAATTTCCCTACGCCCACTCTCTTCCACTTCCCACCAGTCCCTCCTTCCCTCTTCAGGTGGTCCCCAGACCTGACTGGTGCCCTGTGACCTTGGAGGCTCCTGGCCTTGCCAGTCAGCCCCCTCCTCTCAGAACCTACCAGCTCTAGGGCCTCTTCTCTCTGCCCAGGAAACAGAACTTGAAACATGCCCATAGGGTGATGGCTGACAATCAGCTACCTCTCCCCAGAAAGTTCGTTTGGGTCTTTTATTATTGTTCATTGTACAACCAATATAAACATGAATCCAAAAAAAGGAAAAAAAAATTCTTCCACAATCCCACAACCTCCAACAAAGCACACTGGTTTTCTCCCTGTTTTCGTTTTCTAGCTCCATCCATATGTATACCCCATCTTTAAAATATGATTCCTGGTTCCTGTTTTTAATCTAATATGATTATTTCATAAACATTTTCCCACCCTCCTCTGCGTCTTTTATAATTATGATTTTGACGGCCACATGAGCCCATCTAGGGGATGTGTTGTAATTTATCCATTCTCTTACTATTGAATATTTTTTTCAGTCATGGAAAAGAAATACAGAAAGTTCTCTCCTTCTTTTGAAATGTTTCCTAACAATAAATTCCCAGAAGTTAGATTAATAGGTCAAAAGGTATAGACATTTTTATGACTCAAAAATTCCAGCCAAATCACTTCCCCAAAAGTTTTACTTACATGATAGAAGTTATATGTACATTATAGATTTTGAAATGTGCCAGTTTCAGTGAAACCTCAGTGCGCTGAGTATTACCATTTTCGTATTGTCGATTTCACAGATATAAAATGGTTATTTTTTTGTTAGCATATTTTCATTTTGGAAGTGGCCTTTTCAAGGCAATGCATTAGCTCAAAGGAATGATATAGACATTTTAGTTACTCGGGCAAAGCAGAACAGAAATTATTTGGAGAGGTAATATTCTTTGGGTATCAAATAGTGCTGTAAAAGCCCAGAGCATCCTCCCTTTTTAGGGATCACTTACCCACCCCAGAAATGAATTAGTTCCTTCCAACAGTCACAGTGTGTTCTCAGCCCACACCACCACCACCACCACCCACCCTCTTCCCCCATTTAATTCCTTCCAGATGTTTGCTGTTCTCAACAAGGAACAATTCTTTTTTGAGTGTGACTCTCTTAATTCATGTTTATGCAAACAGCTCATTTATCTCTCTGCCTGGTGTATTTACTTTTAATGTGCTTTAATTATTCTTCAACTTTTATACTTTCACAAAGGGGAAAATAAATCATAGACTAACAATACAAACTGGCATTTCCTAAGTCCTTACTATGTGCCAGGCACTATCCTAAGTGCTTTCCGTATTAATACACTTAATCCCATAACAACCCTATGAGGTTAAGTATTATTCTTATTATCCTCATATTCCAAATGTGGAAACTGAGGCACACAGAGGGTAAGTAGCTCACAAGGACACACAGCCAGTAGGTGGGGGAGACTGACTAGGCCTGGCTAGTTTGCTTCCATAGCTCCCAGTACTTAACCATTCTGAGATACTGCTGGAAAGGTGGAAGGCGCAGAACAAACTTTTTAAGACACACACACCTATGGAATAAACTATGAAAGTAGTAAGTTCCCCTAAAGTTAGGCTGGAGTTGGACTGCTTGACAGGAATAATGTAGAGACTCAAACCTGGATTCGGATTCAGTATTAATTGCTGACTACTAATTAATGTGTTAATGTATGATTTATAATAATACATGAATAATGTATCAATATTGGCCTCAGGCTATACCCTGAGCTAGGTGGCTTTCACATAAAAATCTCCTGTAGCCTTTGCATCTCTATGGCACCCTGGTCCCAAGTTGGCTCCACGTTCCATAGCGGTCCTTTATGTTCATGAAAACTATAATCACGTGCTGGTGAAGGCAGGACGCTCCAGGTGTGACTGAACAGAGAGGCTGTCTTTCCCAAACACACAGGGCACGCTGACAATGCCAGCATCAGTCAGGAGGGAGAAAGCTAAGCATTCTGTTTGATGTCTAGTGAAACGCTTTATCTTTGTATGAAAGCTCACGCCCATTGCCTCACTTAATTTTCAACAAAACTAAGCTTTGTGGGTAGTCAGGGCAAGCACTTATCCATAATCTCATTTAAGGATGGAAAAAAAGCGGCTCAGAAGAGTGAAGAGGTTGCTGGAAGCACAAAATAAGGATAAATTGGGGTCATCTGTCCCTTCATCCAGCACCCAGTCCTCTAACCCTGCTGCTGGACTATTGTCAGCCACGTGCTGAACTCCAAAATCTATACGGGGAATCAGGGCAGGAGGTGACATTTCTTAAGCACCTACTGTATGGCCAGACTCAGTCCTCATCTCTTACTAGAAGTTGCATCGTTGACTTTTCCTAACAACCTTGTGAAGTAGGGATTATTACACCCATGTTCAGATGAAGAAACGCAAGCAGCTGGTAGAGCACGCGAGCAGGCTCTGGCACGTCTGTGAGCACAAACCTGGAAGATGCACGGAGTACATGCTGACTGGTGGCCAAGTGACAACCACAATATCCATATTCAGATGGCCTGGCACAACCTCAGAGGACGAAAACCTCACTGCTATGTTTATCACTCTCCCCAGAGGTGTGGCTCTATCCTCTGTGTTCCTGGCACAAGGGTTCTCTTTGGTGGTCCAAGCAGACAGAGTCTCTGATAATTCACTGTTGATTACTGTGAAAATGGGATCCAAGAGGAATTACAAATCAAAAGGCTCCTATTGAGGAGGCTGTCCCCAGGACTCCCATTTCAGAGGCTAGAGTTTCTGAAATCGTTACCAGCAATGTCAAGAAACCCAGCATTTCGATGGTGTGCATAAACCTAATAGGAAAGAGACTAATTCTTTGTGACTCTGCAAGTGGAATTAGGGACTTGCTATTTAGACTAACATACTTCCCGGTGCAGAATACTGAACCCCAGTAGGTGGTCAATAAATAGCTGTTCAGTGAATAAGTGAGTGATTGAAAATGAAGAGAATTATGAGACACAGGAGTACCCACATCTCTTCTTAGAAATAGAAGAGCTTGGACTAGTGGTGCTGGACAGGTCAGCCCTTGGCCCTGCCTCGTACTCTCTCAGCCCACCTTTAACTCCAGCCAGGTGACCAACTTCAGGTAGATGTAACCCAGCAGGACCTCAGTTTATCTACACCTCTGATTTTTTTGCTTTCTATCCCCAGGCTTCTGTGACTTCTCAGAATTGTGAGACCCACTGGACCTCATCCATGCATGGCCTTGACCCTTGGGGAAGCCCTGATCTATGCAGACAGGAGCTGATGGATAAAGAGCCTCCAAAGACAGACAATTCTGCAGCTCTTACTACATAGTCCTTTATACAAGGGGCTTGAGCATCCTCGTATTGGGGGATCTGCAGGGGTCCTAGAACCAATTCCCCATGATACCGAGGACCGGCTATACAATTTAGTCCAAAACACAACTTTTCCTATCGAGAAATTTATCATTTACTTAGAAAACTACACACAAAAAAGGGAACCTGTTTTAAAACTCCTCTGTTCTAATGTGTATCCAAAATGCTCATTGGGAAAAGAAAACGCCAAACCCAACACTCAGATTATCTGAAGAAGTTGGGTACAATTAGTGTGATTGGTGAAGATTCTTCAGTCTGAGGGGATGGCTTCTGCTTGTGTTTTTGCCAGATGCCTCTGTCAGTGGTGTGGAGAATGGACTGGAAAGGACAAGAACTAGAGGAGGGGAAGCTGTGGTCCTGATGACAGAGGAGGGCTTTGAAGCGAGACCATGACGGTTAAGGTGGAGAGGAGGGACACACTCAGACATAAGAAATAACACTGTCAGGACTCAGGAGCCTCCTGGAATTGGAGGTTGAAGAAGAGGAAGGCTTTAGTACTGTTGAAAGACATGGTGTCTGGTGAAAATGAAATCCTCGGCGCAGTTGCATCAATTATGCTGTGGATGACCAACAACAGCAGGTGCAAAGCTGGCAAGTGAAATGTTGTGGATGACAAAGTCGAAATTCAAAATGATCTCAATCAATGTGAAATCTCAGCTGAAGGTAAGGGAGTTCCATATAGAATGGACTCATGTGGTATTTCGTATTTACAATCAGACTCTGAAAGAGATCCCTGGAGCCAACATCAGTTATCAGTATCCGTTAGCTCATGTTTGTCACATTCCTACCTATCCCTTCAGACACTCCGTATGTCTCACATCACTTACTCCTCAAAATGACCTGTGAAGTAGGCGTGATTATCCCTGTTTTAAAGAGGGGAGGAGGTAAATCTCAGAGAAATTAATTAAAAATTTGAAGGTCTTATAGCTAGGAGGGGACAAAGCCAGAATTGGGAGCAGGTATTCTGATGCCAACTCGAGTCTTACCACCAGACCCTCCTCTTGGCTTCATATCATGGTGGTGGGCAGGGGGAGGAAGGCAACCAAACATGCACCATGAAAACAAAGTGGTACGATGTCGTAATCAGGCGTTGTAAATGAGATGACTGCTTGTAATTATTCTAAGATTGCATCTGAAATCACCCTGCCAAGCTTCAATGGGTCGGTCATCCAGGGAGAGACAGGTCTAAAAAACATTGTACATGCAAATATTTGTTGTTATTTTTCTTTCTTTCTTTTTTTTTTTTTTTGGTCTTTTTTTGTTTGTTTTTAATTTGTTATTCTCTTTTTCTGGAGGGGGGGGATTTTTTTTTTTTAAACATAAATAAGTGGTGTCTTAGTTTCTTCGGGCTGTCATAACAAAATACCACAGACTGGGTGGCTTAACCAATAGATATTTATTTTCTCACAGTTCTAGAGGCTGGAAGTCTGAGATCAAGGTGTCAGCAGGCTTGATTTTTCCTGAGACTTTTCTCTGTGGCTTTTAGGTGGCAGTGTTTGTCCCATGTCTTCACATGGTCTTCCCCTCTGAGTGTGTCTGTGCCCTAATCTTTTCTTATAAGGACACTAGTCGCATTGGATTCGGGCCCAACCTTGTGAACTCATTTAACTTTAATCACCTCTTTGAAGACCATATCTCTAAATAGAGTCACTTTCTGAGGCACTGGGGGTCAGGACTTCAACATAGGAATTTTGAGGAGGACACAATTGAACCCATAACAAGTAGTTAGTGAGGGTCTTTACTAGAGGTTAACTAGGAAGAAGTTGGGGTGGGCAATAAAGGTGGGTGCCTTTATCTTAGTCACATCCTTAAGAGATACTGACCCACAGACTCAGAGGAGCCTAAAATGTGGCAAGTCTGAGTGGGGCCAGGCTGCCCAGAGCTCTGAGGATGAAGTGTTTCTTCAAGTCATTGTTGCCCATGGGTAATGCACTCCTGGGATCTGACAATCCTGTTCAGCAACAAAAATCTAGTGGGGAGTCTTCTCTATACTTTAGTGGAACTGTTGGTCTTTCATTGCAGTTATTTCTAGAAAGTGGCCCTCAAAGACATACTAGCTGAATATAATTATAAAGAAATAAAAACCGGGGTGGCCAGTAGCTCAGTTGGTTAGAGCACAGTGCTCATAACACCAAGGTTGCCGGTTCGATCCCCACATGGGCCGCTGAGATGCGCCCTCTACAACTAGATTGAAACAACTACTTGACTTGGAGGTTATAGGTCCTGGAAAAACATGTTGTTTCCCAACTTAAAAAAAAAAAAAAGGAAAGAAAGAAAGAAAGACCTCTCCTGACAAATTTAGACCATGTTCTGAAAGCACACGTGAAAAGCAGAGTCCCATTTAGAGAAAAGTGACTTGTCCCTTGGTACACGCTCACTGACTTTCCCAGACATGCTTCATTGGCATTTAAGCTGAAGTTTCCATTAAAATACAATATAATGAAGCGTCCAAACTGTAATGAAGCAGTACATTAGGAAAGGGGATGTAAATATTGCTATTTTAAGAACCCAGAGTTGACCTTATCTCCAGCACTTTTCATTTTACTTGAAAAGTAAGAAAAAAAGGAAAACCCTAACTTGCTGCATTTCACTTAATGTATGACCCTTCTATATAAATGTGGCACCCACCCATCATAAAACAGAAATTCCTTTCTAGAATTTCATTTCATCACTGATCTAGCAAGTCAGCCATTTACATATTTATTTATTTATTTAATTACAGTTGGTATGCAATATTATATTTGTTCCAGGCATACAATATAGTGATTTACACATAAATCCAAATAAATGTTTAAATGTGATTAAGACAAGACATGCAATCGGTTCAATGCCTATTGCAGAAATGTCCTCTATTTGTGTAATAATTGGGTCATGAATAATTAATTCACTTATTCGGCACTTACTGATTGCTAGGCACTGTGCTGGCCACTTTGGAATATCTGATACAGAACATACCTTTTAATTTTTATAGCAGTCCTCAGAGATAGATGTTGTGGAGAAACTTAGGGTTTTTGATCTACGGGTAAGGTGCCCACATCAATGTGAAAATTAAATGTATGCGATGCAACAGGTACTTTTTGTGCTCAACCATCTCAAATGCCATGCCTCTTCTCCCTGCCTCACCAAAGGCTAGGCCCATGGTTGGACATAGGGGAGATTAATCGTGTGGGCTCTAAAGAGAGAGTCCAGTGCAAGCCTCTGTGTCAGAGGTGGGTCTCTGCACGCAAAGCGTGGACAATCTCTTCTCAATCTGGTATCATGGTTGCAACCTCCAAGCTTGCCTTTTTCATGTCCTCCAATGGGACCTCTTATCTCTGCCCTTCCAGCCCATAAAGTGCACTGTGGGTCTCAGCAGGAATCAGACAAGAAAGTGGCAACAGCTGGCCTGAAAGTTACCTTGGCAACCATCTGGTTGTCCTTCCCTATTTCCCAGATGAGAAAACAGAATCCTAGATAGAAGAACCCTCTTGCCCCAGGTCACAAAGCTAGACACAGGTGTAGATGGGATGACTAATCCAATGGTCCATTCATTAAACTGATGGACGAAGAGAGAAAACTCATATTAATGGGTGTCTACTCAGTGCCCGAGAGAGGGCTAGGTGCTGTCATGTACATTATCTCATGTGATCCTTTGAGATTGTTGTGCTTATGTCCAGCTTTACAGATGAGATGTGTTCTGTATTTTGTGTGTGTGTGTGTGTGTGTGTGTGTACACATAATAATATACAGAAAATAACTATATATATATATATATATATATATATATATAAATTGTTTTATTTTGACACCTTAAGGAACCTTCCTGGCTGGGGAGAAACTGCCCCTTCCTGGGCTAGCCAGCTCTTAGAGATAGCAGAAAGCCCAGCTGGGAGCATGCCTTTGATATCTGGCCCAAGAGGCAATGTTCCTCTGCCTACATCATCCCAGGGCCAGCACCAGGCAATCAGCACCCATCTCTGTAGCCCAAAGTCTACCAAAATAACTCAAACTAGCTGATCCTAAGTTGTTTACCCCACCCTGCCTTGCCTTTCTCACAGAAACCCCAATAAAGTCCGTGGCCTAAGCACTCCCCTCACCCCTGTCCTCTGCCCCCTGACCACCCGGGTGCTTCCCCCCATGGCCCTGCCTGGTGTGCCACGCCTTCTGTCTCTAGGATCTGTGAGTACAATAAACTTGGTTTTCCTGAGCCTCCCCTCTGTCTCCTCTGTGGCCACAGCTGACTAAGCATTTCATGAAAGAATACCAAACACGTTCATGTGTCCAGTGTTACAGATGAGGCTTAGCGAGACTGAGTGGCTTGTTCAAGACAACACTACTTGTGAATGGCAAGTCCAGAGTTAAACGCCAGACTGTCTGCTCTATCCCACTGCACACAGTCCATCCCTCTCACTCTAGCAGGAGCCCTCCTGCATCTCTCCAGTCTGCCTCCCAGCACAGTCACATGAGGCCACGATCTGCAATCAGTGAGGGTGGCAAGGCTGTTTCTCTGTTTCTTTCTGGACAATTTGTTCCATAAGTGATTGTTTTCAAACAGCTCCGTATCAGTCCCCCAGGACTTCTACCCGGCTTCGGGTTGGAGTAGTGTAAGCTCTCCCCACGGCCAGTTTTCTCAGATTCATCTTTTTTTTCACTTGTTGAGCCTGTCATAAAGTATTTTAGGAGGTTGGAAATTATTCTCCCTAATAAGCATGTAAGGCATCTGGGCCAGGCTTGCCAGGAATCTAGGCATTTATGGGGTTTCCTCTTTCAGAACATGGGGTTTGCAGCCCATGTGTCAAATCTTTCACATTGCTGTTTTTCAAAAAGCAGACTCATGGTGCCATAAGATCATAGATGTTTGGAGTTGAAATTGACTTTAAGAATCATTTACTTCTTGTTTTCAAATGAGGAAATGCAGGCTGAGAAAAGTGATATGAAATGCCCAGGTCATCTAGATATGGTGACAGAATGAGAGCTGCTACTCATATTTCTTGAAACCCAGTTCAGATCTCTTTCTACTACACCACACTGCTGTCCAGGAAAGCAGAATTATGTATCCATCCATCCATCCATCCATCCATCCATCCATCCATGTGAATCATCATTGACAATAATGCAAAAAGCATTTCCATCCAAACAGGCAGAGTTTTTCCAAATAAAAACATTTACACCAAGAGTGAGAGTTACTTTAAAATCTTAATTCGTCCTCAGGGTATCTTGCATTATTAGGTTGGATATCTTTAGTATTGCAAAAGTATTTAGTGTTGCAAAAGAGTCATTTGAAATTACGTCAGTGACAATCATCAATCACAGCATGATGTTATGTGGTTTCAGAGCCTTTTCTACAAAAGGGAAAAATTTTAATAACAAGTTTTAACATTGTGCTAAAAAAACACCGTGAGCATCTCATATTTCCAATTTCTCAAAAACTGACAGTGTTCTGTGACGTGCAGGTTATCTAAAGGAAGTAGATTTCAGAATTTCATAGACTCTGAGAATTGAATGGGTCCTTAGACATAAATCAGAAAAGAGAGAATATTGAACTTAAATCCGAAGGTCAGGATTCAAATCCTTCCCACCACTTAACTTGTTCCTCATGCCTCTAAGGAAATTCATTAGTCTGAGTCTGTCCCTTTTCTTTTTTCTTTTTCTAATAAATTTTATTGGGGAACAGTGTGTTTTTCTCAGACCCATCAGCTCCAAGTCAAGTCATTGTCTTCAATCTAGTTGTGGAGGGCGCAGCTCACTGGCCCATGTGGGAATCAAACCAGCAACCCTAGTCTTATGAGCCTGCGCTCCAACCAATTGAGCCAACCAGCCGTCTTGAGTCTGTCCCTTTTCATTTAAAAATAGAATTAACAACAGCTACCTTTGGGGTATTGTGAAGACTAAAGGAAAGAGTCATTGAGCACTTACTATGGGCCAAGCACTGTGTTATGTGTTTTATGCAGATGTTACCTCATTTGAGGAAATCAAACATATGGGAAGAAAACCCCATATTCTGAGGGGCCCACAAAAATATATACAGATGACTTGTATTCATCTTTTGTTATTGGTATGTATTGAGTATTACAATTTTAATACAGTTTGTTCCTTTCTTAAAATGTGTATACATTTTTTTGCAACCTCTGTATACTGTAAAGCCCTATTCACATTTATACTGTTGGTATTCGTGCACACCCTCTACTCTGGATGCCTTCCCTTTCTTCATTATCAGATTTGTAAATACTTATCTTCATTGTGGAACATCAAAGTTGTATAGAGTTTTACATTTTACAAAGCACTGTTACGTACAGTACCTAATTTTCTACTCTGGACCAGCATTGAATCCCCACTTAAATTAACTAAAGTACTGAGGGAGGTGAGAAGAAACTTTTTCCACCACTAGCTAGTGATAGCCAAGCCTTGGGGTGCAGGTTTGCAATTCTAAAATTCATCTTTCTTATGTCTCTGGCTTTCCAACAACATAAACACACAGCTCTTCACCCTCTTCACCCCCAGTGGCCCCCAACACTGCTCACCCTAGCACCTGGTAATCATTTGGTACTTTCCAAAGAGATCCAGAACCCTGACTCCCCTCTTTTCAACCACTGCCACCAAGCTTGTCAGCTCTCTCACCATGAAGGGACCTACCCACTGTCTTCAATGGGCAGACTGATCCTGCAACTTGACCTCGTCCATTAGATCTCCTCTAGCTATGCCTGAATCACTGTTGCCCCTGGACTCAGAGCAGCTTTCAAATGCCCCAGGCCTCTGAGGAGTTTTCTTCTATACTAACCAATGACAAAGCCTGGGCAGCTGCAACTGCCTCCTTTCCTTCCTTTACCGCTTGGATCACATAGTGCTGCTGAAGAATTGTGGTGACTTGGCCTGTTCTTGTGCTATTTGAATATACCTGGACCTGAACTGCTGAAGTGGGTTGGTGGGCTGGGAAAAAAATCCCCTTAGCTGCTCTTCAAAACCTTCTTCATGCTGCTTACTGCCCAAGCCTGCTTTACCCTTCTCATTCTAAGAAGTAGCTCTCTGTACTCACTACACCAAGAATATGAACATCCTTTAGCAGGAACTTGGTGTCCTCTGCACCTCGCACCTCTTTGCATCCACATTGTTCCCTCTAGCATCAGTGAGAAGCACGCCTTTCCCTCCTCAAGGTGACCTACAGCTCTGCACTCCATGCCACCCCTGCCAGATCCCCACAGGAAGGCACACGGTGGGACATGTGCAGGGCCTGTGACTGCTTGAAGGACTCAAACGCAACTGCAGCACCAAGAGGGAAGGAGGGAGGGAGCTAAGGGTCACCACCTAAAAAGTAAGGAGTCCCCAGAAGACAGTTATTGAAACATTTGAAGGTAGATCCCCTTTCCTCAAGGTTTCAAGTTCCTTCACTACACAAACCGTTCTTCTTTGAATGTGTCTCAGCTTGTCTGCCTCCAATGGTAAATGTTTAATTGATTCTCCAATTGAAGAAAGTTAATTATGGACTCTATATATTTATAATTGTATTGGACCAATGTTAAAGTTCCTGAATTTAACAGCTGTAAGTGGTGATATAAGAGAATTTCCTTGTTCATGGAAATGCATACTAAAGTATTTATGGGTGAAGTCTGCAACTGACTCTCAAGTGGTTCCATAACAATAAAAAGGGTAATAACAATGAGAGTGTGGGAGAGAGAGAGAGAGAAACAGCGTGGGGAATGTACAAAATGTTAACAATTGATGGATGAAGATGAAGGGTATATGGGTGCTCATTATACAATGTTTCCAACTTCTCTGTAGGTTTAAAATGTTTTAAAAGTAAAGAAATTGAAAATTAAAAAAAACAAGACCAACATTGAGGAGTTGTCTAATCTGCATGGAGCCAAACAGGACTGTCACCTCCCCTATTCTACTTACTACACCTCTATTAATATAACCTTGATTGCAATAGTTTTTGGTGGGCAGCCGTATCACACAGCTATCCATACTGCCAACCTCAAACCCTAAATCCTGCTTTAAAATTGCTATCAAGAGCATCTTTCCTCTGCTGTAGCACAGGACCTCATGCTCATCCATATCAGATCCCCAGGCCTGGGCTATCTCTCTGGGTTTCAGGCTCATTTTCAATTCTGGTTCTGCATTCCTTTGAGTTGAATGCAGATCTCTGTAAACTAACTGCAATTACATCAGCATGCTATCTGGGATTGAACTACATTCAACAAAATTTATTCAGCACACACAATGTGCACAGCAACAGGTCAGGTACAAAGAAATCAGCAATAACTGAAAAAGATGGAATTGTTGATCATAGGCTTCTGGAAGGTAAGAACTAGGTCTTCCACTTCCTTGTATACCCCATAGTGCCCCATGGTAGTAAGCATGTAGTAGGTACCTAATAAATATCTGATTGGGGCTCACATGGATAGTAAGCAGGCAAAAGGCTTAAACAGCCAGTTCCCTTAAGAGATGATATAATTAATAACCAAATGTATGAAAACCCTTATGAGATCATGAGCTATCAAAGAAATGCAAAATAAAACAAAATGAAATCTCTCTAAAAATTATGGAGCAAGTGCTACATCATGCTGGCAAGACTATGGTGAAAACTAGTGTGTTTATACATTACTGATGACAGTGCAAAATACTTTTGAAAAGCAATTTGGCAAAATGTATCAAGAGCCATGAAAATATTCACATTCTCTGCTCAATAATCTCACCCCAGGGAAGTAATTCTAAGGAAATAATCCAAAAGAAGGGAAATGCTATAGCACAAAGAAACTCATTGCTCTCTTATTTTTTATAGCTGTGAAAAACTGGAGC
>NW_017731377.1:718942-769955 GCF_001890085.2 Hipposideros armiger
CATAAAGAATTTCAAATAATCATCTATTGAATGAAGGAGGAAAGGGTGTTATGTCCCGAGTTGTGTCCCCCCAAATTTCATATGTTGAAATCCTAACTCCTTGTACCTCCGAATGTTAACTGTATTTGGAGATAAGGTCTTTAAAGAGATGATTAAATTAAAATGAGGTTGTTAGGGTGAACCCTAATCCGATATGACCAGTGTCCTCATAAGAAGAGAAAAAGACACCAGGCGCCAGCATGAGCAGAGAGACAACCTCATCAATAGTTATAAAAGGGTGGCCATCTACACACCAAGGAGCGAGGCCTCAGGAGAAACCAACCCTGCCAGCACCTTGATCTTGGACTTCCAGTCTCCAGGACTGTAAGAAAATAAATTTCTATTATTTAAGCCGGCCAGTCTGTGGTATCTTACTATGGCAGCCTGAGAAAACTAATACAGACCATAACAGACAACCCAGGCAGGTCAGGCTAATAGCCATATCCGAGGGTCTGATAACTAGAAGACTGGGTGTGGTGGACTGATCTTTATTGACATCCCCACGTGTACTCAGGACCACAGAGAATCTAATGAGGTCCCTTTTGCCATTTTCAGCCCAGTCACTGGCATGTCAGGCAGTGGCTCTAAAACTTCCTGCAAATCAGAAGCACCTGAGTAACTCTGAGATTACAGCCTAGAGATTCTAATTCAGGAATAACAACCCTGCCCTAGTTCTGTTTCGGTGCCATAGTTGTGCTCCGAGCTGTAGGACGATTGCAGTTCATTATAATGGTTTTTGGTTCTCTTCTCAATTCTCCTTTAGCCTCTTCTGCCTCTCCTAGCAAAGAGAGGTCCCAGGTGGTCAGATGTCCTGTTGGACCTTCAAGTACAAGCTGGCACAAACATCCAAAGGGCAAGCAATCCCATTTCTGGGTATATACCCAAGAGAATACCCAGGGACTCAACTAGATATTTGTCCACCCATGTTCATAGCAGCATTGTTCACAACAGCCAAAAGGTGGATGCAACCCAAGCATCCATTGATGGATGGATGGATAAACAGAAAGTGGTATAAACATAGAAAGGAATATTATTCCGCCTTAAAAAGAAAGGAAATCCTGTCACATGGATGAAACTTGAAGTCATTAGTTATGTTAAGTACAATAAGGAGTCACAAAAGGACAAATACTGTCTGACCCCACTTATACGAGGTTCCTAGAGTAGTCAGATTCATAGAGACAGGAAGGCGAATGGTGGCTGCCAGGGGCTGGGGGGAGGTGAGAATGGGGAGTCAGTGTTTAAAGGATACAGAGTTTCAGTTTGGGAAGATGGAAAGGTCCGGAGATGGATGGTGGGGAAGGTTGCACAACAGTATGAACGTACTTAATGCCACTGAACTGTACACAAATGGTTATGATGGTAAGATTTATGTTATGTCTATTTTACCATAATTAAAAACACGTCTAAAGGGGATCTAAAGCGAGGAGCTGGAGTGGGGTGGGGCAGGAAGATAGCTGGGTCTGGGGACTGAAACCCTGGGGTGAGGGTGGGACTTAGGGGAGAGTCTGACTGGGTCCAAGCAAGCGCTCCAGGCAAGCATTACTCAGGCTCTGCCCAGTCCCGCCCAGGCCAGATGATGAATGGGCCGACTGGGAGCCCTTCAGTGCAGTCCCAGCTCAGCTTTCACAACTGAAGCTTCAGGACCTGGCCTGCAGCCCGTGGGCTAGAATCTTCTTTCCCTTCCCCCATCTCTTCTGCCATCAAGTGTAAAGGTGGACGGGCCTGGGACTGGCCCAGCTCTTTGGGGCAGTCAGGACTGCCAGCCAGCCTTTCAGCCCACTGGGAGGAAGAATGCAGCCTGGGGCCCATGTGCTGGGGGTCTGTGTGCTGGGGACTTGAGAGCTCTTCAAACTGCCCATTCCTCTGGGGTTTGGTGGGTAATGTTCCCAAGTCCCTCTCCAAGGAGGAAAAACAAACAGCTGAGAGCAGGCGGCTCCAGCTGTGGGACACTTTCCAAGACTGAGCAGAGGAAAAAAAAAATTATTCCAGCCCCCAGCGCCTCGTTAAATCGAAAGCAATGGCTGCAGAAAGCAATGGCAACTTCTCCATAACCTCCAGTTTTATCAAGAAAATTAAAAATCCATCCTTGAGAGTTCATGGGTTTTACTTTGTAATTTGCAATGTGGCATTACAGCCCTTTTTGTAGAGCTATTTGTATAATATGTACTGTACCAGCCGACATCATAAAACCCCACATGGCCAGGCTGTGTGATCCAACACAAACGGGTGGAACAGAGTATTGGCTTGGAACCAGCCTTCTTTGTGAAAGATCACCCTCCTTGTCCCTCACGACCAGGTGCCTCAGTTTCCCCACTTACTTCTTGCCCAGAGGCCATGTCGTATGATGGACAGAACAGTGAACTTGGGCAGACCCAAGTCCTAGGCCCGTTTTGATCACATGTGAGCAGAACCTTTCCTGCCTCTAGTTTCCAACTGATCTGTTCTCCCTCAGTGGAGCTGGGTGGAAACCATGAGGGGGCTGTGGGGGGTTCATGGGATGAGCTCTTGACTCAGAAACCAGAGTCTGAGCCCAGCTCAGGCCCTGACCACTAGTGCTATTTAAATTTAATGAACATTTGTTCACCTGTGAGACTGATCAGTCTCACTGGGCCTCCATCTTCTCATCTGCATATGGGATGATGGTATCTACCTCACTGCATGGTGTAAGGACAAAGTGTATAATACAATACTACTGTGATGTTATGGTGGGGCTGGTGGTGAGGATGGCAGCTACCCTGCGGGAAGGTTGGGGCCTTGGGCACGACAAATGGGGCAGCTCAGGAATCAGGCCATGGTAGACATGTGGTAACTCAGAGTGTGAGAGAGGCAGGAGGACTGCAGATTACCAGTAATGCATAGCTCACCCCCAACTGGCCTCCATCTGCTTTGACCACATCCCATTAGAAGAGCTTTTCCCTGTGGAAACTGTTATGCTCACGGTGACAGGAGCCGAAAGAGAAAACCCCCTGCCTGACAGTGTTTCAGGTTTGCGTCCTCCACTACAGGTGGCCTGGGTGAGGACTGGGTGGTAGACATGGGTGTGGCCCCAAAGGGGAGCTGGGGGCTGCAGTTGGTGAGACACCGCCCCAGCCACAGGAAACAAGCGCACATCAGAAAGCACTGAAGGTGGCTGGACCGATGGGACTGCCAGGCGTGGACCAGCAGGCTGGTCCTAGACAGGTCTGAGGCCACCAACAGGGCCCCAAGCAGAGACCCGGGTTTGTTGGTTCGGCTTGTTGGTTCCTTGTGGTGAGAGCAACACCACACACTGGCTGTCACTGAACTGAGTTCTTGCAACAAGGAGAAGTCCAGAGACACCAAGGAGGGGAGGGCTTAGCTCACCGCCACTGCCAACTGGAGACCAATCCCAGGGTCTAAGGCAGTGACACCAACACATTTGTTGTCATTAAATCACCCACGCCTGGGCTTTGACAAGAGCCAGAACTTGGAGGTGTCAGGAACACATCCGCCTACCCAGAACCTAGTCCAGGCCCTGCCTGCTGAGGAGAACCTCACCTCCTCCCACCTCCTGTGCAGTCTTTATGCCCATGTTTGGGGGACATCCCAGCTTGCACAGCCTCGTTCCATCCTCCCCATCTCCCTAATGCCTCCAAACAGCTCCCACACTGCAATGCTCTGGCCAGCAATGTGATTTTCCCTCAGCAGTATGATCCAAAGGCCCTGGAAAAAAGCTGGGACTTTGGGGGAGAGAATTCCACAGTGCCAGGTCCCTGGAGCACAGCCCAGAAGGAGGGGGTCATGGGCTCCAGGTGGGTGAGTTCTCTTAGTCCCAAGGACTCTTTGCTGTGGGATGGGATGGGATGGGATGGGATGTGGCCAGATGAAGGACTGAGTGGGACCCTCTAAAGTATGGGGACAGGGCAGGGGCTCCAGTCCAGGTGGCTGGGTCTCAAGGTGGCACAACCTTGTGTGCCCTCAGCAATGTCCAGGAACCCCAATTTTTTCCCCTTGAATATATGTTAAGAGATACCACCTATGCATTCATTCAGTCAGTCTCATTGAGATCTGTGATAAAGTGTCTATCTGAATGATCAACTCCATGAAAAAATAGGTGAATGTGAACTAAGCAGTTTATTGTATAAACCCCACCAAGAGTTAGCGTATTATTACCATGGACTGTGACTCCAAGAGAAATGGTGGGTGCATAAAGAAACTGTCTCGTTCAAGGGCCATCACATTACTCAGAGGATGGCATTAGGATGCTCACTTTACCGAGAAACAAACTGCAGCTCAAACAGGCTAAGTGATTTGCCCAAGTCACAGAATGAAAAAGGAACAGAGGACACTGGAAACCCTAGTCTGTGTAATTCCCAAATGTAGGCTAATGTGGACAATACAAAGGTATTCAAATATGACCTCTGCCCTCATAGAGGTCAGTTTAGTGGGGAGTCAGACATAGAAACCACCAGCCTTAGTACAAGAGCAAGAGAAAAGATATGCTAAATGAACGCAAGAGGGGAACACTGAGGGAGCAAATGTCGTGGTCACCTCCTAGGACCTTGAATTTTTCAAAGTTGATGGGACTTCGAAGGCCTAATCCAGAAACTGCCAACGTGGAGTCCCTGATATAACCTCTAAAGAGCCCCAGAGTAAAAATCGGTTTTCCAGGTAGAACAACTGGTAACCACTGGTCAGTTGCCAAAAATCAGGTCCCAAGGCTCCCAGGGGCGAGGCCTCCTGCCCAAAGTTACGCAGCCAGTGGCAGGGCTGGGGCCTTCAGCCAAAGGCTGGCCCACCAGTGTGGGGTCCCGTTCTCTCTGGTGTAGCTGCTGACTTGGCCACAGCCACATGGTAAGGTAAGAGGCAGAGCCCAATCTAAATGTGAGCGGCCTAGGGCTGTACTGGTGTATGGGAGCTGGGGACCAAGGAACCCACATCCTTCCTCTTTCCCACGGATCGTGGTGGTGGTGGTGGTGGGTGTATTATATATATTTAAAATTTTCTGTATATTATGATGCTTTGACATTTTTAAAAACCTTCCTGGCTTGGGAGAGACTGCCCCTCCCTGGGCTAGTTAATTCTTAGAAATAGCAAAGAACCCAGCCCTAGCATGCCTTTGATATGCAAACCAACCAATCTAGAACTACAGCTACTCTGTCCTCATCATCCTAAGGTCAGGTTCCAGGTACCAGACGACTAGAGACCCCCTCGATAGGCCAAAGCCCACCAAAATTATTCAGGCTAGCCAATCCTAAACCGGTCGCTCTCACCTGTCTTTCCTTTCCTGTGGAAACCCCAGTAAAGGCCGTGGCCTAAGCGCCCCCCTCACTCTTGTCCTCCACCTCCCGACCACCCTGATGCTTCCTGTGGCCCTGCCTCCTGTCTCTAGGACCTGTTGGGACAATGCGTTGTGTTCTCCTGAGCCTCTCCTCTCTTTCCTCTCGTGGCAGCCGCTGACTGAGCAATCATGAAAGAATACAAAACAGGAAGGTCTCCTGAGATTCAGCAGAAGAGGAAGCCTGCAATGCTTTCTTTCTTTCAATGCTTTTACCAGTAATGACTTCAAGCACTTTCATTCTCTGGTATACCGGATTGAATAGTGTCCTCTGCTGAATTCATGTCCACCCGGAACCTGTGAACTTGGCCTTATTTGGAAAGTCTCTGCATATGTACTCAAGTTAAGTTAAGGTCACACTGGATTAGGGTGGGCCATTTGCAACAACATGGGTGAAACCTGAGGACACTACACTCAGTGCAATGAGCCAGACACAGGAAGACAAACACTGTATGATCTCACTTAGATGTGGAATCTATAAAAGCCCAACTCATGAAAGCAGAGAATAGAATCTTGGTTGCCAGGGGCTTCAGGGAGGAAGAAGTGGGGAGATATTGGTCAATGGTACAAAATTACAGTAATTCCAGATGAATAAGTTCTGGGGATCTACAGCATGGTGACCATGGTTTATAATATAGTCATGCACCACATAACAACGTTTCGGTCAACAACAGACCACATATACGATGGTGGTCCCATAAGATTATAGCGGAGCTGAAAAATTGCTGTTGCCTAGTGATGTCGTACCATTGTAATACAACACATGACTCATGTGTTTGTGGTGACGCTGGTGTAAACAGACCCACTGCGCTGCCAGTCATATAAAAGTATAGCACATACAGTTATGTACAGTACATAATATTTGATAATGAAAATAAATGACTATGTTACTGGTTATGTATTTACTATATTTTTTATTGTTATTTCAGAGTATACTCTTTTTACTTATTAAAAAAAGTTTGCTATAAAACACTATGCCAGTTTACGCCAACCGCAGCTTCATACATCTGGTGTTTACCTCATCTTTTGATTGCATCATTTTTGTCTTGTGCTTGATTTAGTCTTGTGCTGCTTTGTACAGTAAATATGCTGTCCAGGCTTGTAGCCTAGGAGCAGCAGGCTAGACCATACAGCCTAGGTGTGTAGTAGGCTACACCATCTAGGTTTGTGTAAGTGCACACTATGATGTTCACACAATGACAAAACCACCTAATGATGCATTTCTCAGAACGTATCCCTGTTGTTAAGTGCATGTGACTGTACTGTACTGTATGCTTGAAATTTGCTAAGAGAGTAGATCTTAAGTGTTCTCACCAAACACACACACAAATAGTAACTATGTGAAGTGATGTTAATTAGCTTGATTGTGGAGATCATTTCATAATGTATACATATATCAAAACATCACATTGTACACCATAAATACTGGGGGGGGGTGCCAAAAAAATGTATCCAAGTGGACACTTTGGTCAGCGTTGCCCAAGCAGTAGTTTGCTGTAATCAGAAGTGTCTGGACGCTGATGGTAACCACTTTGAGCACCTCTTGTAATTGCAGAAGTCAAACGTGACTTGTATTCATCTTTTGTTATCGGTATATATTGAGTATTACAGTTTTAATACAGTTTTTTCCTTTCTTAAAATGTGTATACATATTTTTGGCACGCTCTGCATATAACTTTCATCAATTATACCTCAATAAAGCTGGGGGGAGAAAGCTAAAAGAAAAACAGTTTAAAGGGAAACTTGGAGTATTTGACTTGACTCTCTTTTCTCCCAAATAATGACTTTACTCCCAAAGAAGGTAGAAGTTATAAAAAATAAAAATTAGCAAAGCAGTGAGCTTCGAGAATCAAGGTTGGCATCGGAAAACACGGGCCTGGGTCTGGGTGACAGATGGGACACATGAGGGGGGTGCACAGGATGACAGAGCTTCCAGGGGATCAGGAGATTCAGGGGATTTGCAACCTTGAATACAAGTTCCTATTTGGCCATCAAAGCTTGGGGAACCCTGAACAGGACACGTCCCCTCCCTGGGCCTCGGTCTCATTTACAAGGTTGAGGTCAGAACTAATCCTTCCTAGTCTGGTTTTATTTATTATTCAGCCTCTCCCTTGGTGGGTGCCCTTGGGGCTCTTGCCCAGCTTTTTGTCTGTGGCAGGAGTGTCCTCCAGTCCCTGACTCCAGGGAGCCTGTGTTGGCAGCACCTGACACCAGGTGGGGACAGCACACCAGCATGTTTGGAGAGTGAATAAGGAGAGACCTGCTTGCCGCCCCCCACCCCTCCAAGATGTGCTGTGTTCTCAGGGTTGCAGAAGGATTCTTGTGGCTTTTTAAAAGGGGGCTTTATTAAAACACCAACAACATTAAAGTAAATTGAAAGAGAAGGATGTGTACTAATAAGCCTCCCACTACGCTGCTATTACTTTCCTTTCTCCACGTTCCCTTCCACCCTTCCTCCCTCGGCCTGCATATCGCTTGCGTAATTGCACTCTGAGCGCACACACGCAACTGGGCAGTCTTTTCCCCTCAACATTATTTCATAAACATTTCCCCATGTTGCTTCAGTGATCATTTGAAAAGGCTGTGTAATATTCCTTTGTGTTAATTTACCATCATTTAGCTAAACAACCCCCTAAGGTTGGACATTTAGGGTTTTTTTCCAGCTTTGAGTGATCATGAAAAATGTTGCTAGGAGTTTTGTACACATACCGCTTTTCTTCTTTGTAGTCATTTCCTTGAGACAAATGGAGAAGGATTTCTGAGCCCAAGGGTATAAATGGCTTTTAGAGATCCTCAAAGGACACGGACTTCTTCAAGGCAATTTGCTTGTTTATTTTTGTTCAGTGGCTACGGCTAATGGTCAGGGGACAAGTGTTAATGGGTAGAAGACTCCTTTCCTCAACTCCTCCCGGAAAGATGCAAGTTTTCCAAAACCTTGTCAGATAATATGTTTCACAAAGGACAATGTTTCACAGTGGACAACTGGCCAGACCCCGTTGTTGTTGACAACAGCGAGAAGGAGAAACAAAGCATTTTGCAGAAGGAATCCCTCCCAGAGTGAGTCAGCATGACCGGTGCTGTGTGATTCTCCCATTTCCCACCCTAGAAACTGGCACCGTCGCCTCCTACAGGTCACTTTGGGAAACCTTCTTCACTGCCTCCCCAATGTTCATAAAGGTTCTAAGTGTGTGTGTGTGTGGGGGGGAGGCTGGCTCCAGGTAGCCCCACTAAATGACAGCTGAGCTCAGATTGGTATTCTCCTCAGAGAGAAGCCTGGTGAAGGACCCTGGGAGAGGCCACTCATGTCCCCTGAGCTGGAGCACAGCCCAGGCCCACCTCTCTTCTGGGATTTCCTGAGGAGGCGAGGATATGGATTGGGACTACACCAGCAGGGTGAAACAGGAACACAGGAAGCCCCCACCTCCCACCCCAGCCCCATCCCATTTCCCTGCATCCCTTGGATTGCTCCCAAAAGTACTTCAGGGAATATGGGGCTCTGAGAAAAGAGCACAGAGAAGGGCAGGAGCCCAGGGGATGCCTGCCTGCCCTCAGGCCACACTGAGCTGCCAGCTGGAAGGGTACTTGGGGCCAAGAAGACTTGGGTTTCCCATCTCCTCAGAGCAGCTCCTCAGAGATGGAAGGCTTGAGAACATTATCTTAATAAGATCATCTGTCTGGAGGTCACAGCAATGGGCCACCAGCCTAGGCTGGAACTAGAGAGAGACCAGGGAGGGCCATCGCCCACCATCACCACCACCAATGTCCCCCTACTGCCCCGGCAGACTTGAGACTGGCTGGTGATGTGAGAAGTTCTTAGCCTTGTCTTCCTTCGTCCTGGGTTCTCCCACCATGTATATGAGACATGCTTCTACTAGAAAATTATTCATAGTTTATCTAAAATTCAACTTGATCAGGGTATCCTGTAGTTTTATTTGCTAACTGTGGCAACTAAATACATGGGGGGGGGGGCAATTGGAGGGGTCCAGGTAGGAGACGAGGGAGCCCATCTGGGCTTGCTGATGGCGTGAACATGGACGGCAGGTAAGACAAATCCAGGAGGATTCCTTAGTTTTTTGTTTAATACGACTGGGTAGATCATGGTGTCATTCATTAAGATGGAGAAGAATAGAGGAAAAACAAGCCTGGGAGGGAAAATCAAGAGTTCTGTTCACACGTTGAGTTTGGGATGCTTATTAAATGACCAAGTGGGAATGACACAAGTAGGTAGTTGAACATATTAGTCTGGAAGTCGTGGCAAAAAAAAAAAAGCCAGAAGTGAAGACAGAGATGGAATATGATGGGATTTGATGAAGGTCACCAGAAAGAGCTCCATTAAAGAAGAGAAGAAGGCCAAGGACTGAGCTCCCAGTTATTCCAAGATTTAGAGGTAAAGCGGGTGGGGGTGGGGCAGCGAAGAAGACCATTTGGGGTCGTAGATAAGGGTAAATGGGATCAAATATATGGTGATGGAAGGAGAACTGACTCTGGGTGGTGAACACAATGTGATATATAGATGATGTATTACAGAATGGTACACTTGAAACCTATGTAACTTTACTAACCGTTGTCACCCCAATCAACTTTAATTTAAAAAAAAAAAGAAGAAGAAGGCCAATTATATCAGAACCTCTCAAATGTACTTCTACTTTGAGATTTTTCAGGGAAACATTTCTTGAGCCCCCGTTGTAAACCAGGCATCGTGCAAGGCACTTTGTGTGTTATCTCACTGAGTCATCACAACACTGATAAGGATTATCCCCATTTAATGTTTGTTTGTTTTTTTAATGAGGCTTAAATAATTCCCCCAGATCTCAACTCGTAAATAATCAAGCTGATACTTGAACTCAGGTTTGCCTGCTTCCAAAACGTCTGTCCTTTTCTCCACACTGTGTTTTATAGTTTATTTTGGCGTATTTGCTTTCTAGTTGGTGCAATATTTACGGCAGGGTCCTCTCTTTATTCCTCTTCCTATCTCACTGTTTCTAACACAGTGCCTGGCACATGGATGGTGCTCAACAAGCTTGTTTTGGATTTCATGGGAGAGGACTCCAGGCCCTTGGGTGGGGGAAGACGAGGCGTGATGCCTACAAGATTATCGCAGAAATTCCAAAAGTTTATAACTTCACTGCCAAAGGGTGGAGAACAAAAGCTTGTTAGTTGCTCAGCTTCAATCCCAGTCCCAAAATCTACTTGATAGCTTTGGCACCCACAGCAGAAGAGAGAACCAGAAAGCAGAAGGAAATGTAGGCTTCGAAGGTCCAAAAGCTGAGCGATGAAGAGGGAGATGCAAGCTGCAGAAGGAAACAAGAGACTAACTCAAGCCCATTCCCCTCTTCTTTTTTGCTTAAATAAGAAAGCTCCTTTTCTTAGCAAGATCTGGGCGCTGTGTTCAGAGTGCTTCTAAAGTTTCTACCAATCCTGGTTCCTGGGATAGAAATCGAAGCAATTGACAAGTCTCACTTCCTTCCTGAACAGGTTGGTGAAATGAGGGCTGGATTATAGTAAGGTTGGTGGGACTTATACTTGGTGATAATCACCTAACAAACATTGATGATACTTAGCTACATGCCATGGATACTGTAGGCAGTTTACACGAACGAGTGAATTTAATCCTCACCACAACGCTTCAAAATGGGGAGTGTTACCACTTCGGCTTTATAGCTGAGGGCACTAAGGCTCAGGTAGCTGTATTAACTTGCCTGAGGCCATGCAGTAAGTGGCAAAGTCAAGGTTTGGACCCTGGCAGTCTGACCCCAGTGCCCGGGTATTTGACACTGGGTAATAGACACTGCCTCCGACAGGGGTCTGGGCTAAGAGAAGTCTTGAATTCATACAGTTTTATCATCCATGGTCCAGGTTCTCAGTCCCCAGCTGTGGGACCATGAGCCAGCACTAATAATTCTTCCAAACCTCAGTTTTCCTTATCTTATACTGCGAACTCTTTTCTGGATTCCTTCGGTTGTGAGGAGAATTAGATGACATGACATATGTGAAAATTCCTTGAAAACTATGAAGCACAAACCAAAGGTGAAAGATTAAAGGGCTAATTAGTGGTCAGTATAAGCCTAGTTAGGTGGGGGTGGAGGTGGGGGTGGGGGTTGGTAAACGTTTTCTGTAAAGGGCCAAAGAGTAACTATTTTAGGCTCTGCAGGCCATAGGGTCTCTGTTATAACTATTCAACTCTGCCACTGAAGTAATAAAGCAGCCACAGACAACACATAAGTGAATGAGTGTGGCTGTGTGCCAATAAAGCTTTATTGATAAAAACAGGCAGTGGCCCAATTTGGCCCTTTCTCTAGACCAGGGGTCGGCAAACTGCGGCTCCGTGAGCCACATGCGGCTCTTTGAGTACGTACATGTGGCTCTGAAGTAAAATTGAAAATGAAAATAAAACTATCATAGTTTCATTTACAAAATTTTTAAAGGATATTATTCACATAATGGTGATTTCATTTGTTTTGTGGCTCTCGAATAATTTTTAAATTGTTGTAAGGGACAGGATTGGCTCTTCTGTCTCAAAGGTTTGCTGACCTCTGGTCTAGAGGAAGGATTCCAGTGGGATGTAGCTGAGATGGGTCCTCTGCCCTGTCCTAATTATTGTAACAATTTGACTGAATATGAAGAAAGCCTATTGTCAAATTTACAGGCGGCCTTCCCCCATGCCCGTTTTTCTCTCCTGGTGGGAGGTTGGAGGCATCCATTAAAGTCAGAGAGATATGAAAGGTCCCTCATCCTGGGCAGTGGAATCTTTCGTGGAAAAGTCAGGAGGTCAAAATTCTCTTCCTCTTTTCCCTCTCACTTCCCCTCAAGCTCAGGTAAGACGGGGCCACCTTCTGCTGGGGAAGCTCCACACAGCCAAGGTGGGAAATGGGAAAAAGTAGTTTCTGAGGTGACCAAGGCCTAGGTTTAAGGGAGAAGGCTGGCAGAGGGTCTTCAAGGTGACCTCACCTCACCTCACAGGACAGTGAAGTATGTGCATGCGCTGACGTGCCCTTGGTCACGTCCTCCTGGGAACCGTACATGTGGCGGCAAGCTATGAAATGCAGACTGGGTTGGGAGACTGGCTCAGACATGTTCAGACATGTTGACACGAGGCTGAAAGGAAACACTAAGTGACAGATGTCCAAATCCAGATTCAAACTGATCCAACAGGCTGCAATACTTGGCAGAAACCAGAGTGATGACATTTAACTAAGGTCTCTAACAAGATTCACATTTAAGTTAAAGCAACATCAAAACCAACAAAAGCCAGTTGCACTGACATAGGATGAAGGAGCCCTGGCTGGGCAGTGTTTCCTTTGAAAAAGTTCCAGGGTTGGGGTGGGGTGGAGAATAGACAAGGTTACTAAATGACTGCATAGTATTCCATCTGTTGAATGTGGTGTCATGTGTTGCTGTGAGTTACCACTCAAAAGGCTCATGTAATTTAGGCTACATCAGCATACATGGAGTGCTCAGATCAAAGTTAGTCATAACCCAGCATACCATGCCTTGGCCAGACCACACTAGCAGTACTATGTCTCATTCCATTTACCACACACACTTGGTGCTTGTTGGGTGAGGATGGGAGAGGGAGGTGTGGCCATTATGTTGAGGTGTTCAGTTTAGGCCAAACATTAACTGAGCACCTACTATGTGCAGGGCATTTTGCTAGGCACCGGGCGTACACAAGTGAAGGAGCCATAGTGCCTTATCATAAAAGAGCTTTCGTTTGGATTAGAAGGGGAGTAAGCGCCTACACTGATAACCTCAATATAATGTGGCAAGTGTGCAGATAAGGGCATACACACACAGAGGTCCCCAAGCCAGGTCTAATGAGCTATTGTTGAAGGAAGTGGTGTCTTCAACTCACTGAAGAACAGCGATGAGGATGAGAAGAAAGCCTTACTATGAGTTGTTCTTGCCAGAGGAACTAGAAACAGTGTGTGTGAGATAGTCAAGGAAGATTAAGCAGAAGTTTCTGTCCCTTACAGCTTTTGCTCAGTAGAAGCACAATACTTCATGTGTCTGGGAAGTTGAGAGGGAGGTTCTTGCCATGGGGATTGTCTTGTACAATCTCCCTCCTGAGGCCTCTTCCATGGCTAAGCTCCTGAGTGCCACTGGTGGGACCAGCACCATAGAGCTGGCACATTTGCTTTCTTTCCTAAAGAGCCACAGTGCTGAAAACACTACCCTGTTTCTTGGCATGCCAGGCCCTGCACTGTCACGACAAGCCCAAGATCCCTCAGACAAAGTCTCTAGGTTTCTCCTGTGTGTTTATTAGAAATGTGTGGGCTATGGGCACATACCGTCCCATCACACAGAGCATGCCAAGCTCTCTCTGTTTATAGACAAAACCATCGGGTTCTCAGGCGAAATAAGTAAGTTTCTAATCCTTTGGTCTTCTGAGAAAACAATCCCTCTGACTGTTCCAATAATAATGATAGTAATAATAGTATCTAATATTTATTGAGTACGTCTAATGTGCCAGGCACTAAGAGTTTTTGTGTATTAATTAATTTAATCCTCACAACAACCCTGTGGGGTAGGTACTATTATCATCCCATTTGATAGATGAGGAAACTGAGAATTTGAGAGGTTTAAATAATTTACCCCAAGATCATAAAACCATTCAGTGGCACAGCTCAGATTTGAATCCAGAAGTTTACCCTTAAAACCTGTATCCTGAAGAGAATATAGTGATTCTCATAGAATGTTTGAAAGACACACAGAGTAATAGAGCTATCATTTAGTCCATTGTTTTTCAGACTACATTTTGTATCTCATTCATGAATCATGAAATACATGTATGGGTTGTGACCATTTTTCAAAAAAAAAATGAACAGAATAGAATAGAATAGCATAGAAAATCATCAGCATGCATTATACATTTAACATTATTTCTTGTGTATATGTGTGAATATGTGTGAACTAGTTGTGATAGAAAACATATTTCTTAATGTAGGTCATGGTCAAAAAGTTTGGGAAACACTCATCTAGTGCAACCTGCTCATTTTACAAATGAGTGCACTTAGGTTGAGACAGCAAAGTGATTTTCCCCAAGATTACGGAGTGTTAATGGATGAGCTGGGACTAAACCAAAGTTTTTCCAACTCTCAGTTCACATCATCAAGCTTAATTGACTGCAAAGAAAGCCAAGGAAAAACAAGTAATAATACTGACAGTAGTGTTCGTATTGCTACTATAATAACAATAATACTAGTAACCACTATTTCTATGTGCTTATGAGTACCCCGCAATAAGTTTACTTATTTAACTCTCATAACAACCCAATGAGGCAGCTATACTTATGTCCCCTATTTTCAAATGAGGACCCTCAAGTACAGAAATGTCGAATACCTTGGCCAATGTCACACAGCCAGTACAGAGGGGGCAGGAGGGTTTCAAACAGAGACAAGCTGGCTTCAAAGTCCATGACGTTAAGCAGTATAAGGGTACTGCATGGTCCTGCCTGTCCTAAGATTCTCCTGAAAGCCTATCATGCCAATACAGTACACACTGTGATGTGTGTATTAATATAATTAATTACACACCCACTTCTTCTGCTAGCACATGTCCTTGAGTGGTGATTCCATATTTACCATGCCATTTAGATAACTGGCTAAAACTGAAATAATAATCTTTTTCTCACAAATAAGATCCCCTCCAAGGTTCCTTGTCTGTCATTCATTTATCCACTCATTCATTCATCCATTCACATATAATATTTTCTTTTTTTTTTTTTAGCTGAGCCATCCTGCCACATGTTGGCAGCTCAGCGGCAACTCAGCTCAGGCCGGGCATCGAACTGCTGTTGGTCAGAGCTCACACTCTTGAGCGAGCTTTTAACCAACTGAGCCACTCGGCCTGCCCTCATTCACATATAATATTAAAAACATCATGCTCTTGCAGAATTAAATAGAGAAGGCAGATTTTTTTCTTTTAAGGCAAAACTGGGTATAACATCCTTCCTTGTTCCTAAAAAGATTAAGGTGGTTTACGAGGAGACATAAAATACACTATGATATTAGTAGATGAGGATGTGATAAAGGGAGAATGAGTGAGATGCTAAATGGAGGTAGGAATGATGTGAACACAAAAGTGCTTTCCACAAAGTCTGTAAGTTGCTTTGGGTGGAGCACAGATCTGTCTCCAGGTTTTCATTTTAATCACCTTCAAATTCACACATCTTACAACTAGATGAAAACCAACTCTCAGTGTGCAGTATAATTACCTCCCTGAAAGCGATTTTAATAACTCTCAGATTCACAGCCTCCTTGAGATGAAAACAAATTAGGAAAGCATATCTAAGACAGAAGATAATTTCTCCATGGGCCCTCTTAGTCTACATAAGTTATGGGATGAACAACATCCCCAACAGCACCCTTACAACAAGCACAGGATGGAGTTTCACGTCCCTGTTTCTGACAGTGTCCCAGTAAAAGCCAAGGGCATCCCAGTGTCAATTCCAAGATTCAAGATGGTGGTATCAGTAATCTGCCGTATGAATGAATATGGGCCCTGAGCATACTGTTCTCTGATTGTGGAGTCAGGGACAGACCTACTTGAAACAAGGCGATCAAAACAAGGGGTGCTTAGTTCAAGCCACATGTGAATCACTTGTGTTCAGCTCTCCCCAGGCTGAGGACTCCCCCAACTACTTCTGCTCTCAGGAATCAGACACTCTCTCCTCTGCATGGTTTGGCATGTAGCCTTAGCAACAACATACTGTCCTAATGTGTATGTGTGTTTATCATTTTTAATGCTCCCAGAGAAAGAACCACATCTCATGATTCTTTTATTCCCATGCTATAGACTGTAAGTTCGCGTCCCACCCAAATTCATATGTTAAATCCTAAACCCCAAGGTGATGGTATTAGGAGGTGGGGCGTCTGGGAGGCGAATTGGTTATGAAGGTGGAACCCTCATGATGGGATTAGTGTCTTTATAAAAAAGGCCCCAGAGAGCTCCCTTGCCCCCTCCACCATGTGAGGACACAGTGAGAAGATGGCTGTCTATGAGCCAGGGAAAGGGCCCTCACCAGGCACCAAATCTGCCAGTGCCTCGATCTTATACCTCCCAGCCTCCAGAACTGACCAATAAATGCCTGTTGTTTAAGCCCCCTGGTCTATGGCAGTTTGTTATGGAAACTTGAATGGACCAAAATGCCAGGGCGTGTTCCATTGCTCTGCACCTACTAAGTGCTCATGCACTTACTAAGGAATGATGATGGTGATGTCTGACTGTTGCTGTTAAGAATGAACTATTGGATTGTTGGGAAAGTCATGACGTATTTTTTTCTGTTCTTTGTTGCAAAATGCGTCGCTACTTTTCCGACAACCCAATAAATTAAGGTGTGAGAGGAGCCCATATTTTACCAGGAACTCTCCCCGGTCCAGTTCTATGTCTCTATTTCTGTAATACTTCAGCTTCCTACCAAATTAGACCCCCCAAATGTTTGCACTTCCCCTTTCTGCTGTTTCATTTTCACAGTTGAATTCAAGTTCCTCAATGACAAGAAAAATGTGGTTCCTGATGACCACCCTTTGTCACCACAGTGATGTCCCAGAATAGGCATGGGTAAGAGGGAACCCCCTCTAACCGTTGAACTCCATCAGAGAACATCGTCCCTAAAGTGCTAGACTGAGGACCTCCTGACCACATGATCATCCAATTTCAATTCTCTTGTTCATGAAACTGAGCCTGATAATCTGTACTGTCCAAAACTGGATCTGGAAGACAACAAAAACATAAACGAGAACCATCAGCCCAGGTGATAGCCAAAATGGGTTGAAGAAGTAGAAAGCCTTAGAGGAATTTGTGGTGGGAAAGATGGTCTGATGCAGCCTCCTTGGGAGACAACTGTTGGCAGAGGGCCCAGTGATGGTGTGGGAATATCAGAGGAAAGATCATAAGAGGATGCTGGTCAGAAATGTATAGTTAGATGGTAGGTAGAAAACTCAATTGATAAAATAGTTTGGGCAGTGGCTAAATTAACTTCTAACAGGGGAAGCCACAGAAGGACATCTAACAAAAGGCCAAGACAAGCTCTGGTTTACCCTGCACTATAGATCTCCCCACCATTCTTTGTATTTTCTGAAAGGGAGCATTACTGGAGGTCTTCAATCAGGGTAATCTGAAGAAACTCCCGTCCTACCTAAGGTCAGGCAGGGCCTCCTTGAAGAACACCAGACTTGTTCACCATAGCCCTAAGTCCCCTCCCTAGCAGAGAGGCAGCTGGTGACTGTATTCTTTCATTGGCCACCCTCACCAGATCGTTCCCAGAGGCTAACATGGTTTTCCAGACAGGAACCTGGGGAAGTGACAGTGGCCATACCACAGTGACAAGGCATAAAACATGATGCTCTGTTCCATCAGATCAATCAGTTCCAATCCACCCCAAATTTTCATTCCACACAGGCAATCTGGTACCCAGAAATTTCAGGTTTAGAGGTGATCATAATGATCAAAACCCTCCCCAGGTTTCCACGTGGAACAACTAAGGAAGCCTGGCAACATTGTCATTATATTGGGAAGCCACGTTCCACCCTCTTTTCTGAAACTATTCCAGGATCTCGTCATACATCCCATCCAACTCACAAGCCAGGAGAAAAGCTTTCCTTCACCATGCAGAACAGCACTACTCATTAGGAACTCCCCTCTAGTTTGAATGGAAATCTGTCTCTTTACAAAATCCATCCATTTGTCTAGTTCTGCCCTCTGGGGCCACATAGACTATGTCTGCTCTTTTCCATATGGCAGCCCTTCAGACACCAGAAAAGAACTTTCATCCCCCTGCAAGTCTTCCCTTCCCAAGAGATGATGCCCTTTCAGGCCCTCCAGGCCTCCAGAGATCTGCCCCATGGTCCCCCAGCCTCACTCCTCTAGACCCTCTTCTGTCACCTAAACATTCCTGTTTAGCAGAGAAGCTGTAATGCCATAGCCCAGCTTTCCTGCTGGGCTGAAACACTTTCCAAAAATTCTGGAAATTTGTTACAGTTGTGGCTGCCAAGCCCACAAAACCCAGATCTCAATCTCTCACTGAGCAGCCCAAGAACATGTTCAAATCATCCTCTGGCTGGATATCATCCATGGATCCCTGGGATGAATCATGAGTTTCTTTCATTGTTGCTGTTGGCTGCCCTCCAGGTCAATGGTTGGTGGGACCGACAACACCCCTAACGATGCCCTTTGTCCTGAGTGTGGGAACCTGAGGGTGAAGGCAGCACTGAGCCTCTCATCACAGGGCCCAGGTGACTATTTTCACTTGGCAGAATGTGAGACATGACCAGGGATGTCCTAGGCATCTGCCTCGGGATTTTCAACAAAGGGTCATCTGCAAGGGCTTAACCTCCAGATTCCTTCCCTAGAGTTAACTCAAGGACCCCCCCCCAGCACCCCAAGCCAGCTCTTCCCGGCCAGCAGCCTTGCTCTGACCAATCCCCCCACCATGCCACACCCACACTTTCACTGTGTGAGCCTCCTCTGGATGACCACAGCACTTGTGTCAACACACAGTCCCCATCATAGCCCCTATCGCATTCCACCTTGAGACGGGGCTCTATCTGTGTGTCCCTGCCTCTCCCCTCAGACTGGGAGCTCCTTAGGAGAAGCCCCTGGGTTTTATTTAGCTGTATCTCCAATCCTAGCATGGAACCTGGCACAAAGTAGCCATTCATGTAAGATGAGTGAGGTTGAAATAAACTGATCCCTTGGCTTACTTTGTCAAGCCTTACATACCTCCATTGAGAAAGGTGGGCATTGAGCATCCCACCCTCTGGTGGGAGTCGGGAGAGACCACCACAGCCTCTGTGCCTATACCATCTCCATTATGGTGGGACAACCCATGGGCAGTGACCTGGGCTGCTCAAAACATGGGGTCCTCCATCTGATTCCTTCCTACAACCATGCTCTGCTCCTTCCTGACTAGAGAATGTGCTCCAAACTCCAGCCCACCCCCAGCCTGTCCTGCAGACAGAAACTGGGGAGAAGAGCCCAGCTGAACTGGGACAAACCCATCCCACCCCAGTAATTGCAAAAGGGCAGCAGATTGACCCCAGCCCTGATTAGCCTCAGCAGCAAAGTGTCTCATAATGATTTTCATCACACCCCAGGAGAAGGAACCCACCGTGTTCTGTGTAAAACACAGTGCAGAGCTCCAGGGAGGCCCAGTGTAATGCCCAGTGTCACACAGTGATACAGAAACGGTCAGAAGCCACTCAGAGTAAGCAGGTCTCTGCTCCTGGACTCAGATTTCCCAAGCTCACATAGCCCCTGCCAGCAATTCATCTCACACGAAACAGGCAATGCTGCTAACATTGATGCCAGGTTGGAAAGACCAGCCAGCTTTCCCCTTCGTGGTTTCCATGGTGAGAAGGGCAGTGTTCGGGCTCACGATTATGGGAGTGAAGCGCCGAGGCTCCAGCTCTCCAGTTCCCATCTGCTCTCACTTCCTATGCACTTCCTTCCGCATCCTTAAAGGCCAAGACAGGAAAAGTTGCTCTTACCTGCTAAGATGAAGATGCCCACGAGAATCAGGAAGACCAGCAGGTAGAGCCCCAGGACAGCATGCTTCAGGGCTGACAGAGAGCCCAGCTGGGTGCAGCAGCCACCGGCCCTTCGTTTCTGGCATGGACCTAAACAATAACGGTAGGAAGAGGAGGAAAAAGACACTTGAAAACCTCATAAGCTTTGACTCTCTTTTGGTCTTATCTCTCCCTGATGCATGAAGATGTTCATGTGGAGCCTCTCCTATACCCTCTGAACATCTGTAATGCAGCTGTAACCATGGGGAGCTTTTCAGAACCATGACAAGCTTTTCAGCTTCTAGCTGTCCTCTGACCGACCCTCTGTGCTCTTGAACAAGCCAGACAGGCATGTCCACCACTCATGTGCCCACATAAACTCACCCTCCCGGAGCCTGTCCAAGCAGCAGAGAAGCTCAAATAGGCTGGAATATGTGTCCTTTATAAAGCATCATTGTCTCATGTGATCTGGGGAATGTGGAGAGAACATAAAAGAGGGGTTGCAAACTCCAACTTCTACAGTGGCCAGAAAGGGATGGAAATGAGCGAAGAAGGCCAGGTGTTATCGCTAGCACCTCTGTGGCCTTCAGGGTTCCCTGGGGAACCAACAGCACATGCCTGGTCTGGGAGAGGTTGCAGTGTAGGAATGAGAACCGGGGATTGCCCGATTCCAAAAATTTCAAGACAAGACAGAAGTGATTTTGAGAAATCTCCCTGTTTTTAGGTGTTAACAGCGAATTTAAAACAACAATAGCAGCAACAAACAGGACAATAAGCAAAAAACACTAGGGAGCCTAAACCAAACACATTTGCCTCTGGGTCTGACCACTTGTTTGCAATCTTGGGTTTAGATTTACATGAAAACATAGTAATTTCACCCTGTGAAACTACACAAGGTTTATCAGCTTCTGGCTAAAATGGAACAGCAAAATATCCACTCTCTACCAGATCTTACGAATCATTTTGTCCAACCCTTTAATACAAATAAAGGACATCCAATGTTAGTGGCAAACTCTAGGTGAGACCCAGGTGCCCTGACTCCCGGTCATCTTTCAGCTGGACTTCTTCAAGGCAGCCTTCTCAGATGGCTATGCAGAGGCCAGGAAGCTCACTACGCTCCATCTGCTATGTCAATTGATAGTGAATAGGAAGGGATGCCCTCCCACCCAGATCCTCCAGCAGGGCAGGTAAGAATCGATGGAGGGTGTTTTTTTCAAAATCTACATGCTCCTATTACGCTTATTCTCAAAGTTAGCAACTGGAGCCTGTGGCAGATGGAGGACGGTGTGGCAGCAGAGGGGCTGACAACAAGATGTTGAAATAATTGATATGTAGAAAATGTTTTTAAAGATGGCGTGTTTACTAGTCCTTGGTAACTCTGGGTTCCTTATTTTAGGGGCTACTTATTACCTCTCAGGTACACCAGCACCTCTATGGCTTTCAGAAGGTGTGGTTACCATGAGGGAAATGGTGGTGACGACGTTGGAGCCCCGACTCCCCAGAGGTATGGTTAAGTGAGGCACATCTTCCCACTCATTTACTGCATTTTATTGAAAATACTGCTGTTAAAACAGCTAAATTTCAGAACTACTACATCATATTGCAACATTGGGTACAATTTGGAGCAAGTTGTCGAGAAGTACAAATTCAATTATCATTCTCATCAACCCTTAAATGTCAGCAAATTTTGAAGAGTTAAACTGATTTTCCACTAAGACTTGCATCTTTCTAACTCACCCTAAACTTCCTTCGCGGGAATTTTTCATCTCTTTCTACACACTCGGATCTATAAACTGTTTTGCTCCTAAATATGTAGGCTTCTTGTATCATTTCTTTCTTTCTTTTCTTTTTTTTTTTTTTTTGGTGAGAGCTGCTGGCTGTCTGGTTGCAACATATTAGAGAAAAATCTGTTTCCTTGAAATTTTAATTAAGTTCAACTATATTCTGTTATCTGTTCCAGTTCCAGTAGAATCTTGTTTTTTCTGGTGCATTATAACAAGAAATCATTCCCAAAAGTGGATATAAATTTTTTTACTTGACACTTTTTTATTGAGGCACAACAAGGCACTATAACTTGCCTGAACCTGAGGCAGTTAGTTTAGCAAGCTAAATGTTAATACAGTTAAGGGTTAAGTACAATCAACATGCACTCATAGCTTGACTACATCACAATTTATAAAGTGCCAGATTAGTGCTAACTGTCATTCAGTTTGAGATTTTCACCTTGTTGGGGTTGCGGGGGTGGAGGGGGGGGATGCGGTGAGGGGGTAGACAGAAAAGTAAGGCCCTCTTTATTCCTCTAGGAATGAAAACATTTTCTTAACCCAGTCATAAGAGCAAGGACTACTTTTCCTTTGATCCCACTAATTAGAACACCATCCCTTTATTGTCAAGTCTCTACTGACTTTCAGGAGGAGGAAAATCACACAACCAACAACACTGCTAACTTGAATCTTACCTTTGTTGTCTGCTTGTGTTTTGCTAGCTCACTGTAATATTGGGACAAACAGCAATGATATCGCTTTATTTTTTTCCCCATCAGAGAAGAGTAGCTCCCTTCCCCTCTACCTGAGGCTTCTATTTAATAGCCAACACTTACTGGTGACATCTCCCTTCATCAACTGATACACATGACATCGACCTTCCTCTGAGGGAACTCAGTTCTTTTAGCAAGACTTGGTTACTTTGTACAGTAAACAAAATTGACTTTAAATGGAACATAATAAGGGTTTCAAACAGAGATTTTCCACAGATGGTTAGATAAACAGAACATGAATGTCCTGGCAAGATGGTTAGAGAATTTGACTATAAGGGAAAGAAGACAATTTAGGGGAAAGACAAGTTACTAAGTCTTCCCCAAACACATTTACTGACTTTTTAATTTAATATGGCAGCAGCGTGTTAGCTGGATAAACCATTCAAATAATTTAAGCTTAGTGGAAGATTAAAAACACTCCAAAACAATATCATCAGTAAAGCCAGGGCAAAAAGTATACTCACTTATTTGTTTAAAAAAAAAAAAGTCAAAGAAATGATCTATCAAGCCATGAAAAGACATGAAGAAACCTTAAATGCATATTACTAAGTAAAAGAAGACAATCAGAAAAGCTATAGATTGTTTGATTCCAACTATGTGACATTCTGGAAAAGGTAAAGCTATAGAGACAATAATACAATCAGTGGTTGCCAGGAGTTGGGAAGGGGGAGGGATGAACACGTGGAGCACAGAGGACTTTTAGCACAGTGAAGCTATTTTGTATGATACTGTAATCATGAATACATGTCATTATACATTTGCCCAAACCCGTAGAAAGTACAATCCCATGAGTGAATCCTTACGTAAACTATGGACTTCGGGTGATAATGACGTGTCAATGTCGGCTTATAACTTGCAACGAATGTACCACGGTGTGGCAAGATGTGGACAGTGGGGGAGGCTGTGGTTTTGTGGAGGCAGGGGGTACATGGGAACTCTCCGCACTTTCTACTGAATTTCGTTGTAAACCTAAAACTGTTCTAAAAATAAAGTCTATTCTTTTCAAAGTAAAGGTTTCGACTTATAGCTTGTTGGGGTAAAACTTTCACAAGTGTTGACTGAACACCCACCGTCGATGGCCCTGCTGTGGTAGGCAGCCTTCAAGATGGCCCTGCGCGATCCCTGCCCACCTGTGTACTCTCCTTCTGCATTGTACCAGGATTGGTTTGTGTGACCAATGGAGTAGGGAAGAAGGGATGGCGTGTCACTTCTGAGATTAGACAAAAGATACTGCCGCTTCCTTTTTGCTCACTCGTTCTTTCTTGAAACATTCACTTGGGGGAAAGCCAGCTGCAACATCATGAACACCGTATAGAGAGGTTACATGGTAAGGAACTGAGGCCTTCAGCCAACAGCCACGTGAGCAAGCTTGGAAGCAGATGTTCCCGCCAAATCAAGCCTTCAGATGACTACACCCTGGCTGGGATCTTGACAGCAGTCTCATGAGATACCCTGAGCCAGAAGTACCCAGCTAAGGCGCTCCCAGATTTCAGCCAAATTGTATTATGTATAAACATATTTCTGAGCAACATTTTGATGTAAAAAAATTAAAATCTTGGCTTTCCTTGCACACCTGTGGCTTCCTCAGAAACTGGGTTAGGAAATAAATTTATATAGTTTTAAGCTGCTAAGTTTTAGGGTCATTTGTTATGTGGCAATCAGTTATGTGGTAGCTAATACACTTATGTTAGACTTTGGACAATTCAAAGATAACAAGCCACACTGGGGAGAGACTTTGTCAGGTTGTTCACCTCCATCTTCTCAGTTCCTAGACCAGTGCCGGGCACATAGTGGGCACTCAAAAAATATTTGTTGAATAAGAGATTAAATGGCCACTGCCCTTCAGATGCTCACCTCTGAGGAGAAGGAGACATGGAAACAGGTAACTATTATACAGGTGTGAATGACTATGTGGGTAATATGAGAGATGTGGCACAAACGAAGGGTTGCATTGCAGAAGCAGTGATTCATTCTGTGTTGGGAGGTGGTCCTAGAGTCTGCATAAAGAAGGCAGCAACTTGGCAGGGCTTTGATGCACAGGCTTTTCTAGATGGGCTGAAATCCACTATCGTTCCTCTTAGGCTTTATCATCTGATTTATAGCTATCTATTGGAAAACTGTGACTTTAAGAAGAAAAATTTCTTCCTCCACGTGAGAAGAATTCCAGATAAAGAACTGGATAAAGACAAAGCTGTTAGTTATTAAACATAGTTATTTGTAGACATGGTCACATACAAGACCAGATCGAGGGGGGAAATGGCACACAAGAACCAAACTCTTCCAAGATCTAGGAGAATCACAGGAAAGGTTTTTTCCATCTTGCAGTGGCCTCCAGAAATGAGGATGCCATCTCAGGAGATCAGAAAGCTAATAGAAGGGGACTTGAGTGATCTGAAGAGGGCAAAGGCAGTGGCTTCAAGAGAACAAATAGAAACTAAAAAATAAATGCAAAGTGCTTGCAGAACAGGTCACCAGTGCCAGGCTGAGATGTTGTTTGTTTATCTCAGCATGGAACACATGCTTCCCGATGGGCTGGAAGCAGTTGGATAGACTGTGTTACCACTTCTAGGCTCCCCATCCGCATATGGCCTGTGCAATTTTGCCACAGCTGTGTATCCCTGGGCTATTATTTTCTTTGTCACTCCACATAAAACTTGAATTTATTTGTGAAGGACATTTTATATCATCATAAGTAGAAACTTAGTGTCATTCTCTCACACATGAAAATACCTAACCATTAAAATAACAAATTTACACCCATACATCCCTTCAAGCCCTCTTGAGAACCACTGTAGACACATTCAAGAAACACTGACATTCATACAATTAAATCCAGCTCACTGACAAATTGCAAGAAAAAAAAATTGATGCACTCCAAGGAGATTTCATTTATAGAGAAGCAAAACCAAACTTTTTAGATATTAGATTTAGATATTTAGATTTAGAATATGCTAGAAGGTAGAACATTAAAGATGATGTGCCAGTGAAAGAACCACATCAGAACTTTGTACACACCTCTAGCACTAACCTCATTATTCACAATTGCCTATTTACATCTCCATCTGGCCCACAGTGTCTAAAATGTCTTCTGGGGTGGGCGTCTCCCAATGATCTCTCTCTACCCATCAACCAGCACACAGCAGACCAAAATAAAGTTCTTCGCAAGAACAAAGACATGTGCAAGGCATTTATTTTTGCTGCAAAAACCAGCTCTTACGTTTGTCTTATGCAAGTAGTTGACACATTTTTGTTGGCTGTAAAAACATATTTTTGAGCAAAATTTTGATCTGAAATAATAAACAAAATCTTGGCTTTGCCCGCGCACTCATGACCAGATTGCCACTTAGCACCCAACTAGGTAAACTGTGGGAACAATTCAATGGAACTAAATCAACACTTAAATCCTGGCTAAGTAGCATAATCACACGTGGAACTTCTTAGACATCCCGCAGCCTGAGCTCCACCCCTAGATGTTCTCATTTTGATTCAATGATGAAATCACACATCTATGGTACGGAGGTATACAGTCCTGGAGCGAGGCATTTGTCATATCAAAAGAGAATGTGGAGACACATTCTTGGAAAATCAGTAAAAAGTCTTACCACTTTCAGAGCTTGGTTTATTTATTTTTTTTTCATTTTGATTTCTTTTTAATACTACATATTCAAAACGGAGTTGTCACACACTATTTTAGTATTATTCCTGGAGGATAAAATTGTGAAGGGTTCCTTTTAATCAGGAAAACAAGAGTAGCAAAGAGCTTTTGCTAAAATACTGTCTTGTGGAGGGTGGGGAGATGCTTGGGAGCAAGGATTAAAGATCAGAAAAGGAAAGTTTATCTGAAAACCACTCAGCCCCAGACAGTTGAGCTGAGGATGATGAGTCTGGAGATTGCCCCCCAATGTCAGTGCCACACTGCAGTGGGAGCTTCAGAACCTTTGGGTCCCAGTTTCCCTAACACTCCCACAGGGGTACAAGTGTGTGTTTGGAGCCTGGTAGAGGTAGATTGAAAGGCTGCCTGTGTCAGATGTGGACTGGGAGACCATGAGAAAGCATTCCAAGCTATCCCCTTCATCAGTTTAGCCTTTCCTTGAAAAACTAATTTTTCAATTTCTTACTCATAATTTTAGAGCATTTTGGGAATTATCTGTTTGAATTTACTTTCCTACCATTAAAAAAAAACAAACTTGTATCTGACAGGAGTGGATATTTACTTATTTCCAAAGAACCTGGGTCTGAACAACATAAAAAAACAGGATGTGATGATTCAGTTGTCACCTAATTGAGTTTTACAAAGGACACAGAGTTATTTTCTTTTTGTTCTCTTTGATCCCACAGCCTGGTAAACAGCAGGTGGAGATAAGGTTTTATTTCTGGGAGGGACCTCAGAGCTTCTGTCATCCAAGGTTCTTCTTAAACCCTGAAGGCTGACTTCATTATCCTCACTGGTTACTCACCGCTCATACTGTCCATTGTAATAGGCAGCCCCAAATAACCTCTGTCTTTGAAGCTGCCATCCTTTTCTGACTTTAAGGGAGACCTCTGTTTACTTTTCCTCAACAAAGGGAAGAGGGTGTGAGGCAGGGACCCTGCAGAGGACAGCCAACTGCCTGCAGTTTCACCTGACCTGAATCTGGGATGGTCCTGAACCACTCGCTGGAGCACAGTGAACACCAGTCAGCTCCGTCCTGTTGGACCACAGACCTGAGTCTTCCAGGCCGATGGCCCCATGAGTGCATCAGACAAAGGAGAAGACTCTTCTGCATGATTAGATGAGTCTGAACCATCCACATTCATTTCTAAGAAAGGGAGAGGGGGTGGCAAGAAGGATGGCCTTCATTTTAGATGTTAATGATGACCTAGGACAGTTTTTCCTTGTACTTCTAGAGATATAGTGTCATTTTGTAACTTCCCTGCAACATGAGTTGTTTTTCTCAACCCCTCAGCTGTAAGAATTCTTGGAAACAATCAAAGGCTTGTGTGCTTATTTTCTGCAGGAGGCAAGCAGGAGGAGGAAGGGACTCTGGGTAGTGTGCAGACGATGTAGCAACTGAGGCTGAGGGATGGAGACAGCAAGGACGGTGGGAGGGGAGATGAGGCAGTCAAGGTGAGTGGACTGGTCTCTGTGACCAGGGAGCAAGGGAGGAGCCATGGAATCCCCAGGAAGAAGAAGTGAGACCTGGGGCTGGCAGAAGATGGTCGTAGTTACCCAACTTGGGTAGTGCATGAAATGAAAGAAGTGCCGTCTCAATGCAGAGACTCAAACAACATCAGGCTCAGGGTTCTGCCTAAATGCAGTCAAGAGACCCTCCTTCTATAGAGTGGCCCTGGATCCCTCTCAAAAAGAGTCCCAATTCCTGTCCTGGTCCCTTCTCAGATGAAATAAATCATCTGGTGATGTGTTTACCATGTGGCAGCTAGCACTCAGCTATTTCCATTTCTAAATGACTACTGCTTCCAGGCAGCTAGTGCCTCTTCCCTCTCATCTCCTGGTCCGCCTTGGTTTGATGAATTGGCCTATCCTCAGGGCAGGAATGGATAATGTTTAACACTCCTTTTCGCTCCTCCAACTTCTATCAGCAACTGAGTTGGAAGGGCTGTCTGGGTATCTGGTTGTAAAGACAGGAAGGCTAAGACGCCAACCCACGCCACCCGGATGGGCCTGAGCTGGAAGTGTCTCTGAAGCCTCCAGGCTCAGAAGCCTCCAGCTTGGTGGCCTCTGCACTGAAAGCTGAGCAGGCTGAGCCACAGAAGGGAATTCAGTGGATCTGAGCAAAGACGATGGACCTCTGTCACCTGGTAAGGCCTGAAACCAATAGTTATCACGTTGGGAAATTATGGCTAATGATGGTATAGCTAATGATGTGAATAGAATTGCATTCATAAATCAATTAATAAAAATACAGATTTGTTAAGGGTCAGCTCACAGAGGGCAGGGTCTGTGAATCATCCCTGGATCCCATAGGTCCTGCCATATAGCAGGTAGTCAATTAACATCTATTGGCTGTTTGTAGGTCAATGAGACTAATAACTAAACACAGATTTAACAAGCACTCCAAGCCATTGTTTAGGCTTTTAAAATAACGTTTTCTAGCTTCTGTGTTTGATGCTTCAATATTTTGGGGCCTTGCTGACTCTGGGAAAACTGACCCTCCCAGCATTAGCCAGATAATAAAGGACTCTCCTGCAAGCTAGCCTTTTATTTGCAAACCAACCAAACCACAGCCCACAGCCAATAGTCACCTCCTTTATCAGCTCTCACACTCTGGGCTGATAGCCACCTGCACTAATCACACCAGGGCCACCAGGTACCAGATGGAATAGCCCCTGTGCCCCAGAGCCCACTGAAATGATCCAAACTAGGCAATCCCAAGTCTGTTTAGCCTGCTTCACCTGTTCCTGCCCAAGGAAACCACAACGAAAACTCTTGCTTATGGTTTCCCATCACTCCCTCTGGCTCTGTGAATCACAAACTATCTTTTCAATGGCAGCTGTGTTTTCATTTGTTGACCTCATCATACCTGAATAATAATAAAACCTGGGCTGGCCAAGTGGCGCATTGGTTAAGAGCTGGCTTGGGATGCCAGAGGGCCCTGGTTAGGGTCCCACATATAGGGCCAGTGACACTGCCCTCTACTGCTAAGGTGCTGAACAACATCTCAACCTTGAGCTGGGCTGCTGTGAGTCACCGGCGTGGGTGTAGGCTGCAGCCCCTGCTGCAGTGGGTTGCCATGGGCTACCGTGTGTAGCCAGCAGCCAGCGTGAGCGGCCAGCAGCCGCAGTGAGCAGCCATCCAAATGCAGGCGACTGATCTGCCTTGCCGAGGAAGAGCGCAATGATGGTGCCAACTTGGGCCAGTGAAGCAACGTCCTCCACAACTAGACTGAAGAACAAAAGGACAGCAACTTCTCTGTTCCCCTTCCCCCAATTCCCCAGCGCTGTTCCCATCCCCCAATTCCCCAATTAAAAAAAAAGTCTTAAAAAAAAAAGGAAGTTAGAGACTAATAAAAATAAATAAATAATAATAATAATAAAACCTATTTTTTAAACAGCTTGGAAATCTCCAACAGTGTGACCCAACAGAATAACAGCGGCCACTTCCCAAGCACCTATATGGGCTGACCACTTAGATACATTCATTCTAAGCACAACAACCATCATGAATATGGTGGCATTACTCCCACTTTGTAGACAATGAAGTTGAACCTTAGAGAGATGAGGTGGTTTGCCCAAAGCACGTGGCAGAGCTGGGATTTTTCAGCCTTGCAGGAAGGAGGAGATGTGAGGTCCACAGAAGGACCTGGTGTGATAATGGGGAATTTGGGGAATGAATGTCACAAGGACAGTTCTTTCATTCATTCAGCGACCATTTCTTGAGCAAGATGTCATGGTTATGAGAGATGACTTCTTACCGTTAGTCTGTTAACACCCATCAGGGATCCCCAGTATAAACCCACCTATTTAAGGCAACTCCCCCTGGACACCCTGGAAATGCTTAGAATACTTAAGACATACACTTCCATTTTAATAGATGCCCTTAGATCAGGGTTGGGGGATCCTTATAACTCTGGGGGGAAGAAATGAATTCCTACATTTGGCAGAGCGTACTGAGGTCCTAACGGCACTGGAAAACCAAGATGCTGAGATAAAGCTCACTGGGGAAAAGACAAGGTCTAGCTCACTTTTACTCGTGGACAAACTAAGAGATTATTTTCAAAAAGAGACACTTTGAGGAGTGAATAGCGCTCTATTAATCAACCTGCAGGGAGAGCAGGTATAAAACAAGCTGGTTCCTGCAACCTGGGAGGTGCAATCCCCATTGAGGAAGCTGTCCTCCATTTCCCCTTGCCCTCATTAATCCTCTTCAATATGCCCCCGGTCTGATTGCTGCCATCTGCCTCCTTCGGGTTTCTAGTATGTTCTCTATCTTCCTCGTCTCTCTTCTGTCAATTCCCTGTGCTCCCCAAGAAGACCTGTGGATGATAGAAGTTCTAACCCTTAGTGAGGGGTTAGGAAAGGGTAAGGCTCCCTCTCTGCAGCCTCCTCTCTTAACAGGACATTTTTTTAAGGAAAGTAGTTAATTAATTTTATTAAAGTATAGTTGACATGCAATATTATATTAGTTTCAGGTATACAACATAGTAATTCTACATTTACATACCTTATGATGTTATCACCACGATAAGTCTAGTAGCCACTTTAACAGGACTTTCTAAAGGCAAGGCTCCTTTGGCCCACTATGAACATCTTGGATTATCTTGACTTGAACTGACTCTCAAGTCAGGCAGCAGGAAATGGGAAGGCATTAGGGAGCGGGCAGGCTTTGGGATGCTGGTTAGAAGGCTGGAACCATCATGGGCCCCCATCAGCTCTGCAGCTGGGCCTCACCATTAACCAACAGCCAGGTCTGCAGGGCGCTGAGGAAAGGGGGCAGGCCAGTCCTACCTACCCCATTGAACCCCCTCTTCACCACTCTGCATGTGGAGATTAGATTCCAGGCCTGAAGCCCTAGGGACCCTGGGAAAGATGGGGCATTTCTTTGACCTGAAGTTTGCCTTGAGGTTAGTGTCTTAGGCTTCTCGCAGATGCCGTTTAAGACCCTGCCCTCGAAGAAGCCATTTAAGACCCTGTCGTTGAGCCCCTGTCCAAACCTACTTATGTTTATATCTATTTCCTGCCAGCGGCACCTCTTAGAATAATTCATTCCGTCTGTCCCCTGCATTTTAGCCATTTATTCCCACGGTCCACCCTAGCTTTATCATCAGCCAGACGGTCTCCACCCCCTGAAACTTTAAACTCCAAAAATCTGCTCTCATAGCCCCTCACCGCCACCAGGGACTCCAGGGCCTGGAACCAGCAGAACTGTCATGAGCTCTGCCGAGGGGTGGGGTTTAAGAACTGGGCAGATGTGGCTTTGCATCCAGGCTCTGCCTCTGACTAGCTGAGTGACCTTGGGCAATTTATTTCACTTAAGACTTCAAACTCTCATGGACAAACTGGGAATAACAATATATGTATACTGAGGTTTAATGGAGACAATTTGTTGAAGCCTTGAGCACAGAGCCTGCCTATGCACGTGTTCAATTAAGGAGAGCCAGGTTTTATTATCGCTTCTATCATAACCATTTCTAATGGACACAGCCACACCTTCCCACCACCTCCCCTGGCCTCCTAGCTTCTACAAAAGCCAAAATGAACTCCAGAATTCCTGGTGCTGTAGGCAAAGGCCCCCCACTCCCCTGGCCCACACACCACCTTCGGGAGGGAACAGGGGTCCCTAGGACTTTGTGTGCTTCTGGCAAGACCCCTATCATAAACACTCAGCCTCTCCATCAGTTTCTGCCCCGAGATCAGCCTGACCATCCCCACTGAGTTGTCAGCACTGGCTTACATCAGTCCCACAGAAGCCCCAGGACCCCAGGACTCCCCATCAGCCACTATAATCTCCAAATAGACTTTATCCTCCTTTGACCCCAGCTCCCTTCCCGACTGCGGAAGCCGGCCCACTGTAGCCCCTGAACCTCCCAGACACTCATCCAAAAAACCCTGACTTCCTCAACTTCTGCTCAGAACATTTTTTTACTCTCTTGTTCTAACTGAAGCCTGCTTTCCTTTGTCTTCTCAAGTATGGATTTCTCTCACCCACTCTCATACAACTGGCCTAAGGCTGCAGTAGGTGTTTGTCTTTGCTTCTCATTGCTACTTCCAGAACTTGTTCCCTCTCTTCTCCCTAAAACCCCCAGTTTGGACTCGTGCACGTCACAAGGCTAAGGGACATGTGCTCCCCCTCCCCTGTCACTCCCTCTCAATCTCTACTTCTAACTCCTCCTGACCTCTTCCCGTCTCCTGATTTCACCCACACCCACACTTGAACTGTGGCTGGCCAAAAATGAGATGGGCTCAAAATACAAAATACACACAGGATTTTGAAGGCTCAGCATCAGAAAAAAATGTGTAAACACCTCCATTATTTTTTATAGTGATTCCATATCAAAAAGATAATATTTGGGATATATTAGATTAAATAAAATATAGTACTCTATTTAAATGAGTTTCATCTGTGCCTGTTTACCTTTTTATGTGGCTACTAGAACATTTAAAATCGCATATGGGACTCGTATTACATTTCTATTGCTTTTACCAATAAAAATCCTTTCTTAATCCCCATTTCAAAAGCCCCATGTTATAGCTACCACTCCCATCTTCTTGGCGCGCGCCCTCAAGAACTCTGACTCATGCTCTCTGACCTCAGCGGGACCTAGAAATCAAGGACCCCACTGCCTTTCCACCATCTTTTCCCATCACGTCTTTCCTTCCCTTCTTGTCTGACTTACACTCTATAATCTACGCTGTTCACGCTCTACACCCAGTCCCCACTCCTTTATCCATCTCTGGCTTCCTCACACTCACTCCCCTTGGCAACACTCACCCTGGTTAGATTGAGCCCTGCACTTCCATCCGCAGAGCTGAGCATAGCTGGGGAAAGGAAAAATGCCACCATGGGCCGGCCACGTGGCTCAGTTGGTTAAGAGCTCGCTCAAGAGTGCGAGCCCTAGGGCCGGCTGAGTGGCTCCGTTGGTTAAGAGCTCGCTCAAGAGTTTGAGCTCTGAGCAACAGCGGTTTGAGTCAGCCCGAGCTGACCAGCCGTGAGCTGCCAACAGGTGGCGGGATGGCTCAGCTAAAAAAAAAAAAAAAAAAAAAAAAAGTGCGAGCCCTGAGCAACAGCGGTTCGAGTCCCGGCCCAAGCTGAGCAGCCGCTGAGCTGCCAACAGGTGGCAGGATGGCTCAGCTAAAAAAAAAAAAAGAAAGAAAGAAAAAAAATGCCACCATGTTTATTGGTCTGACTTGAAGCTCCTGATCACTAGACCAAAGTGGGCCCTGATGGCTGTCCAGTAGGCTTGCCACCTGTTTCTCGTCCATTCACACACTCATCTTCTAGATGCCTCCTCTTCCATCCCTTCTCTTCCTGCTTCACTCTCTCCTATGCGACTAAAAAAACAAAAGCAATGAGAAAACGGCTTCCTTAAGTTCCCACCACAAGGGAACCACGGACCTGCATCCAGGCCCTCACGCTTCACCTTCCCTTTTGTCACTGAAGTCAAAATGTCTGTGCTCTGGGCTCAGCCAACACCCCCACCTGCACACCAGGTTCCTTCTTCTCTTCCTTGCTCAGGAACATAACGCCTGCAATTCTGCCTAGCCAACGTCTCCCTCTGTGTGGCATCCTCCATCAGCACAAACCATACTGCTATGTCTTCCATCTTAAAATATAAAGCAAAAATTTCTCCTGGCCTCCCTTTCCTTTTCACGTTTGTCTTCTTGTACAGCAGAACTTCTTGAAAGATTGCACATGTCATTGGAATTAACCCCTGGTCGTCTGCAAAACGTGAAAAGATTCACAGACTCAGCCTGAAATGAGGAGAGCAAGGAAGGAAGTTTATTCAAGAAGACGCCAGCATGGAAGTTGCTGGGGCAGACAACTGCACCTAACTTCAGGTTAGCTTTTTCTTATATAGGAAGGAAGGGGTGGTAAATTTCCTTACAGCAGATGTGACCTATTGATTGAGGTTATTTGACTGACATATGTTGGTTATGTAACTAGTTTCTTTCTGCACATGCTCTTATCCAGAATGCATACAGAAAAACCCGAAGGGGGGCCAAGCCTGAATGTTCATTTTATTTTAATTGTATTATAATGAGGCTAGAGTTCAACTTAATGGACAGGTTTTAACAGTTTGCGCATATGTAAAAAACCAGTTAATACCAGTTGGGTCTTACCTCCTCTTTTTAGGAATGTTTGGACATCTTAGATTTATTTCTAGGGGTGAGCCTGGGCGGTTGCTGGGGAGAGGATGCAGGCCTGGGCAGTCTCCCTTCAGGTTCACTTTTATTAACCTTGTTCTGCCTCATCATCCACTGCATCCAGTTCCCCTCCTCGCGTCCTCTCCTGAACCCACTCCAATCAGCCTCCTCCCCCCAACTTCACTGAAACTGCTCTTGCCAGGTGTTATGGGATGAATTCTGTCCCCGAAATTCCTATGTTGTCCTAACCCCCAGCACCTTGGAATGTGACTGTATTTGAAGATAGGGCCTTCAAGGGTGATTAAGTTAAAATGAATCTTTAGGGTAGGTCCTGATCCAATCTCACTGGTGTTCTTATAAGAAGAGGAAATTTGGACAGAGAGAGAAACACCGGGTGCACATACGCACAGAGAAAAAACTATACGAGGACACAGCAAGAAGGCAGCCATTTGTAAGCCAGAAAGAGAGGCCTCGGCAGAAACCAACCCTGATGACACATTGATCTTGGACTTCCAGCCTCCAGAACTGTGAGAAAATTAATGTCTGTTATGGAAGCCACAAAGCCTATGATATTTTGTTACGCAGTCCAGGCTGACTAATATACCAGGTCACCACTGACCTCCAATGGCTTAATCCAATGGCCAGTGCTCACTGCCCTTCCAACTTGACCTTCTAGCAGCATTGGTCACCCCTTCCTCCTTCAGACACTTCCAGGGCTCAGCATTCTCACTTTTTCTTTCACTCCTTGCTCCTTCTCAGTGCCTTTTACTGCTCCTCCTATCTCCCATCCTCTTAGACCTCTCAGCATGGGGTGAGCCAGAGCCCTTTCCCTGGACCTTTTCTCGTTTTCACACACTCCACCCATCTGTCAGCTCTAATCTAAAAGCATTTATCGTCTAGATTATCCTACCTGGAATTGACCCCAGATCCCCTCTACACTCCACTGATTCTTTTCCCAACCTCAAAGCCAAGGGTCTCCAAAGCAGAGTCTACCTTGGGTCCTCTCCCTGTCTTTCAAGTCAGACTTAACCCCCTGCACCCTGGCTTCTTTCCACCCACTCCACTGACACGGCTCTGCAGAGATCATTAGTGGCTTTCCTGCAGGAAAAATCCAATGTCTTGCTGAAGCTAGAATAAGCAAACTGGGCCTTTTCCTTCCACTGCCTTGAAACCCTTGGCCAGCTTCCATTTGCCTCCAGAAATCCAGATTCCTGTGGATGGTACAGGAGACCTGCTCTGATTTGGCTTTAGCGTCACATAATTAAGAGTTTAGGCTGCAGAGTCAGTGAATTCGGACTCCAATTGCTGTAGATTGAATGTTTATGTCCCCCCAAAATTCATGTTGAAACTTAACCTCCAAGGTGATTGTATTAGGAGGTGAGGCCTCTGGGGGCGATTAGGTCATGAGGGTGGAGCCCCCATGAATGGAATTTGTGTCTTTATAAAAGAGAGCTCCCTCTCCCCTTCTACCATGTGAGAAGACAGCCATCTCTGAACTAGGTAGCAGGCCCCCGCCAGACACCAAATCTGCCATCACCTTGGTCTTGGACATCCCAGCCTCCAGAACTGAGAGAAATAAATGTCTGTTCTTTATACGCCACCCAGTCTATGGTATTCTGTTACAGCGGCCTGAATGGACTGAGTCATCAATTCTGCCTAACTCCGTTACCAGGTGTCTGTGCCTTGGTTTTCTCATATGTTACTTGGGGATAATAATGGGACTCATCTCACCAGGTTGATGAGAGGATCAAGTGAGCTCCTACTTGTAAAATGCTTAGAACAGTGCCTGGCTTCCGTGGAGCTTGATTAAGTGAGTGTTGATTACCTCCCACTACTATCTTTCCACAGCCTGAGTGCTGCTTCCTTCGGCTTGGAAAACCTTTGCCTGCCCTTTCTAGCAGGCACAGGGCTGCCTGTCCTTCAGTATTTAGCTCTGGAGTCTATCCCCGCAGGAGGCCTCCCTTCCTCCCCAAGGCAGGCTGAGGGCTTCTTCTCCCTTCTGACTGCACTTTGCATCTTCTTCCATTAGAGTATTAATCAAATTATAATGCAGGGTCTGTTTACATGTCTGTGTCTTCAGGGGACTTAAGTCCCTTGAGGACAGGAACCATATAACCTTTTATTTCTACATGCACCGCCCACATTGTAAAGCCCTTTCATTTTGTCTTGAACTCATCTCTCTAAGCCTTCCTTTATCCCAGTGCTTATGGATCTGGTGAACAAGAACGTGCTCAGTTATTCCACAAGCAAAGGTGTCTTCCATGTGCAAGACACAGTGCTAGGTGTTGGGGGCATGAAGATGAACCCAAGGCAGACAGTGTTTACCCTCAAGGACTTGTAGTCCAGAGGGAACTTGGGGGCACAAACTGCAGCCTAAGTGTGAATGGACAGCTGACAGGAGCCAGGGAGGCTGGACCAAAGGCCTGGGAAAGAGAGAGAGAGAAGCCAAGACTTCTAGACTCAGTGGGCACCAGTCATGCTGCTTACCACCTGACACCAGAAATCAATACCGGATAAACCTGGGAACAAGGTAAGAACGGAGCTCACTGTCCTGGAAACTTAAAACAGAGAGTGTGGAGGAACTAGAGTGCCTTGGGCAGGTCCCAGGGTGGAAGCAGACAGAGTGCAGGGTTGCCACAATGCTCATCCTAAGAACTAACATTATGAGTGCTCAGTATATACCAGGCACTGTGGGAAGGACTTAAATGTGGAACAACTTGTGCAGCCCTTGCAATCACCCCGTGTCAGGGGCTATGAGTATCCTATTTTACACAGGAGGGGAAGCTGAGGCTAAGAACTTGTTCAGGGTTTCACAGCAAGTGAGAAAACAGCAGGGCTGGAGTCGAGAGCCTGTGCCTTTTTTCACCATGCAATGTCATCCCCACCGTGGAGATGGCAAGACTGTTCAGAACGTTAAATGTAGACTCAGGTACTTGGGGTAGGTGAGGCTGTATGTGGTCTGCAGCAACCGTGTGGTCCAAACCCTGAATGTCCTTCCCACCAGATCACCTTTAGGTAAGCACTGAGCTTGGACCAACTTGGTGCAGGTCTGCAGTGGGGAGGGCGGAAAGAGAGAGGAGCACAGACCAACTAGCGTGACGGTAAAATGACAGAGGGCTGGCCCTTGTCTCATGCCTCCTTATGCCCTTTGCTGCATATAGCTGATGTATGAGACCTGCAGGATGCCTGGAAAACACCTTTCTTGTTAAAAGATGAAGATGAAAAAAATGAAGGAATGACTGAGTGAGGGAATGAAGGGCAGCGATCACAAGAGCAAGGTCCTTGGGTGGGGAGAAATGGGTAATACGCTGAATACTAACTATGACTTGACTCATCACCCCTCCACTCGGGGTATCTCCTGAAGCCCCCCTCCCACGTATGGCTCTGCTCTTACAGCAAGTCCCCCTCCTAGCCAGCGCACCCACTCCAGAGTGTACTGAGCCAGTAGCATTCCCCTGAGAGCCATCCTCACTGCCCCCACTCCCTGGAGTAATGCTACGTAGGACATGGTATAGTTTAGGGGCAGGGAACTTTGGGTGAAAAAAGGGAGCAGAGACTCCTTTTGTGCCCACCTATGTGGGAAGGAGCCCTTGGGGTGTCTGGGCTCCTCTCATTCTTACCTGACCCCTCTGCAAGAAACCAGCCTCCACCCAGGGACAATGAAACACATGCCTTAGCCCTTCTGGTAGCAAACCTCAGGAAGGCCCCTAGGTGCCAACTGCTCTGATCAGTGTGTGTGTGGCCAGCCCCACATACACCATACCACCAGGAGCTCTTGGGACCCAGAATATTCCTTACAGATGCTACTATTTGGGGAATGGGACTAAAAGAATTCACTCAGTTTCCTTGAGTATCTAGGCTTCACAAGGAAGTCCACTAATCAAAACCCTGTTTTCTTTCACAGAAGCCAAGAACCAGCCTTTAGATGCTGTCCAGGCCAGGGGTCCCTGAGAAGCAGCGTGGGTGTTTCCTGGAAGACCCTGGGTGGCAGCAGCTGCTCCTCACCTTCTCGTCTCTCCCTCTCCTTTCTCTCCACATCCCCAAGATTTGCAGGGACTCTCCAAAGGTCAGGGAGGTGAAATGCATGTGTACTGAGGGTGGACTGTGTGCGAGGTGCTTTATGAGGGTTATGTCACCTGATTTTCCCCACAGCACCCTCAGATGAGTAACATTCCCATTTTGCAGATGGGGGCATTGAGGATCAGGGTCAGGGCCCCAGGGAAACAGGTGGCCTACTCAAACTAGGAAACTTGACAGGATTTAGTAAAGGGAGTAGTCAGGGTGCAAGATGCCCACAAGGGCTGGAGTTGTGTCCTCGGGCTGTAACCACCCTCTAGCCCTCAAGTTCAAGGAGGGGAGCAGTCACTGGAACCTGGGAGGAGAAAGCCGGTGTGCAGAGGGTGGCTTACAAGGAGCTGTGACCTTGGGTGAAAGGACACAGCAGCCCAAGGGGACCCTATAGGGCAGGAGCTGGATGAATAAAGACTGCAACTGCCCTTCCACCTTCCCATCTCCTTTCTGGGCAGCTCCCCAATGGCCAACCCCAGTGCGGCAGAGAATGGGGTAATGGTGGCAAGTGGAAATGGAAGGGCAAACAGAAGACACCCTGCACCAAGCCCAAGGCCACACCGCCACTGTGGTCTACAGATTCAAGCCCAGACCCGCCAAATTTTAACGTCCAGGCTCTTGTCACCTCCCTGTGCTGTTCCTCATCTTGTGACGAGACCCCAGACCCAGCCTGGCCCTCACCCCCAGTGATCACACATTTATCTAGCAGTACTTTGCTCTCTGCAGAGGCAGAACCAGGGACAGAACCCTGATACCACCATGGCGCCGCATGAGTTAATGTCTCTGCTCTCTTCTGCTTCAGTGTCTGATTCTCCAACCTGTAGAGGGTGGTGACCCTCCAGGAGGCCCAGCCAGACCCTCCCAGGAAATCCACTCCTACTTTTGGGTGGCTGCCCAGCAGCCCTCAGCTATGCCAGATGAGCTGGGAAGAGTTGATTGATGAGAAGGTAGATGCGGGGGTTCCCCTAGGAGAATAATTTAATTTTATAGGGAAAGAATGCCGGAATGGGGAGCTCGGGCCCTAAACTCAGCCAGCAGCTCGGCTGCAGGCGTCCAGGCGTGGCCAGGAACATGTGTAACTCATTACCTCCGAGAGCCTCCCATTTGTGGCCCGCGGATGACGCCACGAGTGTGGTGGAGGGCCTGAGGCTGCGGGGTGAGCTGACTGCAATATTTTTCTGACACTAACACCTCTCTCTGGCCCTCGGAAAGGGCCATGGAGGAGCCAGGCCCAGCTAAACACCACCCACGCCCAGCCCTCCTCCTCCTCGCCTCCTGGCGCCAGACTGGAGAGTCCTACAGCTGTACAGGCGACAAAAGAAAGGAATGGGAAGGTGAGAGGGGAGGGAGAGGAAGGAGTAGAGGAGAGAGGGAAGGGAGAAGGGCTGAAGAGGCCCAGCTGGGCCGTTATGGTTTCTGTTCAAAGGGAAGTGTCAGTAGGCATCAAGGTGAGAGGAGGCTTAGCTAAAGGACCTTGGAGGTTGAATTCTGCAGTTACTCCTTCCACGTTATTCCAGGAAAACAGGTGGAACCAATGCTTTTGCCTGGTGGAGACATGGAGGTGAGGAGGTCCCTGCTCTCAAGGCTTTCCCGTCAACAGGGGGCTCCTATGAGGATGCTGAGAGCTCCTATGAGGATGCTGAGAGCTCAGACGCAGGAAGAAGGCGGGTCCTGAGAGGTGACCCAAACAAGAGGTGCTGAGGAGGGAGTTGTCCGATGTCATCACAGAGAGGGAGGTGGGAGTGAGCCTTGAAGGATGCAGGAGTTGGGCAAGATGGCTTCTCACAGAGGGGACAGAGAAACCAAGGCAGGCAACACAGTCCTCCTCACTTTTCCTTCTCACCTGGTAGGTGAGAAGAAGGGATAAAGGTAGGGTGGGAGGAGAAGAGAAGGTGAGAAAAGAGAGCAGAGGAGAGGAGGGGGGGAAGGCAGGGCAGAGGAGAGCGAATTGTCAGTGCACGGCCTGTGAAATAACATGTTTACCCCCTAACATCTTTAAATTCCCACCTGCATTAAAATCCAACGTATACCCTAATATCTGGGCTGCATTTCTGCAACTTTGCTTCCCCAGATCCCAGTATCACCAAGGCCAACAGGCGGCTCCTCCTCCCCTCCCCGTCTCCCTGCCTTCAAGGGGAAAATCCTGGAAAGGACTTGGAGCCCCTGTGAGGCCCACCAGATGATACTGTTTTAATTTCCTCAAGGCCCACGGTGGCTCGGGTCTCCCTCCCTGTCCCCATCTCTGCCCACCCTCTTCTTTCCCATCAACCTTCCAGCCTCGCCCCTTCCTCTCCCTCTCCTGTTACACTCTCCAGAGAGGAGGATCAAGAAGAAGCAAAATCCTGGGGAAACAGATCAAATCTGGCTGGAATTTCCCCAAGTCAGAGCCCACCATTTTCCTCTTAGAAATAAAAGGGAAGGAAAAAAATCAAACCAGAGTTTTAGGTGGCTGGTGGCATCTCAACACTAGTCTTTCTGGGTTCCCATGCCCCCTGCCCCACCCTGTACCTGGCATCCAGGAATGAAGAGAGGGGGAGATCCAGATAATTTAGAAATCAGATTTAGAATGTATTTGTTTTGCCACCTTTAGATTTCAAGAACCACTGTGTTCATTCGTTTGTTCATTCATTCATTCATTCAGTAAATACTTAGTGAGCACTTACTACATGCCAGGCTGGAAGACATCAGTGAACAAAACAGAGATGCTGCCCTGTCCCATGAGGAACAGATAGTACACGATAAACATAGTTAATAAGAAAATGACGTATGTGTTAGAAGGACATGGGACTAAAAGAAAAAGGGAAAAGTGGGGCAGGGAAAGAGGGTCAGGAGTGCAAGGGAGACAGAAAGGCCTACTGGGGTAGATAAGATTTGAGCAAAGACTGGAAGAGGGTGAGAGAGTGAGCCGCGGTGGGGGCGGGGCATGGCAGAGGGCCCCGGTGAGCATGCCAGCAGGTTCCACGTGAAGACCGGAGGCCAGCTTGGTCAGGTCAGTGCCTGGGTGTTTACACTCCCTTTGCTGGGCTTTACTCAGGGTGGCACTGTGTCCCAACTTAGGTTTTAAAAGGACCACACCCCAAAGGCAATGACCAAATCTGTTTCTACACACAGAATTTTAGACTGGACAGGACCTTAGACCCACCTGTTCAGCCCCCATTTGGCCAATGAAGAGGCCGAGACCCAGAGGGAGGATGGGCTCTGGTCAGGCCACATGCCCTGGGAGGGGTGAGTCAGCCTTGATCCCACATCTTCCAGCCTCTATTGCCTGCCAGGCCTCAGGTGACTCCCTTGCTAGCATTGCTCTAAATCTGCCCTCTGATCAGGTCTCCCCCCAGTTGGGGGCTTGGAAAGCACAATGGCTGGGTTACTGTTATTTTTCAGTCCTTCTGGCCCAAATGGCCTTTTTCTTCTTCTTCTTCTTCTTCTTAATTTGGGGTTCAGAAAAAGGGAGAGTAAGATGAGGTAAGAGGAAGAGGGCACAATGACACCTCCCACCTCAGGGCACTCCCACCCCGGTGACCCCCACTCTGCCATTCTTCCACTGACACCCAGGCTGGCCCTGGTGGTCCTCCAATCACCCTCACTGTGCTGGACTCCAGTTTTTTCTTGCCAGACAAGGCCTCCCCACTGATAGGCTGGTTGGGAGGGGGCTGGATCAAGGATACCAAAGCCAGTTTGGCCTTTGGTGTTTGTGATGGGGAAGTGCTAAGCCCTGGCAGTCCACCCAGGTCCCCAGGTCCTTCCTCTCTTCCCAGGTGGCATTAACCTGAAAGAAACAGTGACCTGGGGCAACTCAGCTTGTCGTATCTTTCCCTACCTGCCTCTTCTCTTAAAAAAATCACAGTCAGTCTTTAAGGTCTTTTTCAGAAAGCCTTCTCCCTGCTTGACTTCAATAATCACGGGCCGGCCGAGTGGCGCGATGGTTAAGAACTGGCTTGGGATGCCAGTGGGCCCCGGTTTGGATCCCACATATGAGGACCAGTGACACTGCCCTCTACAGTTAAGATGCTGAATAACAGCTCAACCTGGAGCTGGGCTGCTGTGAGTCGCCAGCTCCAGCATAGGCTGCGGCCCCTGTAGCAGTGGGTTGCCATGGGCTACCGTATGTAGCCAGCAGACAGCGTGAGCGGCCAGCAGCCACAGTGAGCGGCCGTCCAGAATCCGGCGACTGATCTGCCTCGCCCGGGAAGAGCGCAATGATGGTGCCAACTTGGGCCAGTGAAGCAACGTCCTCCACAACTAGACTGAAGAACAAANGTGAGCGGCCAGCAGCCACAGTGAGCGGCCGTCCAGAAGCCAGCGAGTGATCTGCCTCACCCGGGAAGAGCGCAATGATGGTGCCAACTTGGGCCAGTGAAGCAACGTCCTCCACAACTAGACTGAAGAACAAACGACAGCAACTTGTCTGTTCCCCATCCCCCAATTCCCCAGCACTGTTCCCATCCCCCCAATTCCCCAATTAAAAAGAAATAATAATAATCACACATACTTCCGCCTACTTTATATGATGGGTAATTGTCCCCACGCCAGTCCATTCCACTGGATCATAAGCCCTTCGAAGGCAAGGATGGTTTAATTTCTCTTTGGAACATCCCTGGCACCTAACCCATAGCTTCACACAGCATGGGTCCTCTAAATATGTTTGTTGACTGGAATCCAGAGAAAGAGCTATAATGGCAGGCATTTTACTAGGATGGGTGAAGAGCTGTTTATCATTCACAAGCCCAGAGCTCCTTGTCTCTTCTCCCTGCTGAGACATCCCCAATCCCTGCTTTTCTAAGCCAGCCAGCTTCCCTTCCTACACTCAGCACTTTGTGGGAAGGAAAAAAAGGGTTGGAGAGTGAGGAGGAGTCATTTCTCATTTTGAGTAATTTCAAAACAGAGGCAGCTAGCAGAGTGGAGCACAACAAAACTTGATGCTTGAGAAAAAATGCTTGAAAAAGGGCTGAGTGATGGTTAATTTTATGTGTTAATTGTGCCGACAGAGATTAAACATTTCTGGGTGTGGTTGGAGGGTGTTTCCTGATGAGATTAGCGTTTGAATTGGTGGACTCAATAAAGCAGAGTCCAATGTGGGTGGGCCTCATCCAATCAGCTGAGGGCCTGTATAGAACAAAAGGTAGAAATGTTCGGTTTTTGCTTCCTGCCTGGCTGCTTGAGTTGGGACATCTCATCTCCAGCCCTCAAACTGCTATCTACACCATTGTCTCCTCTGGTTCTCGGGCCGTCTGCCTGGGACTGAGTTACACCCCCTGCTCTCCTGGGTCTTCAGTGTGCTGATTGTGGGACTTCTCAGCCTCCACAATCACGTGAGTCAGTTCTGCATAATACATCTCTTTATATATGTATGTAGATAGCATACCAGTTCTGTTTGTCTGGAGAACCCTGACTAACATAGACTATCTCTACCTCACTGACTGTAAGTCTTTACAAGACTCTTCTATGAGCGTCATTCTATGCATCTTTGAGATGGGGATGACGCTTTCCTCTCTTACACTCAGAGCAAAGAGGAGTGTATGCATTCATGCAGCAAGCATTTACTAAGTACCTACTAAGTGTCGAGCTCTGTGCTGGAGACACAGGAGGCAGGCTGTTGACAAAAGGCTTTAGGCTTTCTTGGAGGAAGCTGCATCAGTTGAATCTCGAGAGTTTTAGCAAATACCTAGCCCTCAAAGATGCAGTGCCATCTGGGTCACTGGGATGGGGAACCCCTTCCTGTGACATGTCCTGGGGCCTCAGACTCAGGGGCAGGATGAGTATCTGGAGAGGTAACTTTTCTCCTCACGATTGCTTCTGGAAATGGATTGGAGGCTCCTCACCTGAGGGCCTGGGCTAATTGGTTCAGATGCCCTTGCCTGACCCCAGCCTCACTCACTCAGAGGAGAGAGGAAAAAGGAGTCAGGAGACTCAGTGCTGGAAGGCCCCTCTGAACTGAATTATCCTTAGTGCTTTTTCTCACTAGATCATCTATAAAACGTGCGCTCATCTTGCTGACCACACAGGTTTGTTGAGATGCATGAACAAGAAAACACATGGAAAAGGCCTTTCAAAGCATGACGTTTGGTATATGCGGTATTAGGGAGGAGGTCACCAGCACCCTGGAACAATGCCAAGGTTGGGTGTGGGGCGCAGGGCAGATCCCCAGACTGAGCCAAGGGGTACTCACCATCCTCGCACAGGTTCAGCTTGGACAGGCTCCTGCCGTCAAAGGGCTCCTCAAAGATGGAACCGGTGTCGCGGTCGCTCACGGTGTGCAGGTACATGGCTTTATTCTCCATCCTGTCCTGCAGCAGCAGCAGGAGAGACAGCAGGAGGATGGGAGAGGGAGGAAGGAGGCGGGGGAGGGAGAGAGAGAGAGAGAGAGAGAGAGAGAGAGAGAGAGAGAGAGAGAGAATAAGCTGTAGGTGGAAATGGAAATGAACGGATAGAGCAAGGCGCCCACCCTGCGACCCTAAACCTGAACACTGGGACTGCGTCCTCATCAACAGGTGACATCTATTGAGTCCTTAGGACCCCGTTTCCACATCTCCAACTTCCTCAGTGCTTGGGAAAGCCAAGGACCTCTGGACCTTTCTGATGGTGGGATCTGTCCTCTTCCTTTCAACAGCTCTCGATGGGGCTGGAGCCCTGAGCTGAGGGGGCACTGAGGGCCAGGCTGCCTGGGGCCTGGAGGAGCCGACTCTCCTGACCCAAAGAAAGCAGTTTCTGTGCCTCTAGAGCCCTGGACACATCAGACAGACTTGGGCTACTCTGTGTCGGGAACGAGGGAAACTAGACACAAAGGTGGGTATGGAAACCACCAGCCAACACAGCTACGAACAGAAGGGCTCCCAACACAGCGGGGCTGGCATGGTCAGAAGAGCTGGGCTCAGTGGGACCATAGCAGGAATTATTTCCCATAGGAGTCTGGTGAGCAGGCGGCCTTGTTGGGCTCCCCCAGACGCTAAGACCTGTGCAGCCTTAGACCCAGGGCGGGTCCCGGTGCCTGGATGGCCTTCTGAGGCCAGATCCCAGGGGCTTGGGTTCCTACCCACAGTGTCCCAGGAACATACCCAGTGACTGGGGGAAGTGCTCTGCTATTTGACCTGAACCAGCCCCATTTATACGAGTGTATATGATGCCATCCCCTTTTTTAATATACACACGTGTCCTGTGTGTATATTAAAAGGAAAGACTGTGTGTGGGGATGTCCCAGTTGTACCAGTGAGACGTGTGTGACAGGACTCTGGTGGGAACTGTGCCTTTGTTTGTTTGCTGGATTTTCTACGGTGTGTTTGCATTCTTTGTGCAATGAGAAAAATCCATTTTCAAGCCAAATCACAAAGTTATTTATTTACATAAAATACTTGATATTCTTGTTTTCACATATATGCTCAGTGATTTTATAAATTACTCTTCACTTTCAGCTGGTTCCAGCCATTCGTTAGCTTGGTCTTTGGTTCTGATGCTCTTTGACTATCTGGACATGGAATCCAAAAAAAAAAAAAATCCACTTTTCAAAAGTGAATTCTTTTGAAGATAAAAGTCCCTGGAAGGGTGGATGGCTCCCAGGCCCAGCATGGAACAAGTTCAAGTCTGAGGCCCAGAGTGCCAGCCAGGGGTCTACCGCCTGGGAGGAGGTGACAGGGGCCTGGCAGGTGGCAGTGGATAGACAGTGTCTGCTGATTGAAGGGAGCATCCAGTCAGTTCTTTAGAGACAGGGTGGGAAAGGTGGTGTCAGCTCAGTTTCAATAAATAGGGATAATGAAGGAGGAAGCTGGCCGAACGGCTCTGCCTGTTTTCATCTCCTATTTTCATCTCCTATTTTCACGACTTGGCCTTCGTCTCCAGAGACCTCTGACTTCAGGGATGAGAGGAGGCTGTAAATGACCAGTTGCCATACAACTGTCAATCCACTGGCCCAGGAGGGATGGATAGGGGCTTCTGCTCTTGTCTTTTCAAGTAATAAGATGCCACATTCCCCTGCACATGCATTCAAGCATGCACACACACATGCACACCCACACATGCACAGTCAGGGTGTTCCCAGTCTCTGTGGGTCTTTCTTCCAGCCTATGGGAGGGAGGGATAGAGGGGAGCCCAAGCTCTGTCAGGCTCTCTCCTCCCTGCCCCAGGGGCTCCCGGAGCCCCAAGACAGCTCTCACCCCAGCTTCTCCATGTTGCGGTTATGTCGTTTGCTATTCTCCCAATACCCGCCCTCTATCCAAGTCCTCCACCCAGTGAGGGCCTCTAGGTGGGGCTGTGAGTAGCTCCACTGCTGCAGGGGACCCTCCCCTGTTTCATAGCACTGTGTGCAGCACCCCTCCCCCTGGCCTCCTTTGGAGTCTGGGGAGCTGCAAATCAGGAGGCCAGTGTCTTCTGCATGTGATAACCCTCTCTTTGCCAAAAGCAGCAGGCCCTGCTGCCCAGAGGTCGCGCAGAGCCCGGAGCTGTCATGCCGGGAGTGGAGGTGTGGAGATGGGCTTGGGCCAGCTTAGCCCCATCTTCATTTCCATCTTCCCCTTTTGCTGATCAGCTCCTGGACCAAAGCTGGAATTCAGGGCTTGTTATATGGAATGTGTCTATAGGGTGGCCCTGACTCTGCTCCCTCCCCACCCCTCAGCTGGTGGAGCAGGAGCCCTGGGGAGCTTGCTGTGGAGAGGGGCTGGCCGAGCAGTAGGCCAGATGTGAGTGAGATGAGATTGGAAATGTTCAGTCAGCTCGACTAATGTTTGCTACTTGGGAATGAAACCTAAGAATGTTCTGTCTGCCCCAGGTTTTATTTTGGGTGGATTTTCTTTCTTGGGGAAGGGGGGAGCGGGGCCGGAATTTAGACCCTTTAATCATTTAGTCTCATAACCTTTGGGCCAAGTTTGTGCTCTCAGGCAAGGTGTGATGAGCCTCATGTGTGTGCCTACCGCCCACGAGTTACAGACATTTGCCATCCAGGATCTCTCTGCCCTCCCCAAGAGCACTGTGAGGGGGGCAGCTGGTGTTGGCCTGTCATTCCCATTTTAAAGATAAGCCAACCAAGGCTCAAAGAGGCAAGAACCAATGGATGTCAGAGAGGGGTGAGTTGTAGGCAAAGGCTTCACACCCAGGACACTGGCTCAGCCACGAGGTTGCTTTGTCCAGGAAGGTGTCTCAGTTCCTTTCCGTGACCACCTTTATGTTCAAAGATGAGTCAGTGAAGAGGGCCAGGTGGGGGCTCTGTGGCCAAGGAGAAGCTCTGAGAGCTGCTAGGAAGAGGACCAGTGCCCTGGGAACATGGGCAGGGTGTGGACACCATAGCGCCCTGTGGATGAAGCCCAAGGAGCCTGGACTTCTATGCTTCAAGTCAAAGCATAGGGCCTTCCTTCCCCAGGGAGAGGACACTTTACTGACCTCTTAGGGTGTCTTGATGCACTTTAGAGCTGAAGCACTCAGCCATCCATAGCTCCACCCCAGGCAGCTCTGTGCAAGCCTGTGGGGTGTGGGGAGCTCAGCGGACACGGGATCCTATCTTGGCTCCACTTCTTATTATTCAGGAACTTGGCCCAATCAGCTAAGCTCGTGCAGCCGCAGGTCATCATTTCTATGATGAGGATATGCACATCTGCCAGCCACTCGGTTATCGAGAGCCTCATGTGGGGCAGTGCACGTGGAAAGACTTTACAAACAAGGGCACACAGGAGTTGGTGGCAGAGTCTGGTGATAACCAACAGCTCCCCGGCATCTTCTGATCCTGCCAAGCAGCCAGGGTTGGAGGGGTCTGCAGATTCTTGAGGCCTCTTTCCCGCCTTACCAGTCCCAGAAACAATGATGTTTGGGGTTCCCTTTGCAAAAGGTAATCATGAATGCAGACCAGAGGTGAAGTCCAAACCCTGACCCTCAAAGTCCCTCTCTGGGCAGCAGAAGGACTCAATTCTTTCTGCAAGGGGGTTGGCATGAGCCTTGCTTGTTGCTGCAAAGACGGTGTCTCTGGATTCCAGCATCTAACTCTGCAGGGCTCGTAGCTTTTCTTTGGATCGCCTAGCTTTAAGCTCATCAAAAGCAAGTAAAAATCACCATGCATGTGGCCCTCTCCAGAGAGACTCTCGCTAAGTAGGTTTTAAGCCCTTTCCTCCTCCAACTGTACTTAGTTAACCTAAATCATAACCCAAAGGCTGGAGAGGTGTAGGTTTTTATAAATCAGCTTTCCCTGCATATGTTCCACCACTACGCACACATGTGCACACACACACGCACATGCATTCACATGCATACACATTCCATCCATGGAGAGGGACTGTCACCTGTACCATCTACACCCTAAATTAGGCTTTTGAGCTGTGACAAGAGCGAGGCAGAGTTGCCACTAAGGCAGTAGCTTCCTCTGACACCCAAATGCGGGCTTACACGCGCTAACTCAGGCAGCTGGATAGGGGCCCAGTGCATCTCCAAAGGCTGACAACTGACACTGTCCTATCTGGCACTAGCACCTCTATGCTCCATACCCTGGGGATGCCCAAACGCCATGCCCTCTTCCATCTGCCACATCCCAGTGGCCTCCAACTGCCTTTGGGACACCATGCCCAGGTGTTGGGACAAAGTTAGTATCAAAGTGTCAAAGTGACAAAAACTCACCCTAGTGCCTCCACAGAGGCTGCAGAGGCTGTCCCCTCAGTTCCCGGCATTCACCATGGTGCCTGGAGAGCTGGCTGCTACTGCTGCACTGAGACCCACACGGCCCCTTGGAGCTTGTCCCCACAACCAGCCAAATCCAGACGGAGTCATAGAAGGAGGCTGCAGGGGTGCCCAGTGACTCGTCTCAGGGGTCACTTGTCAAGGAAGATGAAGTCAGGAGGCAAGACTCAGCCGTGTGCCCAAGTCAGGGCCTGTGGCTGGGAAGTCCCTGTATTGGTGCCTCACCTTAGTCAGCCAGGGGCAGCGCTCAGGAGATGTTCTGTGGAGGCACCAGCAGCTCTGCTAGGTACTGACTGAGATGTGAACTGCAGCTGCTCTGGCGGCCAGTCTCTAAATATAAAGTTCTTGGAGCAACTGTGGAGGCCCCCCTGGGGTCTGGAACAACACGTCCCCCCTCTGGTGGCGAATCTCAGCATTACAACCATACACAGGACCTGCGGCTTGGTCCAAAGTGGGGACGTCAGACTTGGTCTTGGGACTCTAAGCGCCTATTCTAAAGGCCCTGTTCAAACTTTTTGGAAAGCCTCTAGGGGAATGGCAGCTAGAACTGGCTTATGAGCCATGCAAGAAAACCAGCCTTGTAAACTTATTTATAGGACAGAATTGGCATTGCTCAATGCCTTCACCAAACTCAGCCTAGAATTAATTACTTTACATGTTTTCCTGAAGTCACATCCACCCCCAAGAGACACACATTGGCCACACTGGGGGTATTCAGAAGAGTGGCCCATGAGATTCCCAAAGTCAGTCTCAACTCAACTCGGCCATAAAGCTAACATTTATGGGGCATCGGTATTGCACAAGGGCCGAGAGATGCAGGAGCGAGTAAGATGTGCTTGCTATCCTCAAGGGGGCTGTCATCCAGAATGAAGGGTGGGCTCAGGCACAAATAACTAAACCTAGGCGTGACTGGTTACATTTAAAAAAGGAGATCTAACCAAAACCTTAACAGGGTAATTAACCTTCAGATTGGGGTGCAGATGGGGGATATCAGCAGGGAAATTCTGCTGATGAGCCATGGCAGCACGGTCAGTTTATGCGGACAGCCCGCCGAGGACAGAACTCTGAAGGTAACATTCATGAACATGCTCAAGTTCACTGGTTAAAATTCAGCCTGAATACTTGAGGGTGAGACCTTGTACATGAGAAGAGTCTGCCAAAGCTCAGGTCTCCGCACAGTTCAGCCGCCAACACTCAGCTGAGTCAGAAATGTCTTAGTCATTGTCCGGGACTGCGCCTGCTGACCATCCCCGGGAAGCAGCTCCAATATGAGGCTTTGTATTACAAAGGTAAAAAAAAAATAGAAATGATATAATACTGATAATGTCAATAACAGGAGGAGGAGCAGAAAGGAGAAGGGGCGGGAGAAAACATTTTATAGTATATACCATGTGCTAGACAATTCCAAGTGCTTTTCATATATTAACTCATTTAACATTGACAACAACCCTGTGAGGTCGGTATTGTTATTATTCCCACTTTATAGAGATGAAGGAACTAAGTAACTTGTCCAAGGTCAAGCAGACTGTAAGTGTAGAGTACAATAGTGTTTAGTACATGCACGTTGTTGTGCAACCATCACCTCCATCCATCTCCAGAACTTTTCATCTGGCAAAATGGAAACTCTCTACCCATTAAACAGCCCCGTATTCCCCTTCCTCATAGCCCCTATTCTACTTTCTGTCTCTATGAATTAGACTATCTAGGTACCTTGCTATGTCTTTATTTGTGGCCTCCTCTACAAAAAAAATACATACTCTTTATAATTTTTACCTTTAGTATTTTCTTTTTTGATAGTTTTTAACTTACGTCATGTCAAATACAAATATTTCAAAAACAATTTTTTGCGCATTGTTCACAGATCAGTGTGTGTATCTTTTTCTGTTGTTGTTCAGCTTTGTAGGAATATCCTAGTGAAAAGCATATAACCCTCCAAAAGCAGAGTTTGGATTTACTGCTTTTAAAAACTAATTACTTGGGATTTTTTGGATAAATACCTAAGAGTGGGATTGCTGGGTCATAAGTTAGTTCCATTTTCAGATTATTGAGGTACCTCCATACTGATTTCCATAATGGCTGCACCAATCTGCAGTCCCACCACCAGTGCACCAGGGTTCCCTTTTC
>NW_017731377.1:770880-775456 GCF_001890085.2 Hipposideros armiger
ATTGTTCTGTACACCTGAAACTAACAATAAAAAATTTTTTTAAATAAAATAAAAATTTACAAAAAAAAAAAAACCCAAAAAACTAATTACTGTTTAATGATACCATGAATTTCATCAGTTTAGGTCTTGTTCAGGAGATAGTTTGGGTAAAAAGGTACCTGTCGTACATGCAAAATTAACTTTTGTGGTTTTATAAAATTTTGTTTGATCAACAATATAAATGCTTTCTGATTTGCCATCGTATTGTTTATCTCAAAGCACCCATCTGATCTTAACTGAAATCTATCAACCACCTCTAGCCACTAACGCCACTCCCCCCGCCAATGTAGGAGCTACATCTGAAAGAGGGTAGATAGATCCAAGAAAAAGGGCTTCTGAAGTGGAAAGCAGCCCAGGCTCCTGAGAGAATCTACGCCTGATCAGCTTTACGTCATTCCTAGTGATTTTTATTTCCTCCTGTCTTTAAGTTTCCGTTATCTTCCCCCAAAAGTAATTATATATGCTTTATTAGGAAAAGTACAAGAACCCCTTCAAAAGTTGATTCAGACATTGTAAGGCTGAATAAGGGACAAAGCCACAGATTTATAGTATGAAGCCCTGGGCTTTAAGCTGACCATTCCTAGTTGCGTGTTTTTGGGCAAGTCACTAAACTCATTGGTTTCAGTATTCTCATTGGGCATGAAGATCATAACCTCATATCACTGGGAAGATGTGAGGGTTGAATGGAATAAGGCAGTGACTGTGAGCCTGCGAGTTTCATGAGACATTCCTAGGAGTTTCTTGAACTCTGGTTAAAAGCAAAAGGTGTCTCTTACCTGCAGGACTTATCAGAGCCTTTAAGATGCTACTGAGTACAGTGATTCTCCCAAGAGAGGGATGTAGTATTAAAGCTTCTCCATGCTTAACTGAACACAGAGAACAAGGCTAGTGCTCTATAGGACACACTGAAGGAAATTCTGAGCTTGTTTACAACTCAACCAAAAATAAATTTTAGAAAACTGAAAGGCTTCCGCTTCTGAGTGCCAAATAGTGGAAAATGTCACATGCCACTGAGGTGTGATGAGGAGCCATTCATTCTGAGAGGATAGTCGGACAATCCTGCTTGTCACCTTCTTGAGGGAGGGACCACACCCCATGTGTCATTGCCTCCCCATCCTGCAACACAGCCCCATAAATGTCAGTGAGCTGGTTGCCTAAGGCATGGGCTTCACCTCCTTGCTTAAGGCCAATGGCTGCTCATTGCCACTGGCTCACCCTCTGCATCCTGTTTTCTGCGACTTTGACCCCAACACACCCTTCTCTGGACACTTAGGCCAGTCCCTTTTCATCCCTCCCCACCCACACCCGCCTACTGAGACTGCCCACGGTCCGCCCTCCACCACTACCTTCCCAGGCTTTCCAACACAGCTCACCCTTCAAGACCAGGCCAACCTTATCCCTCACCTAAAACCTTCTGCACTGACTGTGCCTCTTCTTCTTTCGATGGCTACTGTGCTCAGAGGTTGCTCCGCCTGCTCAGGTGCCTGAACAAACTGCTTCAGGTTGCTCTGAGCTCACTGAGATCAGGATTTGTGTGTTATACTCTTGTGCGTCCCCTCTCCAACAGCTAGCCCAGTGATAGGCCCAAAGCAGATGGCATCTACACAGTTACTGACTGGCGACCTAGACATCAGGCTTCAGTGATGCCTGGTCGAGAGATGACTGGATTCCAAGCCAGGACACCCTGCCTTGACTCCCAGCTCCACGCCCGCAAAGGCTGTAGGTATGGGCAAGTCACTGAATCTTCTTGAATGTTCATTTCCTCATCTAGAAAACTGGGTTACTACTTCCTGGCCTTCCCATCTCAAGGGTTCTTACAAGGGAGAGAAGGAAGTTGAAAACTCCAAGCACTTCACAAATGTTAGCTCATGTTATGATTTTTCAGAGCTGACAGCCCCTGACAGATGGAGTATTAATCATGATGTAGTTCTTTTTCTAGTGTCCAGCTGTTGACAGCTGGCACTGAGTCCAAGACAGTGGGAGCAAGAGCCTCTGCTTTGTGGAGTTCCCTGCTCCTCGTCCGTCATGGAATCAACCCAACCATCTGCTTCGTCTCCATGTGCTCAACTCATTTTCATTCGTTTCCCAGAAGGTGTAGGAATGATGGATTATATGAGACAGCCCGGATTTTCTGACACTGGTCCAGGGTTATAGCCAGTAAAGGTGATGAGCCCCCTCTCCGTGATGCGCCTTGACCTCCTTTTATTGTCAAATTCAATGGCCCAGGGTACCTTAAATGGGTCATATAGTAAGGGGCTCCAAGCAGGTCTTAGAGCCAAGATGATATAAATTTTGTTTGGTACTTGGATGATGAAGTAATTTTAATGTGAGAAATTTATAACTGTCAGCCAAGCATGTTCATTCAAGTGAATCACAAGAAACTTCTTAAAACAGAGTGAGGATGTGGGCCAAAGCTCAGAAGAAGAGATTTAGTGGGATAATGTAAGACAGACAGCACTGTTGAAAAACTCATCTGCCCACATACGGGATATGGGATACCAGGCTTTCCAGGGGCACATAAGAAAAAAAAAATCTAAGATCTTAGAGGACTTTGAGGTTGATGTAAGTCAGCCAGAGTTGAGAGAAACAGCTACTTCAAAATTTAGGCTGCGTTAATAGCAGCACAGTGAGCAGAAAATGGAGGTGACAGAACCCCTGCAACTGCATCGCTGAGCTCACACCTGGTGAGGTATGTTCAGTTCTAGGTGCCTCTTATTGAAATATTGAAAGTCTCAGCTTAGAGGGTGCCCTCAGGCATGACTAGGGTGGTGAAGGGCCCAGGATCCAACTGGAAAGAAAGAGCAGTGTTTAGCCCAGAGCAGACATCATTCAAGGGAACATGATTTCCGTGTGTAGATGTATCACGGGCTGTCATGGGGAGCAGTATTAGGTTATTTTTTTAGCTGAGAGAGAGAGAGAGAGAGGGTTGGTTCTATTCAACATATACAAGTTCTCATTCACAGTTGAGCTGTCTGGATCTGAGTGTTCTGACTGATGACTCCATATTCCCCACACTCACATTATTTAATCAGAGCCTGGAAAATCTGTGCTGGACACAAGTACCAAAGAGGGATCTCCTCCATCAAGTGACTGGTTGGACCCAGTGACCTCTGATATATCCTCCAAGTCTAAGACAGCCTTTACATGAAAAATTTCTCCACCTTGATAAAAAGTAACTTACAACTCATTTTGCTGCTTAGATTGCTTTCGTTGGAGGAAATAAAGAACATTCCATGCATGGTTTTAATACTAAGAACAGGGAATATTATATTTAATAAATATAAGTAATAATAATAATAATAAAGCTATATTGGCTGCATACTATGCCAGAAAGAGAGAGAAGGAGAAAAAGAAAAAAAATATGAAGAGAAACTGAGAGAATGATGGAGATAAAATAGAAGAAAACAAGGCAAATAAGTCGAAAAAGAGAGGGAGGGGGAAAGAGGAAGGAGAGGAAGAGAAAAAAAATGAAGGCGTCAGAGAGAATATAAAGTGATATCATATTTTTCTTTCTCTTCCTCCTGGAAGCATCGGATACCTATCTTGGATAGTGAAAAATGGAGGTTTTCTTTTTTAAATTTAGATTGTTCACCTATCAAAGGTATGTATGCATTATAAAAATCTATTAAGATAATCAAATAGTTCTACAAGGCTTGTTATGAAAGCAACAGCTTCCTAACCTCTCATACCCACATCCTAATTCCCGTGGGCACCCATTTGCAATCCTTGAACTGTTACTTTTTATGTTTCTGTTCACATTTCTAAATAACACAGTTATGCGGCTATTCTTGATTTTTTTGGTTTGTTTTATGCATTAGCTATTCCCACTATGGAGAAAAGGAGTAACTTTCTCTCCCACTTCACACACCTCCCTTTCCCTGTTGTCCTAGTACAGCTATATCATACTTTTGACCACGTTTCAGTTTGCTTTATCATGACTGTATAAATACTGTTTACAGCCAAGCCCTGCAATGTATTTTCTTCTACAGCATTTTATTTTCCCTAGAGTTATTGTCTTATTTTTCTGTTTGTGTAATTTTCTATTCATCTATCACTAATTATTTTCCAATCCCCCTCCCCCCTACCCCTGCACCATGGGCATCCATCTCCTCTAGATACAGTCAAATACATCAGGAATTCTACTAATTTGTACTTCCATAGATGTCTCCCCCAAATTTTCTAATTTACTTCATACGGGGTCAATTTCTCTCTACACCTAGTGCATGCCTATTATCCAGAGATTTTTCCTTACCTTAATCCCGGAGCTTCTCCCTGATCCTTCCTATCTTGGATTGAAGCTTCTGCTTTCTTCCTATCCTGCCTTTCTCTTCCTTATTTTCTTTGTTTTTTTAAAGATTTTATTGGGGAACTGGGGAAGGGGAACAGCCAAGTTGTTGTCCTTCAATCTTAGTTGTGGAGGTCGCAGCTAGCTCAGCTCCAAGTCTAGTCGCCATCCGACTGCCCCGTCAGCAACTCACGGCAACTCAGCTCAAGATGCCATGTTCAATTTTAGTTGCAGGTGGGCATAGCCCACCAT
>NW_017731377.1:781676-787169 GCF_001890085.2 Hipposideros armiger
AGTAAGCTTTCCTCATAGGAACAAGATATTGGTGGATTCTAAAAAAATAATAACAGTATTTGCTTTGAAGAAGTGTGCTTGCTCACAGAATTTGCAAGGCCAAACGCTTGCTAATGGAGAGGCTGGGGTTGTGGAATTAGAATCCATTTCTCCTCACATTCGAGTTGACGAACCTGGGAGAGGAATGTCTCCATTACTTCCTGGCCAAAGCCTGAGTTCTGGAGTTTTCCACTGAAAGATGGAAAAGGCAGGGTTCCCAAAGTAGGGTGAAAGGGGCTGAATGGCGGCTGTTGGAGAATAGATATGAGGAGGAGAGACAGAGGGAGGTCAGGAGAGAGGGAGCCTCTAGGGATCTAAGCTTGGCAGGTTCGTCTCCTTCGTGGCAGAGACCATGCCTCTTGCCCTCGCACTGCTGTGCTCTGAGAGGTCCTCCTGGCCCTCAGTTGTCCTGTCAGTCTGGACGGGCAGGGGAGTTTGAGAAAGGGAGGTCCCTACCCCCTGATCCCCACAGGCTGAAATCGAGCCAAGAGTCAACCGTCTTTTCTCCCCTCCTCCACCAGAGTCTAAAAAGTTATCTTTGGCAGTGCTGCCCCTGGTCACTGGCAGCCACAGGCAGGTGACATTCCAGGCCTGAGGGACTAGGAGGCTGATTCCTGATTCTCCTCAACCTCCCTGCTCTAGACACTCACCCTCAAAGACTAGCAAGGATCACCCTAAAAGACAGAGAGTGAGGGACCTGCCTACACACCCGGGTTAGACTTGTCTCCACTTTCAGTGCCCGGTCTCCTTCCTCATTTTCAAGCTGTCATCAGGAAATTCTGACTTTTCCCATGAAAAAGAATGAAGCATTTATGTGGTTGTTTTAGGCCAAAGATGTATATTCTAAACCTACTCGTGAAAAGACATCAGACAAAACCCAAATTTTATTAAACAGCTGGCCTGTATTTCTCAAAAACGTCTGAGGTNCCACCCGTAGGCAGCTCAGGGCAGCTCAGCTCAAGGTGCTGTGTTCAATCTTTGTTGCCAGTGGATGTAGCCCACCACCCCATGCCGGAGTCGAACCTGCAATCTTGTTAGGAGCACGTGCTCTCATCAGCTGAGCCATCCTGCCACCTGTTGGTAGCTCAGTGGCAGCTCAGCTCGGTGGCAGCTCACTGGCCTATGTGAGAATCGAGCCAGCAATCGTGTTGCTCAGAGCTCGTGCTCTTAACCAACTGAGCCACTTGGCCAGCCTCTATTTTCTTTTTTTTGTTGGAGCACATTTATGGTGCAACACATTTATGGAGACCTTGCATGTCTGAAAATATCTTTACTTTTACCCTCACCCTTGACTGATAGTTTGTTTGCCTGGGTATAAAATTCTAACTTTGAGATATTTTTCCCTCCAAATTTTGAAGGCATTCCACCATCGTCCTCTAGATTCAATGTTATGAAGTCCAAAACCATTCTTATTTCTGACCTTTATATGTGACCTTCTTTTCCTCTTAGAAATGCTGGGAATTTTCTCTATCCCCAGTATTTTGAAGTTTTACAAAGATGAGTGTTGGTGTCTATCAGTTTTTACCCATTTTTTTCTAGGCACTCAATGAGACCTTTCAATCTGGAATCTCAGGTTCTTCATTTCTGGGAAGTTTTCTTGAATTATTTCCTTCATAATTTCCTTCCCTTTCTCTCCTCTCTTTTCTTTTCCCCAAACTCTTGTTATTCAGATGTTGCACTTTCTGGACAAATTCTCTTAATTTTTCCTAGCTTTTCTCTCCTCCCAGCTTCCATCGTCTCTCTTTTTTTTTTCGTTCTACTTTCGGATACATTTCCTTGAATTTATCTTTCAAATGTACTTTTTAATTAAAAAAAAACCTGCTAATATATTTTTTAAGTCCCAGGAATACCTTATTCTTTGATCATTCTTTTCTCATGGATGTAATATCTTCACATATCTCTCTAAAGACATAATAGCTTTTTAAAAATATTTAATAATATCTTTTTAAAAATATTTTTTTCTCTCTGAAATTATCTGTTTCCTCTAAGTTGCTTATATTCTGTTTGTTTTGGTGTTTCTCTTGTATGGTGGAGACTTTTATCTAAAGTCTTGGTTGTCTCTTCATAGTTAAGAGTGGAAGATTGAAAAAGCTATTTGAAAGCTCTGTGGACATGGGTGGGTCAACTCAGGGTTTCACTATAGGGTGATCTGGCTAGGCTGTTTTACCAGGGAATCCCTAATGTCTTTACGATTTTTTTTTTCCTGTTTGATCATCTTCAGCCTTCTGTTTGAAGAGCCTAAGACGGGCTGCCAATGTCCTAGGAGCTGAAGGGGTCAAAGGGCTGGCAAGTGGCTGCAGGCCATCTCTCCCCTTCTCTGAATTGAGTCGGTTTGGCCTCTTCCTCAGCACACATTGGCTCTCTGAATTGAGTCGGTTTGGCCTCTTCCTCAGCACACATGCCACTGTGCCCCTCACAGACTGGACTGCACCTACCAGGATTTTAGCATGTGTGAGAAATAGGCCCGTGAATTTCATTGTCTTTCTCTGAAAACCCTTCCAGTCCCTTGCTTAATACAGGGAAGCTGCTGAGGACCCAGACTAAAGGCAAATGGTCAGATCTCAGCTGGAGGCAGGGGTGAGCCAGGAAAACTGCTTATAAATATTAACAATCCTTCTGCCCTCATGTCTCTTTGTCCCCCCGTGTGTCACCAGATGAAGTCAACATGCCAGCAGGCGCCATGTCTCTGTGAGCATAGTTGACTCTCCATTTGGTTGTATTCTTCAGGTCACTGTCCACTGCCACAGCAGATGGAAAGAGAAAATACCTCCAGCCTCATCTCCCTCCACACACCTCCTCAGAACCTGAATTCCCAGCAGGTGCATCTTGGACCAGAGATTCATCAAGATGGATTCTACGGTCCCTTCCAACTCTTATGCTCTCTGACTGTGTTTGATTGAAGGAGTCCTCATTCAGAAGCTATCTTCCCAAGGAGCAAGATCTGTTTTCCTGTTTTCTCATTTGAAGGGTCCTCTCTCCAGCCTCATCCCCTGAGTTTGGGCACACACAGAGCTCATTGCACCATAGGACTGATCTTCAGGTTGGGCAGCAGTATCTCCAGAGACCACAGGCATTTTGCCAAGGGTCAAGTTGAAGCCCAAGCATCCAGGTGCCGACATGCCAAGCCTTCACCTTTGGCCTCTCTGAGCCCTGGTGGCTTCCTGAGCTTTTTGGTGCTGACATTCTAGTATTCGGTTCGGCACATTCAAGCGCGCAGTCTCATATTACTAGCACAGCTTGGCCCACAGTTCAAACACTGTGCAGTCACTTCCAAGCTTCCCCTTCCAGGCATCAGGCCCTCTTGTGCCTAATAGTTTTCTGATGGAGAGGGAAAGGCACTTCTCAGGGAGTTAGGGGACTTGCCATCAGTGGGATGTTGGAGGGATGTTGATCCTTCCAGTATACAGCATTTCTCTTAAAATTGCCAATGTATTCTACATAGAAAGGAACGTTTGTGGGAACTCAAGAGTTAAAGAAATAAACAGAGATAGAAAGGTGTGCCTGGTAACCCCAAGGCTGCTCCATTGTACAACTCCAGGGGGTACCCCTCACATTGTATTCACTGGGAGTTGTACCCCTGGGGTTGTACATTCCTGCTATCTGCTATATCCTTCCTATTTCTTCTTCCAGTCCCATTGTCATTTGGGACACAATGCCCTACCCCTTTGGCAAAATTCAAGTTAGTCCCCTAGAATATAAGAGCCAGAAGAGAACTCTGAGTTCAGTGACACATTATTTCCTCATTTTGAAGATGAAAATTCTGTGGTCCAAAAAGGTGTAATAACTTGTGCAGGCATCCCAGGCAGAAGGGGCAGGACCTGTAGCCAGTGCTCTTGACTTTCTCTTCACCTTTGACCTTTGCTCCCCCAACAGTGTTCCATAGACCACTGGGAGCCTATTGCAAAGGCAACATCTCCAGCTCTAACCCCAGACCAGCTGAATCAGAACTGCCTTAAAACCAAACTTTCTGGTCACTTGTGTAGGCACATGAAAGTTCTAAGCATTGAACCTCACCCCACCCAAGAAGAAATAAGGGAAACCACTATTGTTGTGTCTTGTTTTCAGCATAACCCAAATCTCCCCCACTCTGGAAGGAAAAGGACTGATGATATTGTATGGGCAGGACAGGAAGGGACTAAGGTGTGTGCATTTTCAGGATCTAGTCATCTCGAGAAGCTGACCCTTTCAGGTAGACAGCCTTAGAGGAGATATCCATTATCAAAAGAATAAACATTGAGGGCTTGCCGAGTGGCTCAGTTGGTTAAGAGATCGCTCAAGAGTTTGAGCTCTGAGCAACAGCAGTTCGATGCCCGGCCCAAGCTGAGCTGCTGCTGAGCTGCCAACAGGTGGCAGGATGGCTTAGCTAAAAAAAAACAAAAACAAAACAACAACAACAACAACAAAAAGAGTAAACATTGAATAGTCTGCGTGAGATGAAAAGAAACACAACCTTCAGTTGTCACCAATGACTGTTTCCTAATACTGGCTCTGCCCAATTGGGGCTTGGGCAAGAATGTTTAACTCACCCTGAATGATTTCTCAGACTCAGAGTTTCAGCAATTCTACCAGGTTTTAAAAAAAACATCCTTCTACTACAGGTTTTGATTTCAGGGAATTGTGGGGAGGAAGAGTATGACAATCAGTTGACTTGAATCTTGTCTCCCAGGCAGCAGTCATCAACTTTCTTCCTGCCAGCTATAGACAACACTTTTTTGTTGTGTGGTTTTTTTTTTTTGTCTTTTAGCTCGAAGCAAAACCTGCCTTTTCCTCTCCACGATGCCAAAAGACAAGGGTCATGGTCACATAACTTGTCCCCTTTCCAGCAGCAAGAGCCCACATGTTTTTTCCAGGTGGAAAAATAAACAAAAGAACTTTTATATAGACTACGCAGCAAGATTTTAAAAGAGAGGTTTAAAGTGGTTTTTATCACGGAGAGTATCTAGAACACAGTCTTATCCAGATTTCATGGATCACCATCCATTTTTCTCTTCGTCCATAATCAGATTAAACTGTGTGGTTGGGAGAAGGGGGGATAACTGAGTTATGAAATTGCTTAGATTGAGGAAAATAAACTGGCACAGAGTCATCCTATTCTGGGTAATTCAATTGAAATGGAGAGAAATGTAAAAGAAACGAGAGAACTAGAGGTCGGTTGATACCGTTGATTGCACATGGTCTGATGCTTTCAGGGAAAGTAACGGGTCTCATCTCAATTGCCCCCTTGACATGGAAATGCTGATGTTGTTGTGTTTTTAAATAACACCTCATTTATCTGGCCGTATCAAGCCATGACAAGGCCATAATAATCCCTCTTGTTATTTAGCACACAACAGGGTTTTTGTTTTTACAACTTGGTGGTGCGCATTCTAAAATTATCATTTCTCTGCTTTTTTGCATTTTTTTTTTCAGCTGAGCCATTCTGCCACCTGTTAGCAGCTCAGCAGCAGCTCAGCT
>NW_017731377.1:790359-791128 GCF_001890085.2 Hipposideros armiger
AATTTCAATACTTTTGAATTTACAAAGACTTGTTTTGTGGCTCAGGATATGGCCTGTCTTGGTAAATATTCCAAGTACACTAGAAATGAATTTGTACTCTGACACTGTTGAGTGGAGTGTTCTATGAATAGCAGTTTGTAAAGTTGGTTGTTCACATCTTCTTTATTCTTTCTGAGCTTCTCTACTTTTTCTATCAATTATTGAGAGGAGGTGTTGAAATTTCCAACTATAATTGTGGATTTGGCTATTTCTCCTTTGAGTTCTATCAGCTTTTGTTTTGTGTATTTTGAAACGTGGTTATTAGGTGCATAACTAGGGTTGTTATGTCCTAGTTATGAATTAACTTTATCACTATGCAATGACTCTCTTTACCTTTGGAAATATTCCTTGCTCTGAAGCTTGTCTGATATTAATATAGGCACTCTAACTTTCTTTAGGTTAGGATTTACAAGTACGTAGTATATGTTTTCCATTCTTTTACTTTCAACCTACTTGTGTCTTTATATTTAAGTGGGCTTCTTGACAAACTCATAGATACAGAGAACAAATTAATGGTTGCCAGATGGGAAGGGATTCAGGCAGATGGGTGAAAAAGGGGAAGGGATTAAGAAGTGCAAATTGCCAGTTATAAAAACAGTAACAGGATGTAAAGTACAGCATAGGGAACATTGTCAATAATATTGTAATAAATGTGGTGTCAGATGGGTCCTAGGCTTATCGGGGTGGTCACTTCATAAGGTATATAAATGTCTAATCAGTATGTTGTACA
>NW_017731377.1:793458-794490 GCF_001890085.2 Hipposideros armiger
AATATTTTTTCTATAGCTCCATCTCTCTCCTGTATTCTGTGATTCCAGTAATAAATGTTGTAGGCTGCTTTATAATGTCCCATAGTTCACTGATACTTTGTCCTTTTTTTGTTTTGTTTTGTTTATTCAGTTTTTTTCCTATTTCATTTTGACTATATTCTATTGCTTTGTCTTCAGATTTACTAAACTTTTCTCCTTTTTCAGTTCTATGGAAGTATGATTGACAAATTAAATTATAAGATATTTAAAATATACAACATGATGATTTGATATGACTTAATATGCATACACATTTTAAAAGGATTTACCCCCATCAAGTTAATTAATTAATGTATCCATAAGCTCACATATTTCCCTTTAAAAAAAACTATTAATTTCTTTTACAGCATCTATTCTGATGTTAATCACCTAAACATTGAATTATTAATCTCTAGAAGTTTTATTTGTGTCTTATTTTGTCCATTTCTCTCATCTTTATGTTTATGCTTTAGCCTATCTTTTTGAGCATTTGGAGTAAATTTATAATACCCATTTTAATATTTTTGTCTACTAATTCTATTACCCTGTGTCATTTCTGGGTCTGCTTCTATGGATTTTTCTGCTCAATATGGGTCATTTTTCCCTACTTCTTTGCATGCCTGGTAATTTTTATTTTGATGCCATACATTATGCATTTTCCATTGTTGGCTGCTGAAATTTTTTATTTCTTAAGTGTTTTTGTGGTTTGTTCTGGAATGTGGTTAAGTTAGTTGGAAACAGTTTGATCCTTCTGAAGTTTGTTTTTAAACTTTGTTAGGTGGATGCACAACAGCCTTTAGTCTAGGACTATTTTGATCCCCGACTAAGGCAATATTCTTCTGAGAACTCTGCTTGATGCCTCATGTGTGAGAAGGTCTTTCTTTCTACTCTGGCTACTCCGAACTGGATGTGAGATTTGGGGATTTTTCTGCTGCTCCTTTCCACTGATCCTGTCTTGGCAGTCATATGTGCTAATCAATACTCAGTTAAAGATTCGAGGGAGACCTGCTTCAT
>NW_017731377.1:796185-797115 GCF_001890085.2 Hipposideros armiger
AAAAAGGTGCATCTTATACATGGGGAAATATGGTACTTCAAGGAAAAGCACTTGTATTATTGAGTTGCAAGTTGAACTTGGCTTTTTTTTCTATAGAACATCATTTTTACTTGCAATAACAATTGACAAACTATGGTTAATCATACTTGATTACACAGTGGACATTTTCTTGAACAAAATGAGCCCATCACATCAAAGAAAACAACTGACAGTATTTGTTGCCAATCCTAAAATGAGCTTTTAGGAAATAATTTGAATTTGATAAAACTTGAATCCACTATCATGAACTTGACAGCTTTCAATACGTACTTCAAGACTTTCCTGATGAAGCTGGTAGAGCTACGAACAAATTTGATTTTTTTGTTATTATATAATGAAATGTACTGACTTTTAGAAGATCTGCTTAACTTCAGTGAACAAATATTTTCAAAATGACCAATGCCTGATGCCACAAAATCACTCATTGATAAAAGATACATTGAAATTATAAGATAGAAATGTATTTTAATATGACAAAATATTTTAAAAGTTGTGGATGGAAAAGGGGCCACATGTTAAACCTGACAAGCTCAGGAGACTGAAAATAACCACAGAGGATGGTGTGAACATAAAAATTCCTAAGGTGGGCCATGTCGGGAAGGCACATCTCTACAGCGTCCTCATTAAATTAATCTGTACCTTTTCAGTGGGCCTGTTCTTTGTCTTTTTGTACCTAAAATAGCATCTTTAATCCTTCCTCCTCCTCCCCCCTCCCCCCACTCCCGAGCTGGAAACTGCAAAATTCCTCATTATCATGCTTGTCTCCTGATTACAATCTCTATGTTCTGTAAAGAGCGAACTGTTAGCTATCCTGCACCCACCTGTGTGGGAGGAATACCTGTCTCTCCAGTGTACTTTTATCCAATCCCAAAAATTTCCCTGCTTTGCTTT
>NW_017731377.1:805324-807597 GCF_001890085.2 Hipposideros armiger
TTCAGTGAGATGTTGTGCACAGAGCCTGAGTACAACGCTTGGTCTCTGTCGGGTGCTCAGCAAAGGGAGGGGTGATCAGAGTCATCATCATCATCTCCATTCCTTCCCCCAGAAAGTCTTCCCTAACTTAGTTTCTTTAAATTCAATAAAGAGCGACCACAGCTGGGGGGGGGGCGGGTCTGCAAGATCACCCTTTATGCAAAGGTTTTATGTATTTACCTGCAAGCTCCTTGTAGAGACCATCCCCCTGGGATGAAGCAAGTGTCAGCATGGTGGCAATACTGCCCTTCACCTTCTCTGTGATTCCATTCTGCACAAAAAAAAAGACAGCCATTCTGTTAGGATGGCAGAGCCCACGAGATAGGGAATCTTATGAAGGGGACCCTACCCAATCCTGGAATCAGAGTGTACAGACTGGGGTTACCAAAATCAAAGTCGGGTCCAAGGTGGGCCATTTTAGAGTACATGGAATGGCTTGGGAGTCAACAGGGCAAAATTTCTGTAGGGTTCCACCTGTCATAGCATCTCCTCTCCTGCCTATCAAGTCTCATTGGGGATTGTCCCTCTGGTGCTGACAGACTGAATCGGGTGCTAATGAGGATGCATGGAAGCATAGGAGAGAACACAGCAAACCGCAGAGATGGAAAAAGAGGGACAGTGCTGGTCACCATGCCACCACTCTATCACGTATCTAGTCACTGGATACATCTGATTGAGCACCTACTTTGGGCACTACACCATGCTTGACATACCTGATACTTCTCCCCAACTCCTGACAAATGTCTTCTTACTACTCTCAGTCTGTCTGTCACCTAAAACCACTTTCCCTCTTCTAAGCATCTCTTGCCTCCCTTTGGAAAACACCCAACACTTCCCTCTAGCCTGACAGCCTAATTTTGAACCTGGATCTCCTGGCTCCAAGTCTTATGCANCCAGAAATAAAGTTATGTTTTGGAGGGGCTGGCTTTGCTGGGGGACATTCTCAGGAGGAAATCTTGCATGCCCTGCCGCAGTGCTGCATTTTCAGCAACCTCCCTCAGGCTTCTGTGTAGCTTTTCCATCTCCTTGTATTCACTTTTGACGTCTACAGAGGAAGAGAAAGCATGCACCAGGAGTTAGCATCCTTTTTCAGAAAGGTCCACAGAAAAGCAAAGCCCCTGAGAATCATGCTATGACCTGGGTCACTTGTCCCAGAATGTGAGATCTGAAATGGGGCTTAGAGGTCAGATCGTCCAACTGATTTGTTTTATAAATCACCTGATCAAGCCTATCATTCTTGCTTTTATCTTAAGGCTTATCTCAGCATAGAGGTCTCCCTCAAAAGAACACAAAGCTACCCATAAAAAAAGGTTTGAGCCATCACTGGGTCTTTATTAGAGCTCAGTGGAAGGAGAAACAAAGCATGCTATACCATAAACCTCCCCTAAGCCTCTCCAGGAATCTCCCTCCTTCTCTTGATCCCTCTCCTCCCAGCAATTCCCCCATTCTGAGTGAATTTGCTCTGTTTTGGCATCTCAGGTTTTCACCCCATGATCTGCAATCAAATTATATCCTTGTGATGGTTAATTTTATGTGTTAACCTGTCTAGGCTAAGGTGACCAGATATGCGGTCAAACATTATTCTGAATATTTCTGTGAGTGTGTTTTTGGATGAGATTTACATTTAAATCGGTAGAGCTTGAATAAAGCAGATTGCCCTCCTTTTCACCTAATCATTGGAAGGCCTGAGTAGAACCACCCCCCACTTCCTCCAGCAAGAGGGAATTCTCCAGGAGACTGTCACATTGGCAGTGAGACCTTCGCGGAATGCCCTGTCTCCTACTCTCCCTCTCCCCTTTCCCTGCTTTATTTTTCTCCATAGCATTATCACCCTTTGGCATGCTTCATATTTTGTTTATTGTTCTGCTTATTGCCTGCCTTCTGCTCCCTGGGCTGTAAGCTGTGTACAGAGATTTATGTGTGTATTGCTCACTGCTGTATCCACAACACCTAGAACACTGCCCAGTACCGAAGGGGAGATTACAATTACGTGTGGAATGAATGCATACTATCCACTACTGTGATTCACATCCTTACACATCTTGTCTTACTCCAAGCAGGGACTGTTTTAGACCTCTTCGGCACCAGGCACAGTACTTCCTACATAGCGTGTATTTGCTGTTGATGGTGAAGGAAAGGAGATGATCTTAAATTATGGCAGGAACAGTTTATGTCAGACTCAGGGAACATTTTCTGTGTGCCAGATCTGGACAGTTGTGAGATAGGGCGGGGGG
>NW_017731377.1:816982-818052 GCF_001890085.2 Hipposideros armiger
GAGCTGGAGCATAGGGAGGAGAAGCAAGGCGTCTAGATAAAGGGTGGACAGAAGGAACTGGAAACACACAGATAAAATTGGTCCATGAATTACCTCTCTCCACACCCTTGCAATTATTTGGTTTTAATGTATAAACACAGAGTGTTACAGGGACTTCGGACGCAGGAGACCAAATACTTTGACGGGGGAGCAGCAGAAAAGGATGCTCAAGGAGCTGATAGGAAGACCCCAGAGGAAGTAGAAACATTTTCCCCAGAGCCCCCACCTTCATAACAGGGCTTCAGGTCGTTCTGAACTGAGGTAGTGAGAGAGTCATAGATTTTCCTCTTCTTTCTGAGGATGTGTTCCTCCAGGCCTCCCAGGATGGCACTTATCTGAGAATCCACATTTAAAAGAGGCCGTTTGTGACAATTTCATCAACAGGAGCAGGTCTGGTGTTCCCGTGTGTGGTCACTACTTCCCTCTGCCTTAGGTTACGGTTGCCTGTTCACGTGTCTCCACAGCTAGGCTGTGAGCTTCTCATCGTCAGGACCTTCCGTCCCAAAGTGTTTCCCACAGTGCCTGGCACCTACAAACAACTCGTTAAGCATTTGCTGAGTTGAACTGAGGCACATGCAAAGGTGCTGGAATAGGCCCTCTTCGGGGGAGGGGAGGGGAGGCACAGTTCTGTGGTGGTGCCATGTGATTTGGGCTGGGCCTGAGCTCTGGACTGAATATTTGTGTACCCCTCTCCCCCCCCCCCAAATCATATGTTGAAATCCTAACCCCCAATGTGATGGCATTAGGAGGTGGGGCCTTTGGAGGTAATAAGGTTATGAGGAAGGGGCCCTCCCACTTGGGATTATTCCCCTTATAGAAGAGGCCCTAGAGAGCTCCTTTGTCCCTCTGCCAGGCGAGGTTACAGGAAAAAGACAGCTGTCTAGGAACCAGGACCTGGGCCGACCAGACACCAAATCTGCCTGCACCTTGATCTTTTACTTCCAAGCCTCCAGAACCATGAGAAATAAATTTCAGTTGTTTATAAGCTACCCAGTTTATGGTATTTTGTGATAGCAGCCCAAATGGACTAA
>NW_017731377.1:822042-865525 GCF_001890085.2 Hipposideros armiger
CCACTGCCATGGTGTTTCCACTTGAAAGAATAAAACTCAAACTACACCTTAAGAGATAGGGAAGATTTAGGAAAGTGAAACAAAGGAAGAGTTTTTCCCCATTGGGACAACGTAGTGAAGAAAGTTTCAGAATGTTTCAGGAGTAAGACGCAGCCGGTTCTAGAGGAGAGGGCGTGGGCTCGAAATGCTAGCTCTTTCGTTATGAGCAGGGTGGCACTGGGAAAGCTACATGATTCCACTGAATCTCAGTTTGTTCTCTTGTAAAAAGACAGAAGCGCTTCAGGGGGTTATTGGGAGGATAGGATGAGATCGCGTGCACAAAACACGGAGCACAGTTCCTGGTACATCTCAGCTGCTCTTAGCTCCCCTCCAGGCTGGCTAAAGCAGAGAGGCAACACTGGGCCACAACCTGGGGAGAGATCAGAAAGGGCAGTTTGGAGGCAAGTGGAATGTCTCGAATGCCATTCTAAGGAATTTGGAGTTGACCCTACAGACTTATGAACAGTGGGTGGGGTGGGGTGGGCAGAGGTGGCATGGCAGGACCCCAAAAGAGTTTAAAGGAAGATGGGGGTGGGGAAGGCCACTCAGTTAGAATCAAGCAAAGGTGGAATGGTTCAAGCAGAGGCAGGTGGTAGACCAGGTAAGATGCCAGAGGAGAAGGATGGAGACTGGGGGCAGGCTGGGACATGAGGAGACTCTGTTTCTGTTAATGGAGAAAAGGATTGGAGATCAAGGGAGAGGGGAAGGAGGGAAGGAACCTACGCCCCCACCCATGCCCTGTTTGTGAGCGTGCAGTGTATCGAAAACAAGCACAGTCCTCAATGAGCCACTTTTCCTTTTGGCACTCAGGGAAATTTATGAAGGTCATGTGTTTGCTTAACTCCACACTCTCCAACCAAAATACCCTGTCCTGGGCTCAGATCCATAAGAAAATGTATCCCCTGCTGCACGTATGAGATATTTGAAAAATAATGGGAATCATAATATTAGTCTGAAAGCAACATCTCCAACTGCACTCCAGGTCACCATGGGAAATTTTCAAGTAAACCAAACCAAGAAGGCTTTTGTGTTGTGCCAAAGCAAAAGCTTTCCTCCTCAAGTTGCAAGCTACTCTTTACACGTCCAGATCCAAAGGACAAATTCTTCAAGATGAAATTCTGGCCCAGCGTTCTTCAGATGTTTGCTCACGAAGAAGAAGCGAGATGAAAAGAGCCTTTACCTAAAAATGCCTCCAAAAACAGGATCAATCTGGTCATAGATGGGCTGAGTGATGGCTTCGTTCAGATCAATTCTTGCGAGAGTCCTGGAGGCGTAGACGCCATTTTTCAGGCAAACGGCTTTCAGTGTCTGGTGAAAACCCTGGTTTCCTCTACTTCTCTAGATAATGAAACAGTAAGTTAGTAGAGTTAGGAGGCATTAACTAGAATGTCACAGGATCAGAATTCCATTGCCTTTGGCCAAAGGTTACCACCAAGAGTCACATGGAAGAGTAGCGACAACATGATCTAGTCAACATACTATTAAGCTAGACAAAGAGGACAGCAGTCATGCCTCTAGTCCATGGGATGCCCCTAGCCTGGGCTTCCAAAGTGCCCTGTGCTCACTTGGCTTACAATTGCCCTCGTAGAGTTTTGTATTTGTCTCCTGAGGTTCCTCAACTAGACCATCATCTTGTTGAGATCAGGCACAGTGTCTTATCCATCTTGATGTGCTCGCCATCTGGCAAGGGCATAAGTCGTGCTTGAAAAATATTTGTTAAATGAGCAATTATTAAATGAAAATGTGCTCCGACCCTACTGGGAGTATCTGTTTCACATTTTTGCAAGCGTAGTCCAAAGTTTTTATGCTTTTTGTTAAATATTTAATGAAAGGCAATTCGATTTGTAGATCTTTGTAATATTTTCCCCAGATAAATAAATTCACAAATCAGAGGGAAAAAAAGATGAGGAAGCGAGAACTATAAGAGACATTGAGAAATTTTAGCCAGATGGTGATGCTCAGTAACTAGAATAAAAATACATTTGTACCGACTGAAATTTCAGTAAAGGGCTTTGGGATCATTATTTAATGATATGTGTTTTAAAGAAATATCTTTCAAGTGAATGGCTGGGTGGCACGATACAATACCACCTTAATATTCTTCCCTTTCATTCAATGTTATAACATGAGCATTTCCTTAATATGATGTAATTACTTTTAAAGTATTATTTTAATAACCAAGCAATATATCATATGAATGTGTAATAATTCATTTTACCATTCTGTTGTTACTAGACATTTAGGTTATTTTATTATGTTACATATGACGTTAGCATATAAATGTTTGCCCAAATTTCTGATTACAAAAGAAAGTTGCTATTCAAATTGGAATGCCTTGGGTATGTTTACAGTCACAGAGAAAGAAGCCATTAAAGGGATGATGAGAGAGAGGCCAATTCATGTGGTGAAGGACTGGTGAAGGACTGAAGATAGCTGATACTGCTCCTTTCTTTTAGAAGCGAATTGTCTCAATTCTCAGTACCCATTTGCTCATTCGCTTTCTGTGATCTGGGATCTTTTACCATCATATAGAAACAGTTCTTTCCAGGGTCACTTAGTTACCTATTGCCATGAAACAAATTACACCAAGCTTAGTGGCTTCAAATAACAATAAACGTTTCTTATCTCTCACCAATTCTGTGGGTCAGGAATTCAGATTGCTTTTGGCTTGGTTGGTGTTTCACAGCTCATTTGGTGGCCAGGCTGTGGGGCCAAGGTTAAAAGGCAGATAAATGCCACCCACGGAAGAGACCAGTGCTGCATGCTTCAAGGTCACTGAGAACAGATAACATGCACACCAGACTCAAGTGGTATGGCCTTTACTTACAGCAAGAGGAGAAAAAGAATGCATAAGATCCAGCCCCTTGCAGTGCCTGGGTGCCTCATGACCAGTGAATCCACCTCACAGCCGATGCAGTGACTTAGCTAACCCATCCCACTTTGTGCTGCAGTACAAGGACCCAACCCCACTCTCACATATCCGAAATACAGAAAACTAGGAGCTTGCCTGAGGGCCTTTGGTGCTAGCACTAAGCAGAACAAAGGCTACACCCTGAGCATGAAACTGGGGAAGGAATTCCCACTGGGGAAGGAAACTGGGGAAGGAAACTGGGGAAGGTAAGCCCAGCATAGGCTCTGAGGGCTCTTTATCTCTTGATAGGAAGTGTTCCAGGCTCAAGTTCCATTGTTTTTTGGCCAAAATCAGAGTCAAAATACTGCATGCACTTGATGGCCTTTCCCAACTGCTGGCCAGTTCTGGCTCAGGGCTTCTCCACAAGGTTCCGACAGGTGTCAGCTGGGGTTACAGTCACCTAAATGGGGCTAGAGGATCTGCTTCCAAGGAGGCTTACTACAAGGCTGGCAAGGTGATGCTGGCGATTGGTGGGGGACCTTGGCCCCTATCCACGTGGACCTCTCCACACAGGTGCTTGACTTTAGTACATGGAGGCTGGCTTCCCACTGAGCGAGTGATCCAAGGGACCCATATGGAAGCCTCAGTGGCCCTTGATGACCTAGCCTCAGAAGTCACACACTGTCCCTTCTGCAGTATTCTACTGCCCACAAAGGCCAGCCCTGATTCAGTGAGGGAGAAGATCCCACAAGGGTGCGAATACCAGGAGCTGAGGCTCACTGGGGCCATCTTGGAGGCTGCCTATTATAGTCACCAACAAATACTCTCAATGGCCAAATCCAGTTGCCTTTTTCTTACCCCACTTTTCTTTAACCCCTCAGGAGTATCTAAAAATCTCCTTAACAAACTCCTCTGCCTTGGTTTTCTTATTGGAAAATAAGAAATTAAGCATTACACTAAGAGTAAGTATAAAAAATAAGAAAAGAAGCTTTACACTATTTCCTTCTCCTACTGACTTTCAGACGAATATTTCTTTGCTCTCTCTCCTGGATCCTCTCTATTCTTCTCCCTAAATGTGGCCTTTGTTTGAGGTTATATCATATTATTGTCCTCTTTATTCCTTCTCAATTCCATTCACTCCTCTAGATCTATCAATTTCTCATAAGCAACTACCAAATTCTGACTTTGGGGATCAGGCAGAGCTCACTAAACATCACAGGTTTTCCCTGGAAAGGGCCACTCACCACCAGGCACGTCCCGAGGATCCGTCGGTAGGAAGTCCTGGCATTTCTGACCCCTTCTTGCAGGGGCTGCATTATGGGGGCAAAGCACTGGTCGATGGCCTTCTCCAGCAGCTGCATCTTCTCTTCCACAAATCCCCGCAGGCCACTCATGTGCAAGTATTCATTCTAGGGACAGGGCCATAGGGAGCATGAGATCACCCCCCCCCCAAAGGCACTTTCTCCTCAAACTTTGCTTCCTTTAAACTTGATTTGGTCTGAGCAAATCACCCACAGTTGACTTCTCCCTATATTCCAATACAGCATCCCTCAGTGCATGAACCACTTTAAACTTTGTGGGATTGAAGAGTAGAACAAATATATGCTTCCTGCAACTTACTTTAGGCGTACAATCCATCAGGCTATTTGGGGGAGTAACTATCCAAGTAAAAATCCAATTGTTACTGAAATGGATTTTTCCAATGATATCTGATTCGAAAAACATTTAACATACTTTGTGCATGAAACAGTTTTTGAGGCTAGTGTTCCTCAAACTTTAATGTGTATACAAATCACCAAGAGAATTTGTTCAAATCTGAGGGCCTAGGATTCTACATTTCTAGCAAGCCCCCAGGTGAGCCCTGGACCACACTTTGAATAAAAAAGCTACAGGACCACAAAAATAAAGACTTGGCCCCTTCTTCAAAGGAGAATACAGTCTAGTCAGGGAGGAAAATATCTAGTCAAATAATGCCAGGAAGGTACCATCAGGGACAGCCTTGACCTATAAGTTCCAAACTGGGAACCCTAGTATCTGTTCTCTGTGTGAGAACCTTGAGAGAACACATAGTGCCTTCCTGTAGCACATGGAAGCCACAATCCTCAGTTCATCACTTAAGGCCCTTCATAGCCAGGAGCCAACTAACTTCTTCAGCAGTACGGGCTCTCTGTTGGCCCCAAAAGTCCTCCCATGGAGCTGCCCACGAACTTGCTACCATTCCCCAAATGCGCCATTCCTTTTATGACCCCAGTGCCTTTGCACATGCTGTTCCCACTTTCTCATCCTTCCAGACAAAGCTCAAAAGTCACTTCCCATGTGATGCCCTCCCTGATTCCCCCAGTGGCAGAGTTGGGGCTCTCTTCCTAGCATTCCCATCGCATTTTGTACATCGTGTGTTACAGCAGCCCTCCTGCTGTGCTATGTCTCTCTCATTCTATGTCTCCTTCCCTGGACTAGGAACTTGCTGAAGGGACAGACTGTGTTATTCATGTGTGTTCATTCCAAGGCATGGCACAGAGAGTGTAGCCTATAAATACCTGTGGCATGGAAAAACTATGGATAATGTAGGCTTTTAAATTATATTCCAAATTTGATGACAGAAATAGCTCTTGAATTGGTGTGTGACCTTACACAGATGATCTAGCTTCTCTGGATCTTGACTGCACCATCTTTGAAGTAAGTGAAGGGGGCTGAAAGATCCTGAAAACAGCTTCAATCGAACTCCCACTCTCTGTCTTGGAGTTGATGAGTTTTTGAGTTTAAGGAAACTATTTAGTTTTAGGCGCGCGTTGGGGAGTTTCATAGTTTCACTGGTGAGAATTCTGTAAGCCACTTTTTTTTTTTCAGAGTGCCCTCTAGATTATTTTCAACTTGTGGCTGGTGATCAAAATGAAATAAGAAAGAAGTCACGAAAAGAAAAACTATGGGTAAGACTCTCACAGCGTCTCACTCTCAACAAATCCATGTTGAAAAAATAAAAATGATAAGAAAGGGGAGAGCTGGGAATAAAAGAACAGTAACAAAGGGAAGCACTGACACCTACTAGGAATATATAGGACTCATTTGACATCGAGATGTTATAATCAACTTCCTATTGAGCCTTAAAAACTATGACTAGTTAAAATCACTCACTACCCAAACTCTAGTTTTTTTTTGGTTTGAGGCACAATCTTAAAAAATGATCAATCATGCATATTTTTAGGTTAGATTTTTTCAGAATGCAAGGGAACTGTCAAAACTCTTGCCTTCCAACTTTCTATCAAAGAACAAAGACCGAGACCAATATCTGAGGCCAAAGAATTTTAAGAAACGTTGCTGGCAATTCTCTAAAAGCTTATCACGGAAGTGCCAAGCAGCCCCCTCCTCAGTGTTTTCTGTTGCCTGAAGTCTGGGTGCAGGGATGGGACTGCACCCCTACCAGGGCTGCACCTCTGGATCGGCAGAGAAGAGCATGTGGGGCAGGCACTCTGAGTTTAACTGCAAAATGCCTTGTCCTTCTGTTTGTAAAATAAACCAACCACACACAGCACCACATCTGATGGGTTTTCCATCAGCACTTCCAAAAGCAATCTTTTGCTGGGCAGAGAGGCAACTTGAACTTTTTCAGGAAGTTAGAAGGCTAAACCCTTCCCCAGTATTTCCGAGGACAAAAGTCAAATGAGAAAATCTCAAATTCCAGGATGTTTTTGTTTGTTTGTTTGTTTGTTTTTGTCACAGAACTACACAAAAATAAGGCCTAAGAAATATGATGAAAAAGACAGTTTTGCTCTATATGTCACTTTTATACAGAATTTTTAAAATGTGGACATTTGAACAAAACTGTGTAGCCCATTTATAATTGGTATTGCTTACTTTTCACATTGAAGTCAAGTCTCCATTATCTGCCTCTCCTTGCCACTCCTCAGGCTATCCCAGGTTCACCTTCCCACATTCCCAGGACCCTGAACTCTCATAGAGCCCTACTGGTGCACTTCCTCTGCCCCTTCCCTGTTCTGCGTAACAAGAAGTCAGACAACTTGGTTGTGCAAATCTGACAAGTAAAAGCAAGTGTGGAATTAAACACCCACCACATAAGAACACACCAAGCCTATTTATTCACACTTGCTATAGCAAGGGCATCAGTCACCATCACTACATTTGGCAGAGACTCAAAGGCAGGCAGAGGGGTGGGAAGGCTTCAGGTATGCCCTGATTGGAGGCTGCAGCATGAGGAAACTATAGAGGGCTAGCTGGAAGCAAGGATCTTACATGATCCAGGAAGGTACATATTTGGCTTTCTCTGGTTGGTCCTAAGATGGGTGCAAGGGATAAAGATTAGGGAAGCTGCCAGTTATTAACCAAGGTCTGGCCATTTGGGGCTATTTGTTACAGAAGTTATTGTTTAGCTTCTTGGATTGTTACTAGAGATAGCAGCCTGACTTCCTACAAATCTAACTTCTAGCAGGCTGGCTTCCTAAGCTGTTTATTGTCGAGAAAGATTAGTTTCCTAGGCAGATTGCTGCTGGCTGTGGGCCACAGTTTTGTCTTTATACAGTTGACCCTTGACCAATGCAGGAGTTAGGGGCACTGACCTCTGTAACAGTCGAAAATCCACAGGTAAACTTGAACTCCCCAGAAACTGATCTAAATGGCCTACTGTTGACTGGAAGCCTTACTAATAGCATAAAAAGACGATTAACACATATTTTGTATGTTAGATGTATTCTTACATATGTAAATACTGTATTCTTACAATAAAGCAAGAGAAAAGAAAATGTTATGAAGAAGATCATAAGAAAGAGAAAATACATTTACAGTACTGTATGTATTTATCTAAAAATATCTGCTTATAAGTAGACCCATGCAGTTCAAATCCATATTGTTCAAGGGTCAACTGTATGTGATTGTCCCTCTGTAATTCAGTCCCTCACAGGAAGCAAAGCAGTTGGTGATTGATTTCAGTAACAGATTTTTCTCCAAAACTCTCCCAAGACTCTAACCTAGTAGCTTATCCCTCTTATTTTAGGGTAAAAAAAAAATCACCCGTCCAAGAGATAAATTTGTCCATGACTATGAGAAATGTAACTTTTAACTGGGCAATTCAGAAAGCCTGCATTCTAGACCGTGGAGATAAATATCTAAACTCTGATGAAAGCCCCTCCTATTTTCCCTCTTCTCACATCATTTTAATATGCCGCTGTAAGTGTGGGGCTCTGACAGCACCAGGGCATGACGGGAGTCCACAGACAGAGGAAAACTCTTTGGACTGTGCATGCCTCTGGACGATAACCAAGAATTGTCTGTATTCCACGAGAAGTAAACATATCACTCCTGCCATCGCTTAAACACATTCCATCTAATTCAAGTCTCAGGAGAGGGGAAAGGAGCAACAGGCTATTTTTACATTTTCCTCTCAGTCCATTTGTCCCAGGTAAAATATTATTCCTTTCTTTTGTACTCAAAATGTTACAGTGTTAACCCTCTCATTATCTTTTTGTCTTCTTTAGATTCTCTGGGCGCAGCATCTTCCTTTGCTATGAAAAGAGAAAATACCATAGTTTCTTAACTTGGTAAAAGGGAATGTCCCACCCAGGATGGGAGGCAGACGATACACAGCCCAGGTAGCATCCATACCGGCAGATTGTCTGTGCAGCTGAAACTGTCTGTGAGAAGCAATAGGCCAAAGGCTTCCGTAACATACTTGGTCACCATCCTCCTCTTCTTGTCCAAGAGCCTTTTCCTGATATATTCTCTTAACTTGGGGATTTCTGGAATTCACAGGCACCACAAACAATGTTATAAGACCAGGGCTCATAGTAAATAGAATTCATAAAAATTCACAGATCCAGATGGCAACCTGAATTAACTACCATTGAGGTCCTATGTGGGCTGGGTGCCCACTAAGCCAACCTTTCTGAGAACCTTTCCCTCAGGTCTGGGATCAACAATAATGAATGGTAGATCAGCAATGATGAATATTAGTTTTATTTAGTGGTATGAAACGAACTATTGGGTTGTCGGAAAAGTCATGACGTACTTTGTCTATGTTTTTCAAAGGTCATTTATTTATATAAAGAACAAAGATCAATCAATGATATATTGCCCATTTTGTTCGATAACCTTTTTTGCCATCTTTCAGTGAGCTTCGTAATTCCTCGTTCATAGAAGGACCTGTCTTTACTTGCGAAAAACTGAACAAGGTGCTGATTTACAGCCTCATCTGAATTGAACGTTATACCACGTAAGGAGTTTTGAAGAGAGAGAAACAAGTGGAAGTCTGACGGCGCAAGGTCAGGCGAGTTTGGTGGGTGTGGCAACACATCCCATCCAAGCTCCAATAATTTTTGATGGGTGATCAAACTTGTGTGTGGTCTCACGTTGTCACAATAGAACACAACTCCTTTACAATTAACAAGCTCTGGAAGTTTTTGGATGATGGATTTTTTCAAACTGTCCAATTGCCAACAGTACCCATTCGAATTGATTGTTTGGTTCCTTGGTAGGAGCTCGAAAAACACAACACCTTTAAAATCCCACCACACTGAAAGCATAACCTTCCTCCAATGAATGTCCGCTTTCGATGTTGTTTAAGGCGAATCATCATGTCAGGACCAAGACTGCTTGTGCACCACATTGTTGTAAACAATCCACTTCTCATCACCAGTTATCAGTCGCTTCAAAAAAGGATCATTTTCTTAACGATTAATGAGCATATTGCAGATGTTTATATGCGCCGTCAAATGAACTTCTTTGAGTTCATGCAAAACCCAAATATTGAGCTTATTTATGTATCCCAGCTTCTTCAGGTGGTTGTGAAGGCTTGAATGATGGATGTTCAATGTTTCTGCAAACTCTCATGTTGTGTAACGTGGGTTTGACTTGATTATTGCCTTTATTTTGTCGTCATCAACCTCAGTGGGCCTCCCTGACCGAGGAGCGTCGTTGAGATCAAAATCACCAGCATGGAATTTTGTGAACCATTGTTGGCACTGACGTTCTTTTAGAGCATTGTCACCGTAAACTTTATGCAACTTTTCACAAGCTTAATGCGCATTCTTCTCTTTATGGAAGTAAAACAGTAAAATATGGCAAAAATGCAGAGTTTGGTCTTCCATCTTCAACTTGTAAAATCTCCAAAACTCAACCAAATCGCTCAATTTTTTTTAGAATGAAGCTAGAACTGTCAGCTGCCAAATGGCATAGCAATAACATAGATGCAAATGACTCTAGTACTTCCAAAAATGAACTAGTGCCATCTGTTGCAAAAATGTGTCATGACTTCTCCGACAACCCAATATGTAGAAAATGTAGGCTGGTTAAGAAAATTGGTACTTTCCTAGGGATCGGTACGTACCTGAATAAACCAAAGATGCTCACATGTCTGGTCTCAGCTCTTCAGGCCTCCTAGATTTTTCTATCTATTTCAAATAACCCTTAATATCAAAATAGCTTCTGCTTGCTGTAGAAAGGGATAAGAAGCTCTGACAGATGGGATTCTCAATTAGACACTTACCTTAGCCCTAGCCCTTTGTTAGTCAGATAACAGATGTCACACTACTATTTTTCCCATTATTTCTGTATGTCTAAGTTTTCCTATATTAATCTTTGTGTATGCCATGCTATTTCTTTTATGTCCATGTTCAAGGAGTTCCCTTACTTCTTGGGACATTTCACACCTTCTGCTCTTTAACCTCCTTTCACACTCATCCATGTCTCGTGAGATGCATGCACATTTTAAGTAAGCCATTTTCAGCTCAGATCAAAGTCAAGCTCAGATCCTGCCCACTCACCCAGTTTTCACTAAGTGCTCTAGCAACCCCAATTTCCAGATTCTCTGAACTTCTACTGTACTCATAGCTCTGTTTAACGAAGCCTTATTTTTGCATTGTTTTTTGCACATGGCTTACTATTAGCTCCTCATCTAGATTTTAAGTTATATCAAGAAAGGTGCCAGGTCTTCTACTTTTTCCCCCCTCACAGACCAAGCCATGCAATAGATACTCAGTAAATTCTTCTAATACCCGTACCTGGGTATGTGATGCATCTCAAGCCAAATACTAAGGAAATGACAACCTCATCGCTGACCTTTACCAATTCATGGTAGGATTTGGAGGTGAGAGGAATTGTGGTCTCTGGCACCACAATAATGCAGACAGGAAAACAAATATATTTGCAAATCGGTATAGCAACTGTGGCAAGCTGGAATTGTAGAATAAAAAGTTCTAGAGTGGGAAATTCAGAATGCCAAGCTTAGTCTTGAAAAATTTTAGTGATTGAGATAACAAAGAAATTACCAGTTTCCTCCTCAGTGAGGACTGCCTGCTGCCAGTACTCCTGAGCACTGACTGTGTACACCAGATCTGAAGCTTCCAGAACCTTGGAGTCAGCTGGCAGCTTTCTCTAAAATGAGAGAGGCACGCAGGGGTCAGAATAACTCAATCATCACAAAGGAAACAAGCGCAGGCCTCCCAAGAGCCTTCAGCAAATTTCAGCTCATTCACTCTCTGTTCTATGAGGACCCGAAAAGGAACAGACACTGTCCCGTATGTCAAGCGTTGCCAACTGTCCACACCTCACAAGGTTTCTGCTGCATTGAAACTATTTTCTTGGGAGTTAAAAAGATCAGTTCTAGAAAGAAATGTATAGAGAAAATAATTCAAAGTGTACTTAAATGTGCAGAGGGGGTCAAGTACCAGGATCCTTTTTGTAATAAGAAGCACAGCTCCAGCAAAGGCAGTGATGAGCTGCAGCCAGCTTGTACCAGTTCTGAGAGCTGACTGTACACAGCTCTTCCCAACTCTGCATTCAGTGACGTCAGAAACTGGCAGTGGTGGTAGTATTTACACCGTGGGAATCAGAAAACACTACAAATCAGGGTGCTCTTTTTTTAAACAGAGCTGATTGCTAAACATTTATCAAGAGAACACAACACTGGGCCAAGGTTCTATGAAAGTGTAAGTTCCTTAAAGGGATGGTTTGTGAGTAATTATACACATTTATAAGCAGAGTAATGTTTAAGTAAATTATGATTTTAAATGTCAAGGAATTAAGAATCAGTTGAGAAAATCTTTTTCTATTAGAAAAACATCATCACAGAGAAGTCATACTAGAATTATGCATAAATATTGTTCCATAATCTTGTATTCATCTCATTTAAAAGAAAAGAGAAAAACCATAAAGGGTGTGCATGAGTATCTGGAGGTGGTAGGAAACAGTAGAGAATTGTCAATCTCTTTGATGCAAAGATATAAAAGTGAGTGAGCAGTCCACTGGAATTGGGAAGAAGTCACATCTCTGGCAAGTTATAAGCCCATGTAGTCAAAGTTGGGCTAGAGATGCTTGAGTAGATTTCCAGAAGCCCCACACACTAGAGTTAGGGCTAAAATTATGTAAAAGACCTGCCGAGATTAATTTTTTTCCTTCTTTTATTTATTTATTTTTTTTTAGCTGAGCTATCCTGCCACCTGTTCGCAGCTCAGCGACAGCCAGCTCGGGCCAGGACTCAAACCACTGTTGCTCAGAGCTCATACTCTTGAGCGAGCTCTTTTTTTCCTTCTTGTAGAGTTTTGACCCTAGGGGAAAAAGTTCAAGGAAAGTTGAAACTATTTTCTCCTGGGAGGTAAAACTAATGTGGAATTAAATTTAAGCAGAGTTTTAAAACCATTAAAAGAAATGGTATGCCTAGCTACGTATAGGTATTTTCATTATTTAAAATCTTGCTCTGAAATTTGTATATCTTTTCAAAAAATTATGGAAGGTTAGTTAACATTTATGCTTGTTATTATAGTACAAAGAAATAGTTTTATAGTGTCAGTGAAGTAACTACAATATGCAGGCTCCATATTATTGTAAAAGAAAAGTAGAAACAGTTATAACTAGAAGGTAGGATCCAAGAGGTAAGTAGATTCTCATCAAATTATCCGATAGGAAGATTAGTCACTGTTATAATTTACACTCATGGTTTGTTATGATAATGTATAGCACAAACTTCTTACAGTTTGTAAGAAGATATTGTATATGAAAGAGGAGAAAACCTGGAAGCTCAAAATTGGAGGGATACCAGATGGAAGCAGACTCAAAAAAGATGTAAAGTTGGAGTTAGAAGAAACAGTAATATAAATCATGATCCCATTTTTTATAAATCTATCTTTTCTAGCTTTGTCATTCAAATAATTTTGCAGTGATGTCACCCTGCCCACTTCTGTTACTTGTATGAAATAATTTGATATGTACCCCTAGCACCTCAACTTTTATTTTTAATATTATTCTCTGCTGAAAGAAACCCAAGTTTCTTTGAAAGTAGTAGGTCCATGTCTTGAGGGAGGGGGGCGAATGGGCCTGAATATTTTGTTGCCAGAGAGCAAAAATGATTTTTTTTAAATGTCTGGGTACAGCATAAATTAGTAACTATGATATTGCCACAGGGATATGAAAGATAGTTCAGGGAATATAATTAATAATGTAAATATTTTGTAGGGTGTCAGATAGTCACATGTCTTGTTAGGGAGACCACTTCATAGACGGTGTAGTGGCTTGACCACTGCACTGTCCACCTGAAGTTGACATTGAATAATAGTGTATGTCAACTATAATTTAATATATATATATATATATATACATATATATATATATATACACACATATATACTCACGGGATGTGGAGTATAGTGTGGGGAGTGGAGTCAATGGAATTGTAATAAATATGTATGATATCGGGGGGGAGTGGGGCAGTGGATTAGGGGATGGGGGTTGTCAATTTGTGAGGGGTAAAAAAATGTAACTATTGCACTGTTTTGTACACCTGAAACTAATAAAAAAAGACAAAAAAAAACAAGTTTAATAGAATTTTTTTTTAAATGCCTGGGTAATGCTAAAAGGAACTAGCTTAAATGAAGGGCTCCTATTGGCCAAGATGTGAACTTAAAAATAAAAATTAAAAAAACCCCACAATCATTCTGTTGAGAGCCATGAGCTCATTTTGATCCTCAAACTGAGTAAAATCATATACGGTACTGTGAAATAATAAGATATATATAGCATTTAGTCTTTGAACCCAGTTCCCAGCACAAAGCTCCTGAAACCATTGCCATCTCCTAAGTGATAAGAGCACTAGGAACATCTTTTGTTCTAGTTGTTCTTTGACCCTGGTTCCTGACACAGAGCTCCTAAATCCCTTGGAATTTCCTTGGTGACAGGAGAGTCTTTTGTTCTAATGAGGCAACTCTGGGTAGGCTCCTGGGTGGGGGCTGGTCACCGGAAAGACCAAGCTCTTAGAACCTTGGAATTTTCAGAGGAGAGAGGGGCTGGAAATGGAGTTAATAATTGATCATGCCTACATGAGGAAGCCTCCATAGAAATCTCAACAGTATGGGGTTCTGAGAGCTCCCAGTATGTGCATCCACATCCTTGGAGGGTGACAAACCCCCACTCCATGGGGACAGAGCTCCTATGCTCAGGATCCCCCTAGACCATACCCTGTCCTGACTGTTGACCTGTATCCTTTATTATATAATAAACTGGTAAACATAAGTAATTGTTTCGCTGAGTTCTGTGAGCTGTTCTAGCAAATAATCAAATCCAAGAAACAGGAGGTCATGGGCACCTCTGATTTGTAGCCAAATTGGACAGAAGCTGTGGGTAACCTGGGGACCTACTACTTGTGATTGACATCTGAAGTGGGGCAGTCTTGTGAGATTGAGCCCTTAATCTGTGGATTCTGACACTATCTCCAGATAGATAGTGTCAAACTAAGTTAAATTGTGGGTATCACAGAGAATTGCTTGGTGTGGGAACCTCCCCACACACAGATATGGTGTCAGAGTGTAGTGGTAAAGAAGAGATACACAGGAGTGCAGGTTTTCTTGACAGGTGTGCTAAAGCAAAATGGTAAAATGCTGTACAATAACCAGTTCAAACTTGCCTGAGAATATCAAAACACAGCCCTCCTTTACCTGCCACATGCAATTAATCATCCAGACCTGTGGATCTGACCGCCCTAATATTCTGAATGCATCTCCTCTTCTCTATTTCCATAGTGATTGCCTAGTTCAGACTCTTAACTAACCCTCCCAAATGGTCTCTCTACATCCAGTCTTCACTCAACCATCCCTCCAACTTTCCATTCTCCATACTGGTGAGAAAACCATCTTTCTAAAACACATAGTACAGTTGACCCTTGAACAGCATGGGCTTGAACCACGTGGGTCCCCTTATATGAGGATTTGTTTTCAATTGACCTCAGTTCAAATCCATGTGTTTCAAGTGTCAGCTCTTTGCTCTGCACATGTGGAGGATCCACTGTAGTTATATGCAGATTTTCAACTGCGTGGGATGTTGGTGCCCCTAACCCCAGCATTGTTCAAGGGTCAACTGTATTTTCAAACTGAGATCTATACACGTAGTCTGGAGGGTCTGTAATTGTTCTTACAATATTTTTCTTAATTTTCATTTTTATAATTAGAAAAAAAAAGCATCGACAGCTATATGAATGACTGCCTGATAGTCAACTTCTGCCTCATATTTTCTGTGATTGAAATTAAATTTACAAGTGAAAGCAGGCAGTAAAGGTTTCACAATAATTCCAACAGAAATAAAGTGGTTGGAGAATTAAGGCATCACCTAGCCATCAGAGCTATAAGTGCCCTCAAGAGAACTCATACTATAACAATCAGAACCATAGTCACCCTACAGGCTGATGTATTGTTGCCCACACCCTATCTCACACATGCCAATGTGCCACATTTATTAGCAAGAAATAAGAGTTGTGAATTGTGTATTGAAGCATTTTATGTTTCTGCTTCCAGAAACAATACAATTAGGGACTCATAAGCTGTATATTTTTTAATGCCAACAAGAATGATTAAAGAGAATAAGAACAGCTTTACTGAGTTATTGTCTCATTAAAACTGGCATTTGAGAATTGCTTGGTAGAAGATTTTGGCTTAAGTATGAGGTCTGATGATTCTGAATTAGAACCAAAGCTTTGAAAATTTCAATTCCGCATTGCGCGTCAGACATTTTCTGCATCAATATAATTGAAGTCAAAATACAGAAAGCAATTACATATAGAAATGGACATAAGGCCATCTGTTTTTACTATTAAACCCAGCACTGAAGACTTAGTTTGAGCAAAACCATATCCTCTACCACATTATACTAATTTTGCTCTATCATTAATGTTGTTTTGTTTATATTTCATTTGAAAATTGGTTTTAGTGACAGAATAATAAAAATAATTTAAGAAAGTACCAAGATTCCCATAAAACAATTACTCATGCTTGAAAAATACAGTTCAGGCCTTATCTCCCAACAGTCCTTTGTACGCCCTTTGCTGAGCTATTCAAAACTACTTGTATCTAGCTTACCATACAGAGCAGGCTTTTTCAATCATGTCCTTCCCTCCATCTCAAATGCCCTTTCTCCTACTTCTCCACCTTACTAAAGATACTGGTTCTTTAAAATTCTGCTCAAGAGGCTGACCAGTTTTCCCTGAACCTCTCTACCCAACACAACCTCCCTGCCTGTCAGCATGATCTGAGCATTTACCTACAGTATTCCCACATCACCCTATGTCTTCCTTTCGCCAAGCACACTTCAAACTGTATGTCGATCCCTGATTTTACATGTTTCTCAGTAGACCATATGATCATTCAATCCTTCCAATAATCATAGGAGGAAGGAGGTAGGTATTAATTTCCCATTTTATAGATGAGAAAATGAAGGCTCAGGGAGGTATAATAATTTGCCTAAGGTCACAAAGTTGTTAATTGATAGGACTAAGTTAAGTTCGAATTGTCTACACCAAAGCTTTTGCCTTTGCTACTACCCAAGACCAAACAGACATTTGTTTCTCAAAATCTGAGTGGTTGAAAAGCAGAAAAATACACGGGTAAATCTGTTAACTTACCTTTAGTTTTTCCTTGAGAACTCTATTCCTTTGTACTTTTATCATTTTATTTCTTTCTAAAACAGCCTCTCGCTGACTTTGAATAGCTTGCTAGATTGGGAAAGGAAATAAAAGCATGCCAAAAAATATACAGTTATCAAGTGTGATGAAGTGATTAAGATGCACATTTTTTCAGCAGATCTTCACTTGGCCCAGACAAATGTATATGTATTCAAATGACATAATATTAATCATAAAAAGTATTATTTAAAAATAATTAGTCCATAGATATGTCCAAACTCATCAAGATGTTTACTTTAAATTTGTGCAATTTTTTCGTATATCAATTATCTCAATAGAGCTTTAAAAAATTAAATAAAAATAATTAGTCCATACTTACATTTCCTACTTTTCTTTCCCTGAAATGAAATTAGAAAAATGTAACAATTACTTAATTCATATGTGTCACGCAGTCTTCTGCTTTCCCTGAAAGCAGCATATACTGTCATGCCTTTATGCCTTTGCATAAACTCTTTCTTTGGTCTAAGTACTCTCTGTCTCTCTCTCTCTTCTTTTTTTTTTTTTTTTTCATACAGGAGTCAAACCGGCAACCTTGCTGTTAAGAGTGCATGTTCTATCCACTGATCCTTCCAGGCGGCAGCTCAGCTCAAAGTGCCGAATTCAGTCCTAGCCGTGGATGGGCGTAGCCCACCATCAAACAGGCGATCTTGTTGTTAGGAGCACGTCCTCTCACCAGCTAAGCCATCCTGCCACCTGTTGGCAGCTCAGCGGCAGCTCAGCTCGGGCACAGCTCGGGCGAAGCTCACTGGCCCATGTGGGAATCGAACCAGCAGCCCTGTTGCTCAGAGCTCGTGCTCTTAAGCAAACTCTTAACCAACTGAGCCACTTGGCCCGCCCCAAGTACTCTCTCTTTGGATCCACCTCCAGTGTCCTTTTGAAAAAAAAAAAGTGTCTTTATTTCTCAATGTTTTGTTGGTGAGATTTTCTGTGACCTCACCCTCTGGCCCAGTCAAAATGCAGTCCTCTCTCTCTCTCTCTCTCTCTCTCTCTCTCTCTCTCTCTGGGTCCCCAAAGCACTTTGCTTGTCCCTCTCATATAAACTTTAACCCTCTTTTTAAGACAGTGATCTTAGCGACAGGGCAATATGCCTCTTTGAATTGGCAGCCCTCACCACAGGGTTCAATAAACATTTAATAAATTAGATTGACTTATGTTTAGTTTTCGAGTTGGCATTGGAAAGGGAGAACTTGAGATATTATTCTGTGGTAGGGGTTGGGGGTGGATGGAATCTGCAAGGGGGAGGAAAATGAAGCTGAAATTCCAACCTAGAACATGAGAGCAAGAAACTGGGTGTGTGTGGGGGGGGGTTGGAGAGCCTTAACCTACTTCTTTACCGAGAAAGCTTTCTCTGCTTAGTGAATTACTGGAGACTGCAGACTTAAGTTGCAGGGGGTGTAGGAGAAATAATGGAGGTGACCGGTGACAAGTAAAGACGCTCTTGTCAGAGCAGAAAAGCATCAACAACACTACATCCCATGACCATAAGCCCTGTATACCCAGCACGGCCCAGTTTATACCTGCTAATCCTCTGTAAGGGTTAATAATACCCCCTTTCACTTTCAAATTGTCCCAATATGGGAGATAAGTCATAATCCTCCTAGTTATGGGGAGATGGCTCTGGGGGACAGAGAGCTACATGGAAATCAACATAAATTAACATCTAGTAAGATCCAAAATGCTTATCTTTCATTAATTTTTGTTAGAATATGACTCTGTAAGAATGTTTTCACTTTTGGCCGAAGTTCTAAAACTTTGAGAACTTTGTTCCACGTGGCTTTAAAATCTCCGAAGTAGACAAATCTGAAACGAGAATCTGACACTTCAAAGCTGTACTATGCCGGAGAGTATTCTAGAAAGTGCCTACTAGCTGTGGGAACCTCTATATTTTCCATTATCTGGCAGGACTGTCACACCGCACAACTCTAGGAGGTGCTGTTTGCATCTCATGCACATGAGTGGCACCCCTGGAGCTATATAGGGGACAGTCTGGGTGCTTAGCAGCTCCTCTGGAAAAGAGGCCACAATGGGTCAGATTCCTGAGACAATCCACTCAAGGGTCCTGATGTCCCAGGAAGTAACCTAGATTTCTCTTTCATCCCCAAAAGTCATTTCCCTGAGCCCGCCATGCCCACCATATACTGAATCAAAGCTGTAGTCAGGACGAATGGAGGAAAGCCCACATCCCTGCAAGCCCAGCACAATACCTTAGATATTCCGGCAAGTGGAGTTTGTCAGTCTTGGTGACCACTAGGGCAATGTCCCTGCAGAAACCTCGTTGGCAGGCTTTGATGCTCTCGTTCAGGAGGTCTTCGTGGGCTTTCCCTCCAGAAACTCTTTCAATGTCACTGATGACCCAGATCACTGAACATTTATCAATGGTCTATGAAACATGACCACAATATGTCTAAGAATATAAATGGTGTCTCATCTGTAGAGGGCATGATTCCTTAATGTATCACTTATGTCCTGCATCCTATGCCCCTTTCTCTCTCTCCAGTCCCGCCTCTCAGCACTCCCCATTGCACGCTGTGTGCACCAGCCATACTGAGCTTTTTGCAGCTTCTCAGATGTAACTTTCTCTTTCATCTCTCAGGACCTTTGCACTTGCCACAATCTCTGCTTGAGCTCCACTCACCCTTTGAGACTGCTAAGGGCCATCTGAGGATGGGTTGGCCAACCCTCTTCTGCATCCTACAGCACCTGGACTTCCCTGCCATAGCACCTCTCAGACAGAGTTATTGTACAGGGTTGGGTCTCTGCACCATCCCCAGCCAGTTTGTGAGGTACCTGATGGGAATGGGCTGTACATTTCAGCCTGGAATCCACATCACCTCAAGCACTGTGCCTTGGCTGTACTAGAGGCTTCCTACATGCTTCTGTCGTTAATGATTGATAAGATTAAAGAAATCAGACCCTCCACCCCAGATCCATCACTGGCTTGCTTTGTGTCAATTGTCCTCTAGGGGAAATTTTGTTTTTCCAGATCTAGCTCTGGTCATGCATCTACCCCAAAGCTGTCACCACGGGGCATCATTTTGATGTTTGACTGTCCCTGCATATTCAGCACACTGCCACCATGTGGCAGCAGGGAGCCAGAAACCATATGATTCAAGTTGCAAGGGTCAATGAACAGGAAATTACAACTTACGATTAATAGCATAAATATTGCTTTACCAAATATGCAACTTTCATGTGATGAGTAATCGTGTGTTGACTCGTGACATTTCTCTTATTGTATTGTTTCACTTGTCTTACCTCTCCACATAAATGAAAAGCTGGTCCAACTCGGGGATGGAGTTTATTTGTCATTCCTCAGAACACAGCTTTGCACGTAAAGGTGTGACAAGTTTATGACTTGCTAATTAAACCATTATTTTGCTTTATGCCGGTGGTTCTTAACTAGTGATGATTTTGTACCCCAGAGGACAGTTGGTAATGTCTGGAGGCATTTTCAATTGTTACAACTTGGGGGGCACTAGAGGGTAGAGGCCAGGGATGAAGCTAAACATCCTATAATGCCTAGGTCAGCCCCCCACAACAGAGAATTATCTGGCCTGAAATGTCAGTAGTGCCAAGGCTGAGAAAATTTGATGTAGAATAGTGGGTTTCAAACTTTTTTTATCAGTGGAGGCTTTTTCAAATGAAATTTCAGAATTCCAATTGTCAAATTTGATTTTTAAAAGTAGAAGAGTTCTAGTTGAATTGAGGAGTAGATTGTTTGAAGCCCCAACCTGCTCAGCACTCCCCACCCTCTGTCCACGAATCTCTTGGCTTCATAAATAATTACGTTAAAAGCACCCATCTCTGGAGTCACACTAACTTTACTCTTTTATAGAGAAAGTAATAGGCCCTGAGAGGCAAAGAACCAGCTTAAGGCCACACAAACAAGGGTCTGACTCCCCTCCCTAGACTCATAATTAGGCAGGAAAATAAAACAATTGTTCCCTCCTGCTTCCCAAATTATAACCAATTTAGGGTTGCTCCAGGCTATTTAATCAGGTTGTGGAAGATCAGAGGATGCCAGGCCCCAAGCTCCTAAAAGGCAGGTCCTCTTTTACCTTTGTATTGTGAAATCTAATAAACAAAAACCTCATTTAAAATGGAGTCGGGGGCCGGCCGAGTGGCGCGATGGTTAAGAGCTGGCTTGGGACGCCAGAGGGCCCCGGTTCGGATCCCACATATGAGGGCCAATGACACTGCCCTCCACAGCTAAGATGCTGAACAACAGCTCAACCTGGAGCTGAGCTGCCATGAGTCACCGGTGACAGCTAGGCTGTAGCCCCTGCTGCAGTGGGTTGCCATGGGCTACCGTGTGTAGCCAGCAGCCAGCGTGAGCGGCCAGCAGCCGCAGTGAGCGGCCGTCCAGAAGCCGGCGACTGATCTGCCTCATCCAGGAAGAGCGCAATGATGGTGCCAACTTGGGCCAGTGAAGCAACGTCCTCCACAACTAGACTGAAGAACAAAAGGACAGCAACTTGTCTGTTCCCCTTCCCCCAATTCCCCAATAAAAATCTTTAAAAAAATAATAATAAATAAAATGGAGTCGGGAGACTAGCAGAGAGAACTCTCACACGGGTCACTCAACACACACTCCTGGCCCCAGCAGGAAGAGTCGTACCTTGCATCTCTGACAGGAAGTGACACTACTACACTACCTCCAAATGAAGACAAAAAGAGTCCTCCTTGCCCAGTATCAGTCCAGCCAATAGGAGACTGACATAACTCAGCCAATGAAAAGTCACTATACTTTGAACTTCCTGTTTTTTCCACAGGACTCTTCCTGGACAGCAGCCCTTCCCAAGTCCATAAAGGAGCTTCCTCTCCTTTGTTTCTCTGGACTTCCTTCTCGCTCACCACTAAATCTCATCCCCCAACTTGCAATTCTTTATTGTGTCCAGATCAACCCATTTTGCTGAACAGATATCTGGTTGTCTATTTGTTAAAGGCCAACAGGATTCCCCATGATCCTGGTAAACTCCAGGTGCTTAATAAATATTTATTAACATGACAGGAGGACTGCATCATAAAGCTGGCAGTGATTACATTTCAGGCCCCACACAGAGCTCCTAACTACCAGGATTTGGTCAAGTTAAGTCTCAGAAGACTCCAAAAAGCTTGTTTATAAGACAAAAGCGACTGGACTTAGGAGTAGGTGGGATGGCACCCCCACTTCCCTCCCTCCCCATGATGAGAAAGGGCCTCAGGAATGTCAGGTGACATGCCTAAAGTCTCAGGACTCCAAAGTGTCAGGACAGGGAGGTCTGAATTCATGATAGTTCTCACTTAGGGAAGGCCAAGCTGGCAGCTGGAGAGATGGGGCAGGGGGTGTTGGCTCTGTTCTCCCTGGAAAGAGGGGAGTCTTTAGTAACTTCTTGTGAGAGGAGATCGCAAAACCACAAGAATGCAGGGAGCTGAGGCCAAGCAAAGCATGCTGGGAACTATCCCTTTGCTTCAGCCTGACCTCCTCAGAGTGGGTATTCTAAGCCAGCTCTGCTGGCTCCTCTGTTCTGAGTGGCCTTTGATAAGCTGCCCAGCATATCTGAACTGGCAGCAACTACAGCTTCATCCAGTGAGAGAGGCTGGCTGCCTCCCTAGGCTGTTTCTCTTTGGGTCTGGCCTGGAGCTAGCCGACGCTGGGGATACCACTTCAAGAGCTAAGACCCTGCAGAAACTAAGGCTCTCATGGCCAGGCCTGAGCAGCCTGATCAAAGGGAAGGACGCTGGGACTGCCTTCATCTTAAAGAACTGTTAGGAGACATCCGGCAGGAGGGGTAGTGATGATAAATAAAGCCTCAGCTAGGAAGGTAAGAATCTGCTCTCTGGTTCAAATTCTGCCACCCAGAATTAGCTGTGTGGTCTTGGGCAAATGACTTCCCCTCTCTGAGCTTTCATTTCCTCATCTGTAAAATCAGGACATAGGCTGATTACCTGTGAGCTGTCATCCTGATCCTACCATCCTGATGGTGATTAGAAACCAGTCACAAAGCTCCACAGTCCACAGTCCCACAGCTGCCGTGCTGATCATGACTCACCGGTACTGACCCTCCCCCCCAGTCCCCTTCCAGCTCCGGTCCTGTGTCCCCCATGTTCTCACCCGTCCTCCTGAGCTCCTTCTGCCTAAAGACACCCTTTCTTTCTCTATCACACACCCTAGCCCCTCTTGCCCTTTGAGCTTCCCTAGGAAGCGTGGTATTAAAGCCCACCCAAACTTTTCCAAGCTTGTCTTCTGCACCTCTCTCCTCTACACCCCGCACTCCCTTCCCTGCAGCCACCCAGGAAGGTTCATCCTTCTCCCGACACAGCTGCCTCGGCCCTCTGGGTCTTTGCTAATGCTGCTTTCTGTCTTGGAACAGTGCTCAGGGGTCCCGCTTCCAGCCGCCTTCTCTGGTGGAGGCTCAGCTCCAGTGTCCTCTCTGAATCCTCACCGCCTCCAAAAGGAACTCATCACTTTGTGCTCTCGTTTTTAAGTAATATGGTTTGCTAACTGGCATGGCTAATTGATTCCCTCCTGGACTATGAGACTCTCCAAGAGCAAGGACTTTGTCTCTGTCCACCCAGAACCTACTACAAAATTGAGCAGATGCTCAGTGGGTGCTTGTTGAAGAAATGAGAGCTCTTATTGGAGGTAATTTATACTTTTGAGTGTTCACAGCACCTTGTCCCTCTGGTACGTCACTTTCTGCCATGTATTTAGTCATCTGTGTGTTTTATCTCTCCTATTAGACTCTAAGCCCTTCGTAGGAAGGCTCTACTTCTCATTCAGCTTTGTTTTGCTTTCAGCTTTTTAGTTGTAAAGGTAATAGATGTTCATGCAAAATATACAAGCAATACAGAGGCGTATGTAGTAAAGAATGGTGGCAAACACAAAAACTGCTTATAACAGTTGGGTGTGTATCCTTCCAGAAGACAGGATCTTACTTTTGCTGTGCATTTATAAACATTGCGCGCGCGCACACACACACACACACACGTGTATGTGTGTGTGTATGTGTGTTTACACTTCTTAATATTAAAGGTCATGCCCTGCATCTTTTCATTTAGTTTTCATTTATTTTTGTTTTATCATGCAGGATACAGTAGGAGTTAAGAGCAGAGAGGGTCTCAAGTCATCTTACCTGGGTCAAAACCCCCAGTGTTATAATGGGCAATGTAGTTCACTGAGAATAGTACCTAGCACAAAGTAAATGCTCAGTAAATGTCTGCTATTATTATTATTTATAATTTTTGCATCCTCAGTGCATAGTAGATTGAGTCACATATTATATATGTTTGATGAATGAAAAGCAAATGAACAAAGAGATAAATTCTTAAAAAATACTTCAGCCTCTAATCACTAGGTGCAGATCAAACTACCCTCCTGCTTAACTCTGGCTGTAGGCACATCTGGGGAAGCCAGGTTAGCTCATACCCCATTTGTTGGGGATTAAACCCCTACCTAAGTTTTTGGCAGGAGAGTAGACTTTCATTTCAACCACCACCAATTCAGCCACAGCCGATTGCATTGGGGCTGGATACAGAGAGAGCTAACCCACTTGCTGGGCTGTAACCAATCACATTTTCCTTCTTAGGAATTTGAACTAAAACACATAGAGACTGGAGTAGAATACATGGACTACAAGGTCATTTAGAGACAAGGCTAGTAAGCGTGGTCATTTTCCACAACGTGGATCCTAATAGCTAAGTACAGAAGCTAAGAGAGAGGCAGGACTCTGCAGAGAGATGCACAAAGAGAAACAGTCACAAGAGTCCAAACAGAGGATGAGAGGAAAACATAGCTGCTTCCATCCTTAGAGGAAGCACTGAGGTCTGAATAGGTCTCCTGAGATCCTTTGATATTCTTTTGATTAACCCCTCTTCACTTGGGATTGCTTTCCTGAGTTTCTGTTCCTTACAACCAAACATGGTAGCAGCTTCCTGGTTCCTTGGTGCCTGGCTGTCAGCTTTCTCTACTTTGTCCCCAGCTCTTGGCCTTCCTCTCCCACTCTGCCCTTGTTTGCTCTGCTTACTCTTAGGCACCTCTCTTGCTGACCCTTCCCGTATACACATACTCTTGTCCCAGCCACCAGGCCTACCTCCTTATTCCTAACTCTCCAGTCTCTCTGGCCACCCATATCCTGCTGCTGCCCTGAGGCTTTGAACGTAGAAAGTGGAAGAATCTCACTCCAGTGAATTCATAAAATCCCTTAAGCTGAACGAGGAGAATTCTTCGTTGCTTTAGACAGGGTGGAGCAATTGAGGGAAGAGGGAATGAAGCCACATGAAAGAGAATCACCTTTTTCCACATCTCATCCCTCTTGCTGTTGAAGTCCCCTGTGCCTGGGATGTCCACCAGCACAACCCCTTCTGGAATCAGCTCTGACTTGGGGAGCGTCACTTCCACATGTTTGATCAGGGGCCAGATGTGTGTCGCAGCTGCTTCCCCATCCCAGTCTCTCCTCTTAGTCCGGATGTAGGGGTCCAGTTTGACAGACAGCTCTCCTGCCTGAGGAAGGAGGGGGAAAGTCACACACACCAGACAGTCTCCCAGCATTTCTACCCTGGACTGGCTGTGATTCAGGTTCATTGAAGGTGCACTGAGTAATAGTAAGAAGCGGCTGTGGGTAATGGGCACCAGGAGGCTGGTGATCCCGTCGGCAATGGCCTAGACTCACGGGACTTCGGCAAAGGTATAGCTTCTCTGGATAATGATTCATCCTCCAGATTTCACTTCAGTTCTAAAATTAATGTAACTCATATGCAACTTTCTAAATCTGGGAAAGCGAGGATTCTTCCCACATGGCTAATATGAACGTTTTAATTACCAGAAGGCCTCGACTCCAGAAAATTTATAGTGATGTAATGAACATATTTTCCAAATGGAAAATTGGTCTGCAATTGATCTTTAACAAGGTTTTAACAATTACCTTCCAAGTACAAAAAAATACCTTGACATACAGAAATTTCCAGGATTTTTTTTTTTTAAAGATTTATTGGGGACTTGGGGGAGGGGAACAGCACTGGGGAATCAGGGAAGGGGAACAGACAAGTTGCTGTCCTTTTTTGCTCTTCAATCTAGTTGTGGAGGATGTCGCTTCACTGGCCCATGTTGGTATTATCATTGCATCTTCCCGGGTGAGGCAGTCGCTTGCCAGCCATTGGACGACCGCTCACGGTGGCTCATGGCAACTCACAAAAGCTCGCACCCGCTGCCGTCAACTCACGGAAGCCCAGCTCCAGGTCGAGCTGTTGTTCACCATCTTAGCTTAGAGGGCGCAGCATCACTGGTCCTCATGTGGGATCCGAACCGGAGCTCTGCTGTTCAGAGCTGGCGTCCCATGCCAACTCCTAACCAATGCATCACTCGGCCAGCCCCCAGGATGTTTTAATGGTGGTGGGTGGGATGGGAAATTGTTCTCAGCCTATTGTTGCTACCTAAACATACCTTGGGATAATGGCAATTCATCCCAGCAACTATGTATGGCAGCAAATTTCTACTGGGCTACTTCAGGGTACAGCAGATTTAGGATGTGTGGTAGTCATTGTTAATAAATAGCTATAGAATGGTCCTGGAAGAAAGATAAGAAAGTAAATTCTTAGGATAGTTGAGATTAAATGAGAGGATGTGTTGCAATTGGGGTAGGACAGATGTCATCAATTCTAATCAAACAACAAGAAATTGTGAAAGAGGGGATGATAAAAGTTTTTTAAAGGTATTTTAATTATAAAATAAACCAGATACAATAAGGGCAACATAAAAAAGAAAAGGCATGGGCTTGAAAAGTCTCTTTCTGTAAGAAGAAGACTCAACCCAATAAGCTGGCTCAGGTCAAACCATTCTGAGGGGCAAACGCAGATTCCCTCATCCCAGTCTAGAGTCCCTAACTCAAACTCTGAATTTGTGCCCTTGTTCACTGAAATGGTAATTTTGTTCTCCTTGTTTCAACAGGTAAATTTATAACAACTGGGAAGGAATATTTCTAAATACAGAGTAGTGAAGCAATAAATATTATATTGTTACCTTGGTGTAAGTTGTCTATATTCAGGTAAAGTAACCAGTTTTGTAATCATTGTGTTTCTTTGGACATGCTCAGTCTATGTTTTAGATATTAGGAACAGAATTATTTTTTACAGTAATATCCATTTGAATATGAGAAAGGCCTACCACATTTGTTTGATTCCCTAGATATACAAGAGCTAAGTGCTTTAAAAGGTTTCATTCATTTGGTTTCTAAGTGTACCTGGTCAAATATTTAAAATTTTTTGAAAGAACTGAATACATTTACTTTGAATTATAATATAAAATGTCTAAGGGAGATCACTTTGTAACTTATATAAATGTCTAACTACTATGCTGTACACCTGAATCTAATACAATATGGAATGTCAACTATAATTGAAAAATAAAAAAATTTTTGAAGTCTAAGGAAATTTGATTAATTATAGATGTAGCATTAACTAAGGAGGATTTGCTATGTCAAACTTAGGAGATAATTGAACATTAAGTTTTAGAATTGGGGTAAGTAATAGTTCTTATTTTGTACAAAACAAAATGCCAGATTTTTAAATAGAATAACAATATTTTAAAGATGAATTTTAAGATGCAAGAAAAATCAGGTTTTTAAGTGTACAACATTAATAAATTGAATATCTGTTCCACAAGTATTTTGGTTTCATTTTAAATTGAATTTTAATTTAATACAATTAATATTGATTGTAAGTATAATATAAATATAATATACTAATTTTATATCTAATATCCATCCTGTCCCTCACCCATGCTAGCAGAATCCTGACTGCTTGTGGAGGTAGTGGATTGAGATTGGTTTTAGCCAATCATGACAAGTCTGTTTCTTGCTTTGGTTTGACTCTCTTTCAGCCAGGAAAAGCCATGTGACTCAGCTCTGAACAAGGGCATCTACCCAGAAATTTGTCGGAGGAGTGTTTCTAGGAAAGCTTTTACATCCCAGTGAAAGGGGAGATGTGGTTGGTGCCACCTTTTTATCCATTTCTCCCTTCCTTGAAGCTAGCTGTGAAGTCTAGCACTTCAGTAGCAATCTTATGACTATAAGGCAACAAGTGTGATGGAGGCCCAGGTAACCAGAGAGGGGTTGATCTTAACATTGTTGAGCTACTGAAGCAACCCACAAACCCAACTGCCTCCAGACTTCTTATGTGAAAAAATGAATAAATCCCTATTTGTTTAAAACCATAAGTTGTTTTTTTTGTTTTTTTTAATTATGTGCTGCCAAAAACATTCTTAATTAGGGCCGGCTGAGTGGTGCGTTGGTTAAGAGCTGGCTTGGGATGACAGAGGACCCCGGTTCGGATCCCACATATGAGGGCCAGTGACACTGCCCTCTACAGCTAAGATGCTGAACAACAGCTCAACCTGGAGCTGGGCTGCCGTGAGTCGCCGGCGGCGTGGCAGTGGGTTACCATGAGGTACTGTATATAGTCAGCAGCCAGCATGAGCGACCAGCAGCTGCAGTGAGCGGCAGTCCAGAAGCCGGTGACTGATCTGCCTCGCCCGGGAAGAGCGCAATGATGGTGCCAACTTGGGCCAGTGAAGCAACGGCCTCCACAAACTAGACTGAAGAACAAAACAACAGCAACTTGTCTGTTCCCCTTCCCCCAATTCCCCAATTAAAAAAAAAATCTTTAAAAAAAAACAACAAACATTCTTAATTAATCCTTCAATAAGTGTAAATAGTCTTTTCTGTGTACAAAAGCTCCTCCATTCAGATGCTAAAAATTCCCATTTGACAGCCATAAATAATAAAAAAATAACTTGGTTGTGGATGCTTCTAATTTGGGTATCAACTTATTTCCAATAAAAATACCACACCTGGAGCAAAATCCCCTAAATGAATTCAATTGTTATACTTCAGGCCCGTGATAAATAGAGAACAAATCTCTTGACGCTACCTCTTCTGCCTTGAGGGTGATGATTCTAGAGGTGGGAATCTTTCCTCTGGGCTTGGCTCTTAGTAACTCCTCATAGTTCTTCTTTTCTGCTCCATTCCCATAAAGCATTTGTAGCTTCCAGATGGCTTCCTCCACGGCGTCATCCCTGTCCCACGCATCCACGTCTTCTCCACCCAGGTCCTCCGTCCTGAGCAGAAGTTTAGTCAAGTTCTTCAGCTCCTCCTTCCACTCCTGCCAAGAAAGAGAAGGGCCAAGCCCCTCATGACACAGATACGAAAAATCCGACAAAGGGAGGAAGTCCATTGACCTGTGGAGGGCAGCGGGGCTGCATATTCAGGAAATCTAAAATCACATAATCCAGCAAAGAATCATTTAATACTCCTCCCCCCCACCCCCCTTATTTTGTAGAGAAGGAAACAGAGACCTAAAGAGGGAAATGGCTTCCCCACAGTTCAATAATGAGTTGTGACAGGACCCAGGCTAGAACTCCCATCTTGCTCTATTAAACTTTCTCATTCAGTACTATGTTCTTTTCATTCAGTAAAGCATGAGCTAAGCTTACAAGGAATATAATGTTAATCTCTAAGAGAAAGGGAGAAGAAAGAAAATGAAGGAAGGAAAGAAGGAAGGAAGGAAGGAAGGAAGGAAGGAAGGAAGGAAGGAAGGAAGGAAGGAAGGAAGGAGGGAAGAGGGAAGAAAGAAGGGAGTGGGGGAGGAAACCAGGGAGGGCAGGAGGAAGGAAAGAAGGAAGGACACACACACTTACCTGGTCAGAGAGAAGGTGGATTTTGGCCTCATACTGCTCACAGCAGCCCGAGCTCACTTGTACAATACACGAAGTGCATATGCTTTCTCCAGACACTGGTAGAAACATTGCTTGCTGGATGATGGCATTGATCAAAGAGCTCTTCCCAGCCCCAGTGCTTCCAAATAATCCAATGTAGATGGGGTCCAATGACGGTTTTTCAATTAAAGTAAGAAGCCTGTTTCTAGATCAATTTTCAAATGCACATTGCCATGATCATCAAAGCATAGTGGGAGGAACATCAGAAAAGCACACAAAGGAACTGAGTTGTAATCCTGGGCAAGTCTCGACATCTTTCTGAGTCTCTGCTCTCTCCTTGGTCAAAGAGGAATATTAATCCCTGTTTACTAAACAGGGTTGTCATGGGAGGTCAAATGAGATTATGCAAAAATACCTGGTAATTCTACACAAAAATAGTAGTAATTCTTGTTTGTGTTCTATGGAAATTACTTAGTCTTGACCCTAGAAATCAAGTTTATGCAGAGGTGAAGTATTAGGAGAAGCAACACAGAGACTTACAGAGCAGGACACGCAGCCTCAGCACCACGCAAGTCCTTAAAGTCAACTGAGCACAGCAGTTGAGGGCACAGGCTCAGGCCACACAGCCTGGGTTGGATTCTGAGCCCTTTGAGTTATCAACAGTGTGACTTTGGTCAATGTCTTGGCTTCTCTGAGCCTCAATTTCAGGAAACCGGGATGATATTAATAGCTTCTACTTTATAGGGGTATTGGGACAATTAAATGAAATTTGATATATGTAAGGTATTTATCAGATCACCTAGCAACAGCAACAGGTCAATGAATGGCAACTATCAATAATAATTATGGCCAATAGCTATGAAAATTTTCAGCCTTCTTTGCTTAGTTTCCAATTGACAATTCCCTTTCATTGTTGGAGAAAACCACCTACAATCCCCTAAGGAAAGACATCTAAGTAAGATTGGATGGGAGCCGGTATCAGACTCACATGAGATACTTGACTCCGTTAGGAATGCTGTCATCCAGAAAGACAGACTGAATAAGTTTCTGGTAAGTGTTGCTCAAAACCCTTCTGGTCCGGGACTCCAATTTTTCATCTGGAATCAAAATACAGATGTATTACCTGGGATCTACCTGGCAGGGGTCAAGTACTAGGTCTCCACAAGGGGAATCTGCTCAATATTGCAGAGAAAGAAAAAAAAGAAATGAAATGAAAAGCCAATTAAACAAGATAGCCCATCATCTGACACTAGAGGTAACAGCTTATGGGAGATGGCAACCATTGATTCTGACAGCCTCGCGAGGGGCCAGCCTGCTCTGAAACTCCCCGTAACAAAAGTCAGCATAGACTTTGCCATGGGCTTTAGCCCTTTTAGATTCTTCTCTCCTGTGGTCACAAAAAGAAAAAAAAGTCACATGCAGCTAACACAATATTGTATATCAACTGGGCTGGCCGAGTGGCGCGATGGTTAAGAACTGGCTTGGGACGCCAGAGGGCCCCGGTTCGGATCTCACATATGAGGGCCAGTGACACTGCCCTCCACAGCTATGATGCTGAACAACAGCTCAACCTGGAGCTGGGCTGCTGTGAGTCGCCGGCGACGGCGTAGGCTGCAGCCCCTGTGGCAGTGGGTTGCCATGGGCTACCGTATGTAGCCAGCAGCCAGCGTGAGCGGCCAGCAGCCGCAGTGAGCGGCCGTCCAGAAGCCGGCGACTGATCTGCCTCACCCGGGAAGAGCGCAATGATGGTGCCAACTTGGGCCAGTGAAGCAACGTCCTCCACAACTAGACTGAAGATGAAAATGACAGCAACTTGTCTGTTCCCCTTCCCCAATTCCCCAGTGCTGTTCCCATCCCCCCAATTCCCCAATAAAAATATTTAAAAAAAAAATATATATATATAGTATATCAACTATACTTTAAAAGAAAAAAAGGGGGGAAAATGCAAGGGCATTGTATAAATATACCCACTGAAGCACCAAACCAACCATTTTCACAGTCTTTGTTCTAATCCAGAAGAGGTTATTTTGACAACAACCCTCCTCTCCAGAGACTCTTGGAGATAAATTGTCAAATTATCTATCTCTGCAAAGACGATGAGGCATCCTTTTCTGGATCAGGCTCATTTGAAGATGTTTCATCCTGCTTCTGAGTTGACCCTTCTCTTCCTTTGAGCGTTTTCACACATTTGAAAAAGAACAGAGCCACGTTCAAACAACCGAATAGCAATTTCACGACACTCACATTCTTTAAGGGCACTTTGTTCCACGGAGGGAAATGCTCGGAACCGCTGGTCTCGATCTGACCGTCTTCTTTTTTTCATCGGTTCTTTAAACAAATCGTCGTCAACTAGACATAAGCAGAGGTTATATAAAATTACAGGCTCTTGGGCCATGGTATTTTTTTGCTTGACTTCTATCAATACACAAACCCAAAGAGCCTAAGCGGACCCCTGCCAGCTCTGCATGCCTGGGAGCTCACTTCAGAAGCAGACAGTGCTGGGCCATTCCAGTCTGGTTCCTACTTCCCAAGACTTTGCATCTAGCTCCAAAATGCAGGGTCCAACATATCTCCCCAGAAGATATGTTGACATGAAAAAAACACTTCCTGTTTGGAAATCCTGAGAAGCCAAAATGACTGGATATTCTTCACCAAATGCCAACTGTGTAGAGAGAAGCCAAAGACAGGGCTAAGTGTGGAGTGAAGAAGGGCCTATGTATGGGACGTCTTTTTAAATTGGGAAAGAAATTGATCAGGAGCAGAATGCAGAGGAAAGAACAGGCCACATAACCAGGGCAACTCATTTCTCCTTGAGCCTCAGTTTCTTCACCTGCAAAATGAGAGGGCTGACAAAAAAACGTACGTAACAAGTTTGGAGAGTGCTCTCCTAGAGGATGCCCAACAGAGATTATGTCTGGGGAATTTCCCCCCCCTTCCTCACGGAAAGACATGAACAGCAGCTTCCTTACACAGACACGAATAGAAATCACCAAGAAGCAGATCTTTGTAGTTCTGTGGAGATTTTTTTCACTTTAGTGGGTCCCCTTGGTTATGAAGTAAATGGCTGGTAGGGTCCACACTCCTCAGGAAAGGGTATAACCAAAACATTGTGTTTTGGATGGGTTTTAGCAAATACCTCCCCAGCAGTATTCACCTGGTTAATAGGGGCAATAGGTGGGTTTTTGAGGTCAACGTTGTTGGAAATGCTCCTGGGGCTGGCTTGTGCCTTAGGAAATGGCTGTGAGGTGAACTGAAAGAAGAGTTGATCCCCAAGAGTAAATGACATGCTAAGGTCATATAAGAATGTGAGGGCCCAAAAACTGAGTGTGATGTTGGAGGCCATTCTCCCTGATGAACCTCAGAGAAAGAGCTTCCCTTGGGGACCCAAGATGGCAGCCCGAGCACATGGTCCAGCCTCCATCACTGGGCTCCACACACAGGTCTCCCAGATAACGCAGGCACTCTTACCCTCAGTTCAGCCTTGCATCTTCCGGCACAAATTATGCCATGTTCTGGAGCTGACTCCTACCCCACAGAGTACTGCAGTGCAGAAGTAAGCTGTTTGCCAAAGCCTGAGTCTCTGCCACCTCCTGCTCATGCGGTGACAGGGTGTTGAAAGAGCCTGTGCTTCAGCCCTTTCTATCTCAGACACTCTCACTTCATGATTGAGCTCAACTCAAAGAATTTATCCTGGCTCGGTTTAAGAACTGCATTCGAACTAAATACCAAGTGGTTGCTGGCTGGGTGGCTGTAGCTGGAAAGGAAGAGGCAGAGAAGAAAAGAATATGCCACTCAGGCCCCTGGGCCAGCTACAGGCTGAAGAGTCCTTTAGTCTGTGGTATAAAAGGTACCTCCGAATTCCAGGATATTTCTACAACCTGTCTGCAGAAAGAAAGAAAATGGATGCAGGCCTTGATCTGGGCTTTGTAACTCAGGAAATCTTTTGTGTAAACGATGTTGGCACAATATCTTAGCCACATATTTAAAACAAGGGACAGGTCCATATTCGTGGCCTTTATCTCAATTTTATAAGCACTGGCAATTAATATGATAAAAGATTAGAAGCTTCTTTCTCAACTAAAGCAGAGACTGAGAAGTCAGATAAAACAGCAGGAATTTAAACGTCTTCAATTTCTAAAATGAAAACCACCTGGAAAGGAGCAAGTATTCCATCTTGGATCTATACTGTTTAAGGGAAGGCTTTTCATATTAAATTGTAACTGGCCTGAACTGGCCTGAACTGGCCTGTCTGTAATTCCCTGTAATTGTCAAGCACCCCTTCACCTTTTCCAGCATTTCACCCTGCAAGATCCCAGGAGGGAGCAATAGAGATGGGTGAGGGCGGTCCAAAGGAGGGAACCTTCGTCTGTGGCAGCTATTGTTTCCTGCTGCCACAAGGGGTCACTTTTTGAAAACAGATTCCAGATAGCTTGACCCCAGGATACAGATTCATTGTTGATGCAGACCACGGCCAGGGACTGCCATAGATCTTCCAGGCACGACAACTCCATTCCTTCAGTGCTAAGTTCAAAGAAGCGTGCCCAAAAGTTGAAGTTCTATTGGTTTGTGTGCCCATCCATTTCTCAGATGCTAGCCACTACCCCACCGATCCAGAAAGAAGACTTCCCTTGTTCCTAAGTCTCTTCGATTTTCAAAACACAAAGGATGTGATGCAACCCATTTTCTGCAGATAGAGGTTACTTCCCTGTCTCTTTCTAGGGAAGGCTCCTTGCTTGGTTCCAGGGCTCCCACACACAGCCTTGTAGGGAGGGGGTCACACTCACTGACTCCAATGTAGTTCACCCTATATCTCCCCTTCTAAGGAAAGTACCTGAAAAGATTCCAGGGGCCTTACCTTGCCCATTCTAAGAGAGGCTACCCTCGGAAGATCCAAGGTGGCTTCCTGGATGCTTCTTTTAGGGAGCGGGCACAAATTTCATTGCTGGTCAGACAGTTCACTACATTATGAACAGGCTATTTTAGTTGTTGGTGAAATAATTTATAGTCATGCACTATTAAAAGGTATCATGAGAAGGCGGCTTCTGAATAAGGGGCAAGGAACAACGTTCAACACAGTCTGAACCCATTTGCCCTTAATTATATCAGGGTAAATGGTTCTATTCACTTCATCAGGGGATATTATAGGGATGTTACCTGGATATGGCTCCTGACCCACAAAATCCTCAGTTTCTGCCATTTCCTGTTCTGTAAACACCTGCTTTCGTCCACCTTGGAGAACCAGCCTGAAAATACATACAAAGTACAAGGGGTGGGGAACAGCAGAAACTGTAAATACAAAAAGCAAAAAAATAATAATAATAACCAAAAATAATGTGTAAGTCTGCTTATGTTTTGTTTCCCCAACTAGATTCCAAGCCTCCAATGGCAATGACTATTCTAACTTATCTTTGACTCCCTCACCACGCCTGGCACACTATGTGCTGATTTAAATGTGACAAAGATCAATGCTTGACCATGGGTTTTCAATAATAGCTGTATCTATAGAACTTTAAACTGATATGACCTGCGATCTTTAAGCAATTCACTCTGAAATGAGAATAACCTTTAGTGACGAGAATCATGGAGGTAAAATTACATAACTTCGCTGCTTTGGATGACATCGGTACCCCAATCAGGTAAGCCTTGAACCCTTGTGCCAGTGAGATCCAGCTCCAGCAGGTCTCAGCAAGAATCGGAGAAATAGATGGAACTTTGGATATTCCTAGGGTTCCCTGGAGCTGCTTTTGGGGCTACAGCATGGGAAGGAGAGATGTAGTAGTAACCAGGTTCTCTGGATCTTCCTCACTACTCCACCCCCCAGGAAGACACCACTACTGGGGGCTATAGGCAGCCCCACAGCATGGAGAGACATGTCAGATCCAACCTGCCCCCTGTTCACCAGCAGATAGGGCTTGGGCACTGAGGAGAACTGGACCTATAGACACCCTGAGGAAAGGGCAGTGCACAGAGCTTCTTTGGCTCCACACTTAAAGAGGAATTTGAGGAACACAAGTGGGGAGCACCGGAAGTGCTTGCTCTCTGTATCTGACATTGCTATTTGGATCACTCAGCCATGTAATTCAAAAGGAGAGAGTCACCAGTCCTTCTGAAATATGCAAAATTTCATCTGACCTGCCAACTCCCACTAGACCCATAGACCGTTAGTTAGGGAGGCTGTGCCTCATTTACATATTAACCCCAAATGAAAATCACAACGCATCAGTCGAAACAGCTTAGTTTGGTTAGTGGATATTAACTGACAAAATGGTTTCTGTACTTGGTAGGTGTTGGTTGAATGTAGTGTGAACCTCTCCTATGTGCAAGGTCCTGAGCCTTAGGTAGAGTTCCTTATCTCTCCATTTTATATCTTGCAGTCCCCCTCTAACTACACAGGTCTCCAAGGCATTTTAGCACAGTCTTTCCTTCTCTGTGGGACACGCTTCCCCTCTTCTTCCTGGTGAATTCCTACTCTTCCTTCAAGATCCTGTTGTAGCATTTCTTATGTGAAACTGTGTCCTGATTCCCAGTCATTCCCCTGTTGTGTGACCACTGCCCCCAGCACACCTCTGTTACAATGTTTACTATGCTTCCTTTATGTCTTTTCCTCCTTACTGAGCCATGAGCTATTCAAGGTCATGGCTACATTTGTTTCAATGATGCAGTTTCTATCATGAAGTGCAATAACTGACAAAAAATGCCTAATTGATGCATAAAATGTTGGGAAGCTTTTGATGAGAGTCTACACCAAAAGATGTTTAAAAACCATATCGTTTTTGATATGATTAGCGTCCTGGTTTAAAGAGTAAAGCAGAGTGGGAACAAATAGGCAAGTATGCAGATGGAGCCGGATTAGTAGTGAGGATAGCTCTGTAGGGTCTGGGAACGTTTAACTTGAAGCAGAGAAGACACAGGCAAAGGCAGAAGATGGGGAGGGCATGCACAGTGATCTCCAAATACATGACCTTAGAGCTGCGTATAAAAGAGGGATGATGTATGTTTTCTGTGGTCGCAGGAGAAGATCACTAACTAGATCTACCAGGTGACATTTGTGCTTAAGCACGTTCTCTAGTAGTCAGACTTGTCTAAGATAAAATGAGCTCCCTTAGAAAGTAATGAATTTTTTGTCCCAGGTGTCTGAACCTATACTGGTATGACCACCTCATAATGGCATTGGGACTAGATGCCATTTTAAGGCCACTTCAAATCCAAGAGTTTATGTTCTTACTTGAAATGTTCACCAGTAAAGCTGACAGAGGAAGTGCCTGATGAGGTAACTAAAATTCACGAGAGACACAAGCAATACCTGGTTTGAGATGCTGAGTTGGAAATGCTACCCCACATCAAAACCTAGGTGAGTTAGGAGGGGGAGAAAGGGTAGATGAGCTTTGACATGTGCAAGAATATGGTAATGCCTATCAATAACTTCAGATACAGAACAAGAATTACCCCCCGGAAAGAGATCTGTTGTTTTCTGAAGACAGCAGCTCAATGACCCGTTGTCACACAAAATGTTAGGATCATATCACAGTGGGCACAGGAAGCAAAGCAAAATGCATGGTCCCACCAGGGGACAAATCTACTGCAGACCTCCAGGACAACTTGTGTTCTGATCATCAAATTCCAGGAAGATATAGTGGAGCCAGATGAAGCCCGAAAGCATGAACAAGTTGGTGTTACCACCATTTGAACACTGAGATGAAGGCCCTCCAATCTGAGAAGGAAGAGGATTTAGAGGAGAAGCAAATGTGTCCACCGAATTCTGGGATGTGGGCAGTGGCTGTGGCTTCCTACAGGGTCACAGGAAGTTCAGGTCATCTGACTTCACTTACTAAATCAACAGTACATGGCGACCAGCAAGGGCTGTTAGCATGTAACTATCCCCAAAGCCCCAAAACCCCAAAAGTGTGCCACCATTACTGCTCCTCTTTGGAGGAAAATGGACCCCAACATTTGAAGAAGGACTATGCACCTATGGGTTGTGTACTCCTTAAAGCAAAATGAAACTGAAATTCAGTAATCTCAGTTGTGCTATTTTCAATTACTGATTACCTTGTATTCGATTTAGGTGCATGTAATCAAGACATGAAACCATGGGCCTCCCACTATAGCAGCATCTATGGCACCAGTACACAAGTGATTTGTGGCCCCTTCAAACTGAAATTGGAAGAAATTGGAAATGATTTGAGTTATGGTCGTGGTGAACTGGGCTTCAAGTTCCTTCCACCAATGTTCAAAAACTGGCAAGATGGGATCATTTGATTGGGAAACTAAGACACTGGAAAACTGAAAGGGAGCATTTACAAAACAGCTGAGGAAGGAGAACCAAATAACTTCAAGTGCCAAGCCTTTAAAAAGAATGACCTATAAACAAATATATCAATTAATGGGGCAGGGGTATGGTATAGACACTCAGTATTTAGTCATTGGGTTGAACTAAATGATGCAGTGAGAAAGGTATTAAACTAGAAATTAGGTGTGACAGGGTCCAGTTCTGTCTTTGCCACCAACCAAAGGGGCTGTAGTACTTCAGACAAATCATTTCATCGCTCGAGACCTTAGTTTTCCCATCTAAATGAAAGATTAAACTAGTCTTTGAAGCGTGAATGTTCTCTGATTTAGTTGGGTGCCAATAGAATTAAAGTTCTTATTTTGAAATGTCACCTGTTGTTGAAACCAAGACTGTACCGATAATGAGTGGCTCTTGAGTCATCAAAAATAGCACAACTGAGATGACTGAATTTCAGTTTCATTTTGCTTTAAGGAGTAAACAACCCAATAGGGGCACAGTCCTTCTTCAAATGTTGGGGTCCACTTTTCTCCCAAACAAAAGTCAGTCATGATGGTGACATTTCGTGAAAATTTGGCTTCTATGGAGAAGCAATTAGAGACAGCCCAAGTTTATTGCTCATACAGGCAAGGTTTTCATTTGTATTTCACTTGTATTTCAACTATGTGGTTAAAACTTACGTTTTGCTTTTAGTACTTATTTACATTCGTGTGCACTGAGCCTAAGAATAGCGTCTTTTAAATGAGGCTCTGCATATTTAGCTAGTTATAGGGAGGTTACACAGAACCAGTTTCCTGTTAAATAATTATGACTTTTGACGGTTGTCCTGGCTTCTACTCGCTCTTCTGTTTGTGTTTTCTTATTGCCTTTTTTTCTTACAATAACAGAGGTGACACATGTGCAATAGTCATTCCTATACTACAACAGCTTCATACAATGGAATTAAGTAAAGGATGCTCTGGAGCCCCTTCGTCTACAGGTGTGACATGGAAGCCCCGAGAAGGGAAAGAGCTTGTCCAAGGTCACGGAGTGACTCCAAGTTCAGTGTTCTCTTCACTCCACTAAGCAGCCTGTAGCAGGTACTATTTAAACAAAGCCTCCGGAGCTAAAGAGTAGGAAAATGAAGGGAACAGTGCCCACAAATGAGGATGGAGAGAAGCAACTTGATAAAATGGTACTTAGGGGCTCAAACTGAACATACTGCCAAAAAATTCTCAGAGGTAAAACCGGGGTGGGGGGTGGGGGGGGAGAGGCTCTTACTGCATTCATTCTGTGTCTGATGCAGAATGGAATGTGTTAAGAATTACCAACGTCCTATTCTCTCTCCCTAGCTCTTCTCTTTTAGTCAGAATCCCATGTCACCCTACCTTGCTTCATATCATTAACTCCTCCCAATATTATCCTTGTTTTCCTTTCATTCCTACCGCCTACCCCCAGCCCAAGGCAACTCTTAATAGGAAAAAAATCGAAATGCTTACATTAGCTAAGTTCTTTAAGGGGCATTTTGATCAACTTTGGTTTTACTATTACCCACTTTTAATGAATGTGGGAAGTGCTTGGTACATAGTGAGCACTGTATAAATATTTTTGAATGAAGTGTATCTTTTAAACATGTCTTAAATGATATGATTCATAATAGTAGAAATTACATTCATTCATTCAACAAATATTTGAGTCTGTACTACGTGCCGGGCACTGTTCTAGGTGCTGGAGATACAGCAGGAAACAAAATGGGCAAGTTGTCTGCACGCACAGGGCTTACATTCCAGGCAGTGAATGGTGTAGTGGAAATTACTCGGGAATTAGCCTGAAGGTTTGGGCCCTGCTCCAGTACTTTAGTGTAACACCGAACCAATCATCTAGCATCTCTGAGCCTCAGTTTATCCACATATAAAATAAGAATGTAAAAATACCTACATGCAGAGTTCATTGTGAGGATTAAATATGATAATGTATATTCCTCTATAGACACTTAAGCATCTGTACAAATTTTTTTAAAGATTATTTCATGAAGACAATTAAACTAGAAAGCAGTACTAGTATTTACCTGAGCCAAGTCTATTTAGTTTGGGGAAAACAGATGCCACCTAAACTGATAAACTAACTCCCATTCTTGTCCGCACTGACTCATCCCCATGAGGGTTCTATCCCATTTTCCTTCGAGAGCCTTTGGTAAAGTCTGTCCCCTCCCCCATAAAGGGAACTTAAGCATAAAATAAAGAGATTCTTAATAAAATGATGCAATGTTGATGACATTTAGGATTTATTTCCTTTCTTTGTAAGGTTTAAGTACCTTCGGTGTTGGCAGCATTTCTTGGCCACCTTATTGGACATTGCACTGTCTCAACGGAGCAACTTAAACACAGCTTAGAAGTAAAAGTGAAACAAGGGCCTTCAAATCCCCAAAGGAAAAGAGCTATGTTTTCTGCGGTAACACATCCGCTGAAGTGGGTGACATTAGAAGGTCAGCTACCAGAAGTAGGTGCAGTAGAGGAGGCATTAAGATAACATGATTTTCTCCGTCCTTCTCCCCCAGGTGAGTAGGCAAGTAACATAAGCAGATATTTTCATAACGTACTTTATCAGAATTTGAATCCTCTCATGTTGCTCCCCCAAAGCTTGCCAAAGTTAATGAAGCATAAGATGACATTAATACTACCCCGATGAAGTCTGCACTACATGTTTTCTTTGGGGAGGAATGATTATAGACTTTGCCTAAGATCACACTATTAAGTAAAATTCAAACTAAACCCTGATCATCCAGATTTCTAGTTCACTGGCCTTTACATAGCCTTAAATTCACTTAAACAAACAAGAGAGTAGGATTCACTTTCCCTCAAGAAATAATTTCTTTTAAGCAAATCAAGAGATGGAGAAGAAACAAATCTCCCATACACACTTATAAAAATTCCAAGTACTTGATGTAGATACCCTACCCTCAAGAAGGGAAGTGTAACCCTCCACTCCTTAAGTGTGGGCTTTGCAGAGCGACTTCCTTCCAAAGAGGACAGTGAGGAAAAGAGGGGGAAAGAGTAACTTTACAGTGGAGAAACCAGACAAACCTCGGCCAGATGATCAAAATCATCAACAGTCATAAATCATATTGATAGTATGTATCTTTGATGTGATGTGATGAGAATGTCACTTTAATTCTGTGATCTTCCTCCCCTAAACCCATAACTCCAATGTAATCATGAAAATAACAACAACAGACAAATCTCAATAGAAGAGATTCCTACAGAATATCTGACCTGCACTCCTCAGAACCTGACCGGCACTCCTCAAAACTGTCAAAGTCATCAAAACAAGGAAAGTCTGAGAAACTGTCACAACCAAGAGAATCCTAAAGAGTAATATGGTCTCCTAGATGGGATCTTAAAACAGAAAAAAGGACATTATGATAAAAACTAAAAACATCTGAATAAAGTCTAGCCTTTAGTTAATAATAATGTTATAAATATTGGTTCATTTATTGTAACAAAGATATCATACTAATGTAAGATAAGAGAAGAAATTCAGTGTGGGTTATATGAGGACTCTCTGTACTATCTTCTCAACTTTTCTGTAAATCTAAAGTCTATTTTTTAAAAAATCAACCATAAGCAACAGCATAAATTACATAATAGAATCTTACCAGATGTCACTTTTTCTGCTTCGGCTCCAGGAGTCCACAGTGGAAATGGTGGCCGTTTCTTTGCCTCAGTATAGACATGTGGGACCAGCTGGGGTGTACAGCCCTTTGTCACAGTCACAAAGTCACATTTACACAAGCAGAAGTGAAACTGATTTGTCATCGGAGGGTTATTTGCGGACAATATCCTCCCTCAGAAATTGATTCATGCTCTTTTCCCCTTTCATTTAAACTTAAATTGTATGTGAATTGGGGATCTTACATTCTGCTGTGCCCTATTCCTACAAGCAGGTGGATATTAGTCATTTTTCCTTCCCAAATAGCCTGTAGTATCCTTTCTTTGAGGGTGAAAGTTATTTTGATGGATCTGACTTACTCTAGCAGATAGCAAACATGCCCCCATCCCAAAAGAGACACCCCCAAGTACAAGACAACCGGGAGAGATGGATGATATGAGGTGGTAAAGATGAACTGATTCTTTTTTTATTATTATTACATTATTTTTTATTATTAAATACACATTTTTTAGAATTAGTTTCAGCTGTACAACACAGTGCAATAGTTATACTTTTTACCCCTCGAAGTGACAACCCAAAGATGAACTGATTCTTGATACAAAGTCTTGAAATTCATCAAAAACCAAACAACATGGTGTTGTGTGATTGTATACATGAGTGTGACACAGATCTAAACAACTCCTTTTGGAATTTAAGTTTTACATCCATATTTAAAAAAAACAAAACAGAAAAACAAATATTTGTAAAATGATGTCAAGAAGAGAAGAAGGCAGAATTTACTCCACTTTGCTGTGTCTGGCCACCCAAACAATCACAAGTACAGGCTGTTGGTTCGTTTGTTTTAAACTTCAGCTTCCGGTAGTGTTTGAGCTTCAAAGGCAGACTCAGTTATTACTAGGATAGCCCTCAGTAACTGTATGCTATGTTTTTAGTCCAAAAGGAGGATTCAAAAGGCAAAAAGATAAAAAAGAATTGAAGATAAATATTTAGACTGCGGTCTTAAATATTGCTTTCAACTTTTGGCAAGGTGGTATGCCTTATCCTTAAGAAAACCACTGAAATACCAATAGAAAGTTCAAAACAAAGAAAATTGACATGAATACCATCATGAGCATTGGATCTTATCTCTGGGCAAAACCACAACTTATAGTTATATTCGTCTCACATGTGCTTAGCTCTCCCTCTACTGGCTATTTCTTGCTTTAACAGTTAACTGAATTTTTTTTAGTTTTTATTATTATTATATTTTTTTATTTTTGATTTTTTTGATTTTTTAATTTGGGGAATTGGGGGAGGGGAACTGTGTTGAGGAATTGGGGAAGGGGAACAGCCAAGTTGTTATCCTTCAGTCTTAGTTGTGGAGGGCACAGCAAGCTCAGCTCCAAGTCCAGTTGCGCTGCTCTGCTCAAGGTGCCGAGTTCATTCTTTAGTTGTGGGTGGGCGTAGTCACCATTTAATCCAGCAGCCTTGTTGTTAGGAGCACATGCTCTCACCAGATGAGCCATCCTGCCACCTGTTGGCAGCTCAGCTCGGGTCGCAGCATCACTGGCCCATGTGGGAATCAAACCGGCAACCCTGTTGCTCAGAGCTTGCACTCTTGGGCAAGCTCTTAACCAACAGAGCCACTCGGCTGGCCCGTTAACAGTATCCTTAATCAGAGGTACTACTAAAGTACCTAATAACTAAAATTAATTTTGATCATTTTAAATGCTTCTTGGGTTCTTTATGATGTTACTAGACAGCTGTTATTGGACACCTGAATGCTAGATCTGTTATGAGTTTGGGCAAACTACCAGGTTGAACTGTCATTGCACTCACTGGAAACATCAAAGCAATTGAAAGAGAAGACCCAAAGAGCCCTACCATCACACCCAACCACCGATTGGAATCTGCATTCATGTGCTCTGCCTTCCTAAGGTCTGTTAATAGATTAACCATCCCTGTGCCCCTGAGAAGCTAATCTCTTCTCTTGTGCACCAGATTTCATCCCCTTTCTCCAACTGCAGGACTAAGGTAGAGTACTTT
>NW_017731377.1:865825-871651 GCF_001890085.2 Hipposideros armiger
CCCCCCTCTTCTTTTAATTTATCAGCTTTTCACTCTACATTGGATTACTCCCTTAGATGTACAAACTTGCTGTTAATTATTCCTTTTTAACAAACACATACTCCCTTTGACCCCAAGTTCCCTGCCAGTTACTATCCCATTTCTCTGTATTTCTTTATGGCAAAACTCCTCCAAAGAGTTATCTAAACTCACTGTCTCAAAATAGTCTCCTCCCAATCTATCATAAAGCTACTCTAGTCAAGCTTTCCCTTCTACCATTCCATGAAACCATTCTTATTAAATTCCCCTTGATCCTCATCAATTTTCAAACCTCATCTTACTTGACACACAATAGTATTTCACCCAGGGGATCACTCCCTCCTCCTTAAATCACTTTCTTCACTTGGCTTCTAGGCAACTCACTCTCCTCGTTTTCTTCCCACCTCCCTGGAGGCAACTCCTCAGCCTTCTTTGCTGGTTACGCCTCTTCTCCTCAGTCTGATGATAATAGAGTACCCCAAAGCTTAGTCTTTGGCCTTTTCCCTTTCTTTTCCATAGTCATCCTGTTTCATAGCTTTAAATTTCCCCTCCATGCCTCTAACTCTCAACTGGTATCTCTACTAGCCCAATCATGTTCACGTCTTACTGCTCACTAAGCATCCCAAACACAACATGTCCAAATTGACCCCCTTATGCCCCCGCTTAAAACCCCACTCCACCTAAAGTCTTCTCCATTTCATTAAGCAGCAATGACATGGTTCCAGTCCCTCAGGTCCAAAAGCTTCAGTGTCATCCTTGATGTTTATGTCTGTCTTTCATATTCCACATCTGATCTGTCAGGAAGTTTTATAGAAATCTTCAAAATATATTCAGAATCTGAACACTTCTTACCACCTCCACTGCTGACTAAACTGATTCAAGTCATAATGATCTCTGGCCTTGTTCAGTGGTCCCCAAACTTTGCTGCCCATTAGAATCACCCAAGGATCTCTTTAAAAATACTAATGCCTGGCTCCCACTCCTTGATATTTTGATTTAATTGGTATAGGATCTGACCCGAGTACAGTACTGGAATTTTTCACTACTCTCTAGGTGATTCAAATGTGCATCAAAGTTTGGGGCTCACCTGCATTGGTGTGATAATAGCCACCTAACTGACCTCCTATGCTCTACCCTTCCCTCCACAGTCTATTCTCAACACAGAAAATAGAGAACTTTACATTATAAATCAGATCACATCTCTGCTAAAAAACTTTCCAATGGCTCTCCATGTAACTTAGAGCAAAGGCTTTACAATGGCCTACAAGGCCTTACGTGAGCTGCACTTGTGCTCCAACCCACCCTATCCCACCCCATCACTTCTCTGACCTCTGGAATGAACTCAGAAAGAGTCTGGAAGCTTTGCTAGAAATAAATGATAGAGATTTAGTCAAGGGTCTTAAAGTTTGCAAACTAGAAACACAGCTAGGCAAAAACCCAGAAGTGTTCCAAAGAAGAAAGAAAACTTCAAAGTTCTTATAACAAAAAGTATGTTCTTGAGAATTATCAGTCCTGATTCTTAGCCCTAGGATTGATTGATCCAGGATGGTTATTAGTCAGATGTCAGGCATCAGGATGATGGATGCCACATAGTCAGAAAGATGGGTGCCAGGTGGTCTGGTCATGTCCAGTGGTCTGGATAGTGGATGTATACATGAGTCCTTCATAGGGGTAATCAGGTGGCCTAAATAGATGAGTTCTTCAGGGGGTAATTAGAAGTTTACCAGGAGGTGTGGATGTATATCCAGGCACTGACGCAAGACTGAAGAGTTCAAAAAATTTTAAGTTCCCAGCCTAGTTAGAGCAAAAATGATGTATTTCCTCATGCCTCAACTTTCAATAATTTTAGCAGCTTGTTTACAGTAACTCCATTTTATATGTTCCCTATCTGCACTCTTTCCTCAACCACTTCCCCTCACTCACTGCTCCATTGACACTGGCCTCCTTACTTTCCTCGAATGCACCAGGCTTCCTCTTACCATAGGACTGTTGCCAGAGTCAACTAATGCCAGGTTCTTGGGTCCCAATGTCATAGAAATGAGCACTGTACCCGATATGAGGTTCGGCAAGCAAAGCTTTAACGAGAGATAGCTAGCACACCAGGGCACCAGCAAGAAAGAAAGAGCTGGCTGGTACCTTGACAGGATTGTGTGAGGGGTTTTTACAGGTTATTCCAGGAGAGACAGGAGGCTGGGGATGGGGGACAAGCTGACGGACTGTCCCATGATGGTTGTCTCCGTGGTCAGCAAACAATGTCTCTATCTTATGGTCAGCAGGTATCTGCTCAGTCTTGTCCCATGATAAGGTTTTTTTCAAGCTCTGTAAAAATAAGCTTACACAGGAGTTTCACAATCTCTGGTTTCTTTCCCTTTTCTTTTTTTACAGTGCTTGACTTCATGAGAACAGAACATGCTGGCTATTTTTGCAAGGTCTGCTGATTACATTGTGTGTTCTTTTCCCCCCTCTTAGCTATGTACACTCAGGATGTGAGCAGCAGGTAGTTAATCAATATCTCGGGCTTTTTCCCTTTGCATTCCTGACCTTCTAGACAAGATGGAATTTAATTTGAAAATGAAATCCCTCTTGTTATCCCTATGCTAGCTCTTAGTGCTAAATGTTCCTGCTACCTGAACTACTGTTCCCTTAGATACCTGCAGAGCAAGTATTAGCTCAAATATCACATTCTCAATAAGGACTACCTTAACCCCTATTTAAAATTTACCACCTTGCTCTGTCTCTTGTGTGAGGTAAAAGAGTGATGAGGTGCATGATGATGCCGCCTGTTAAAAAAATTCAACTGAGTAAATTTGATCTAATTGGTTTTATTAAGTGACTCATGAATCTGGCAGCATCCCATCTAGCAACTAGATGGGCTCTCCAAGGGGGTGTACAAAATGGATGGTTTTTATAGGAAGAAGGGTGGGGTAAGGGAGCTATTAACAAAAGAAAAGGAAGTATTATTTTTAGTCCAGGACCTCCTCTTTTGGAGGGAAGGGAATGGCAAGGTTTTTATTACACGGACTGCTGCTTCTTTCTGTAGGGGATGAAGAGGGCCCATGTGATAGATTACCTTACTGGTGCTTGGTTAGAAAATTCCAGACTGGTTGACTAAGATTATATTTCTAAGGGATGGCCGAGTGGCTCAGTTGGTTAAGAATTAGCTTAAGAGCACAAGCTCTGAGCAACAGGGCGGCCGGTTCGATTCCCACATGAGCCAGTGAGCTGTGCCTGAGCTGAGCTGCCAACAGGTGGCAGGATGGCTCAGCTGGTGAGAGCACATGCTCCTAATGACAAGATTGCCTGTTCAATGGTGAGCTATGCCCATCCATGGATGGGACTGAACTTGGCACCTTGAGCTGAGCTGCTGACCAGATGGCTCAGTGCATAGAGCCTGAGCTCTTACCAGCAAGGTTGCCGGTTCGACTCCCACATGAGAAAAAAAAAAAGATGATATTTCTAGGGCGGCAGGATGGTTCAGCTGGTTAGAGCGCATGCTCTTAACAAGAAGGTTGACAGTTCAACTCCCACATGGGATGGTGGGCTGCTTCCTCCATGGCAGGACTTGGAGCTGAGCTGCGCCGTCTACAACTAAGATTGAAGGTCAACAACTTGACTTGGAGCTGATGAGTCCTGGGGAAAACACACTGTTCCCCAATAAAGTTATTTTTAAAAAATTGTATTTCTAGGAAACATTGAAACAGCAATTAGGCCAGCTATTAAATCTAGGTTTGCTATATATGCCATTTTGGGCCTGTAGTTTTCTCTCTGACACTTCAGATAATCCCAGAAGAGATTAAGATAGAGGGTTTATTCATATGTGATTTGCAAATCGGGGATGTATCCCTCGGTATGAACCAAAGACATGTTCCAAAATGGAGAGGATAGTGCTAGGTTTTTAAAGGCAAAAGTTGAAATAGCTGATGGTCCCAGTGATGGGTTGTTAGGGGAAACACCACAAACTTACATTATTTGTTTTCTGATTTGGGGGCAACTGGACTTTTCAACAATCGGCTGACTCAGTGGTCAGCAAGTGGGGATGTCATACAAGAATAGAGGGTAACATACGATCAGACATTTGTCAGCGTCCTAGTTCTGGTTCAGGCTGGTAGAACAAAAGCTTTTGGGTTACTTATCAACAGAAATCAAACAGCACAGAGAGACTGTTCCTTCTACAGGCAGTTTCCAAGACCAAGGAGTAGAGTCATGCTCTGTAAGCAGCTTGAGTTTAAACTGCAAAAATCCAAATGCTGAGCCACAAGGTATAGTATTACAGTTCCTCATAAGGAACAGTAGGGAAAGAGCAAGTGTGGAGTAAAAATAGAGTTCTCTTTTGGACATCTTAAGTTTGAGATGCATATTAGACACCCAGATCTAACAAGATGCCAGAAAATGAAGAAGTTGGGGCTGGACTATAAAAATAGGAACAGATAGTATTTAAAGCTATGGTACTCTGGGGATCACCTTGGGAGAGACAAGGCTGAGATGTGACCCCTGTAATACACCAATTGTTTCAGGCGAGGTAGAGAAGGAGTCCACCAAAGAGACTGAGAACAAAATAGGAAAAAAGCCAAGAAAGTGTGGAGCGTCCTATCATGAAAAACTTTTCAAGAAAGCTAACTATGTCAATTTATAGTAGGATGACAATAAGGACAGATAAATACTGCATTTGGCTTGATGGGGGGTCACAAACTTGACCAGAATAGTTTCAGGGTTGTGGTGGGTCAAAGACTCGGAGTTAGTTACTTCATGAACAAACATTAAGGATGGGTTTCAGGAAAAAACGGTATCTCAAGTCCTGACTTTAAACTCTACAAAACTTTGTGCGTGTGTGCATTTTTCTGGGGAGACCTCCATAGCTTTCATGATGGTTATCAATGACATGTGCCTTTCATCTGAGACCAAGGTGACCAACTGGCGTCAAAGACCGCGCCTCAAATTATTACTTGACTCCTACATGGTCTCTTGCAGGCTCTGAATTTACACAGTTTCCACCATTCTGGCAGGCTCGTTTTCACGCGATCTCCCCCTCGTGCTCCCGCCAAACCTCCTATATTTAGAGACCACCCATATCCACACTCATTCAGGCTTTCCGGCGCAGCCTCTCTGTCTAAGCTTTACCCTGTCGCTGTCCTGCCCAACTCCAGCTTTCTAAAGCCCAAGCACGTGGGCTTCAGCGTTTCCCCGCCTCCTGAGGCTCCACGCGCCGCCGCTAGACCGGGGGGTAGGGAGGGGGCGGGGCGGCGGGGGCGGGTCTTTGCGCGCACCGCCTTCTGGGAACAGCTTTACGATATATTGACCGGCATTTTACACCAGGCCGGGGTTGCTTTGTGGCTGTCAAGTTTCCCCGAGGTCCGATTTGGTAGCCACGCTAATCGTGGTGGTAGCGACTGCGACGGCGGAGAAATGAAGCAGAAGCGGAAAGGTGCGTAAAGGAAGGGAGTGGACGAGGGTGTCGGGGTGAACACCTGAGCGGTCAGATGCGGAACCCGGTTTTTCCCGCGGGAGTCGCTGCCCGACCCAGAAGCTCCGCCCCCGGGGGAATCTGTCGGTTCCAGCCCTCTGCCTTTTCATCTTAGCTATTGTGCTTTTCGAACCAACCGACCCTTACTCCCTTCCCTTTTTGGCAGTGTTTTTCATAAATGGCTAGCAAAGCTTTATTCCGAGGTCCACCCTCCAAGTAGTTAACGTGATTGGTGATTTAACGCGATCTCGGACTCATAATTGGCTAAGATTTGTTTTGGGACATATTTCACGGGGGGGAGGGGTGTGTGTGTGTGTGTGTGTGTGTGTGTGTGTGTGTGTGTGTGT
>NW_017731377.1:871851-882893 GCF_001890085.2 Hipposideros armiger
GTGTATTAATTTGAGGACACATTTCACGTGTGTGTATTTGAGGGTTTTTGTTTTTTTTACGTGGTGTGTGTATTAACTTGAGAACCGATTTCACGTGGGGGATGTGTGTGTATTAATTTGATGATACATTTCACGTGTATGTATTTGAGGGTTTGTTTTTTTTACGTGGTGTGTGTGTATTAATTTGAGGACACATTTCACGTGTGTGTATTTGAGTGGTTTTTTTATGTGGTGTGTGTATTTGAGAACACATTTCACGTGGGGGGGTGTGTATTAATTTGAGGACACATTTCACGTGTGTGTATTGATTGGAGGGGTTTTTTAAGTCGTAAGTTTAAAAAAGAGAGAAAAAAACTCCTAATTCTTGGATTTTCTGGGACAGTTAGGCTCATTTGTAATTGCCTCCTTAATTAGCATGGAGCAATGCCATCTTTAGTTTTTCAACAGGATGCAGTCAAATTTCAAGTATTTTCTCACAGATTTTAGTTCTTGTACACTCATTGGAGCAGCCAGTCTAATAATAATGATGTTTATGATAATAATAGCTACCTTTTATTGAGTCTTTGCTAATAATTCTGAAATTGACATCCTCTCCATTTTACAGATGAAGAAGCTGAGATTCAAAGAGTTAAGTAACTTTCCCAGCCCTAAATTATTTCTAGTAAGTGGAACTGGTTGGTTAGGTTGTCTGTATGAACCCAGAAAAACATTAAAAAAATTTTTTTTTAAATCTTTTTAATCACTGCATGTTGACATCAACTGCAATTTTTTGAGCAATAGCTCCAAGTGCCCAAATTACCTGCACTTGTCTTATGGTATCAAACTACAGGCCCCAAATTAATTTGTCACCTTCTCCCTTTAACTTGCTTCTCCTCAGCCTGTCCAGCCAGACAGCTTTACACTTTTAACTTGATCTGTCACCAAACCCTGTTAGGCCTTAGAAATCACCTCTTGAAATAGCATATTCCTCATCCTTCTGGCCACCATCCTCCTAACCCACCTTAATCAATAACTAATATTTGAATAGTATTGTACTTTGGCTTTCATAGACATTATTTCAGCTGGTCCTTAGAATGGTCTTGTGAGATGTGTACGTATTATTCCAATTTTGCAGGCAAGGAATTGGAGCTTAGAAGCCATTGATCTGCCCAATATCACACAGCTAGTGGAGTAGGGGTTGAGAGCTAGGCAAGGAGCCTATCTTCCAAATTTTTTACTTTAAATCTTCTGGGGTTTTTCACAATGTTGCCTTTTAAGAATGCTTTACTTAGTATCCAGATTTTATGTATTATTTTCACCTACTGAATCATTTTGTGTCCTTTTTCTTTTGTATGCTTATTTTCTTTAAACACTACTTTCATGTTTTTACTCCCAAACTTGAAAATATATAGTTCTCCACTGTCTGTTGCATTCCATTTAAATGCTTTTGCCTAGTGCCCAATGTACCCTGTAATCTATTCTTTACCAAACCCTGTCAGAAAGCCTGTATTCTGATTTTGGCAACACTCCTTCATACAAGGATAATTTCTATACCTAACATTGTTCCTTCTGGATTACCCTGTGTTGTGCTTGTCCCAATCCTGCGCTTTCATTAAAGACCCCTGTGCCTTTTCCTCCATGAAGCGTTTTCTTATTTCTCTAGTTAATTCTTGATACACTCAAGGGCTATACAAGTGGGTTTCAAATTTTTATTTGTATCACCTGAATCCCCTCTTTCCCTCCAAATAAATTTTTATGTAGAACCTCAACATTAAACAGGTGAAAGCTGAGCTGCTTTGGTTGAAATGGAGAAAAAGACCCTCCCCTTGTCCTCTCCCTCCCCCACTTCCTTTCCCTCCACCACCACCAACCCTACCTCTGTTACACTGCCTGTCCCCGTCACGTGCCTTTGTAGAACTCTGAAGTGATGAGTTACATGCCTTTGATTAGAGATGGTCTTTTTTTTTTTTTCCTCTCAAATTGTATGTGTTGACATTGCCTTATTAAAGCAGAGGTGGCTTAGTACAGTAAAAAAAAAAAACCATGGAAGTTGTAGAGAAAAGACCTAGTTTTAATTATGCCGTTTACAATGGCATCATAGCTTTCCTTAATTTTTCACATCTGTAAAATGGGATAATAATACCTACCTTACAGTGTTGTGAGATTTCAAACAAGAGAAGGTAAATGAAAGAGCTCTATAACTGCCAGACTTTCTCATCTCTGCTTCTCTCTGGTGACTTTATTATCTTTGCACACCATCTTTCTCTATAGACAGGAAGCATGGTTGCTAGCAGCTCCCAAGCTGAAATCTCACAGCTTTTATCACTGTAGAGAGATTAGATGTTTTGCCTGGAGGTTTTGCCAGGTTGGCCTGGCTTGGATAGGTACCCATCCTTGAACCAGTCAACTGTAATTGCAAGGATGGGGTCATGTAAGAATCTGTCAGCTTCTGTTATTTGCCTGTAGATGAGGAGAGGCGCCTCAGTTGCCATAAGGTCGCAGTAGTGGACAGACTATATCTTAGAGATGCATTAAGATCCTCAGATACCAGCCGCTGAGTGGCTTAGTTGGTTAAGAGCTCGCTCAAGAGTGTGAGCTCTGAGCAACAGGGTTGCCAATTCGATTCCCGGCCCAAGCTGAGCTGCCAACAGGTGGCAGGATGGCTCAGCTAAAAAAAAAAAAATCCTTGGACAAGTATAGAACCCACATCTTTTCTGTTACAAAGTCGTATTACATTATTTTGTAATACTACTATTGCAACTACCTGAGTTTGAGTTTCAACTTCTCCCCTTGGTAGCATTTTTATGGGACAGGCAATTATTTCTGTTCTATCTACCTCACTCTGTTCTGAGAATCAGATTAAATAATGCATCAAAAAATAATTACAGATCTGGAGATAAAGGGAAGCTATTTTAACTGCTTTGCTCCTTTCCTGTCCAATTAGATTCTTTCTCCTCGTGGTGTTCTCATTCTCATGGTGTATGTGCTTCTAAAGTGAGCTCTTCCCGTTGTATATAGGTGAAGCCTGGTTTGTTTTAAATTAAAGATGCAAAAATATGATGAAATTGTAAACAAGAGGTTTGCTCTTGTGAACTTGAGCTGTTCCTTTGGCATGGTTGGAATGATTTGGGAAGGAAAACTGCTAACAAATTAAAAAATCTTCCCTGACTAATACGATTTTTTACATTGTTAAATGTTATCTTTTCAGGAGATCTCAGCCCTGCTGAACTAATGATGCTGACCATAGGAGATGTTATTAAACAACTAATTGAAGCCCACGAGCAGGGGAAGGACATCAATCTTAATAAGTAAGTGGGTCTACAAAAAAGAAGGCATTCTTGTTCTTAGGTAGTAGCTCTCTTTATTATCAAATCCATGTTTTCTATCTCACGTTTTATTTTTTACTTGAGAATTTCACTTTCTGCCCTTCCTGTCACTCATTTATGGCAAAATTGTCTCACAGCCTAATAATACTAATAGCTTCTAACATTTATTGGATGTTCACTGTATTCCAGTCACCATTAGTAGTGCATTATATGTATTAGCTTAGTTGACCCTTCCAAAAACTGTATGAGGTGTAGGTACTTATATCACTCACTTGACAAACAGGTAATCAAACAGAAAGGTTAAATAGTTTGTCCAAGAGTAAATAACTAGTGATCAGCAGAGTTGGGACTTGGAATTAGGCTATATGTCTCCAGGGTCTGGCCGAGTGGCTCAGTTGGTTAAGAGCTCGCTCAAGAGTTTGAGCTCTGAGCAACAGTGGTTCGATTCCCGACCCTAGCTGAGCTACCAACAGGTGGCAGGATGGCTCAGCTAAAACAAAACAAAACAAAAACTTATAGGCTATATGTCTCCAGAGCCCATGTTCTTTTTTTAAGATTTTTTTATTGGGGAATTGGGGGAAGGGGACCAGCCAACTTGTTGTTCTTCAATCTTCATTGTAGACGGTGCCAGTCACCATCTGGCTGCCCGTTGGCAGCTGGTGGCCTCTAAGCTCAAGGTGCTGTGTTCAATCTTAGTTGCGGGTGGGCATAGCCACCACTCCAAGCAGGAGTCGAACCAGCAGCCTAAGAGTGCATGCTCTATCCACTGAGCCATCCGGGCGGCAGCTCAGCTCAAGGTGCTGAGTTCAGTCTTAGTTGCGGGTGGGCATAGCCCACCATCAAATAGGCAATCTTGTTGTTACACCAGCTGAGCCATCCTGCCACCTGTTGGCAGCTCAGTGGCAGCTCAGCTTAGGTGTAGCGTCACTGGCCCACATGGGAATCAATCCGGCGGCCCTGTTGCTCAGAGCTCACGCTCTTAAGCCAACTCTAAACCAACTGAGCCACTCGGCCGGCCCCAGAGCTCATGTTCTTATCTTCTGAGCTACATCACTTCACATCCTTCTTCTCTTCCCTGTGTCTCAGAGGAAGCAGTACCGTATTTCCCCATGTACCCTTTTGAAAAATTTGGGGTCTAAAAACTGGGTGCATCTTATACAGTGGTTGTAGATTTTTTGACAGTGATGAGGAGTTGTATGAATTTTATAATGAATAAAACTTGAGATCAATAACTTTATGTAATACATTTTTTTTCAAATTTTGGGCCCCAAAAATAAGGTGCATCTTATACATGGGAGCATCTTATACATGGGGAAATATGGTAACTCTTCCAAGAAGACCCTCCCTTTGGGCCCCTTGATTTAATCCAACCTTTCCCTACTTTAGAACCTCCTTGACATGTTCATCTACTTCCTCTCCAGTCATGTTCAGCTTTGACTTTGCTACACCCTCAAAAAGGAGTGGTCTTTCGTCTCTGCATCTGTATTTTTCACTGTATAGATCTACTCTAATGAAAGGGTTCTCTCCCAGGTTGGCAGTGATCTCATCACCACATGCATGACTTTTTTTTAAAGAATTTATTGGGGAATTGGGGAAGGGGAACAGCAAGCTGTTGTCCTTCAATCTTAGTTGTGGAGGGCGCAACTAGCTCAGCTCCAAGCCCAGTCGCCATCCGGCTGGCCATCGGCAGCTCGCGGCCGCTCAGCTCAAGGTGCCGTGTTCAATCTTAGTTCATGCATGACCTTTGTAAAGACCATATTCTCTGTTTGAGATACTGTAATGTTTTACCCCTTCCTTGGAACATCGTGCCTATTTAATAAACATTTGCTAAAGGAATGAATAACTATCCTTTTTTGACTATGAAGACATTAATTTTAATGATTTTTCTACCATGTCTAGAAGTTTTTTTTCTGCCTTTGTTGGCTGTACCTCCCCAATTATATAGTTCTTTTATTTCTAGTGAACATTTCTACTTCCTGTGTGTTTTTGTCATTCTCTTTAATTTAGACATCTAAAGGTAAAGCTAGCATCTTCCTTAAAACCATCTCCTACTCAGATGTCCTCCTTGCTTAGTTGTGTTAAACTTCACCCAAGCTTGAACATAGTGTCCTCTTTGAATCTTTTTCCTTACGTCCAATTAGGCTCTAAAGTTTGCCTACTCTGTCTTCATTATGATTCTTCACTTTCATTGACACTACCAACTCCCTATTCCATCTCTTTTTTTTTTTTTTAAAGATTTTTATTGGGGAATTGGGGGAAGGGGAACAGACAAGTTGCTGACCTTTTGTTCTTCACTCTAGTTGTGGAGGATGTTGCTTCACTGGCCCAAGTTGGCACCATCACTGCGCTCTTCCCGGGCGAGGCAGATCAGTCGCCGGCTTCTGGACGGCCGCTCACTGCGGCTGCTGGCCGCTCACGCTGGCTGCTGGCTACACACGGTAGCCCATGGCAACCCACTGCCACAGGAGCTGCAGCCCACGCCGTCGCCGTCGACTCACGGGCAGCCCAGCTCCAGGTTGAGCTGTTGTTCAGCATCTTAGCTGTAGAGGGCAGTGTCACTGGCCCTCATATGTGGGATCTGAACCAGGGCCCTCTGGCATCCCAAGCCAGTTCTTAACCATTGCGCCACTCAGCCAACCCTCCATCTGTTTTTAAACTTAAGTCTAGACTACTGCAGTAGTTTATGCTTTCAGTCCCTTTTAATGTCTTGCTGAATTAGTTTTCCTTTGTTTCATCTTTTATCACATCATTTCCCTGTGGAGGAACTTCCAGTGCATATTCCCCAGTGCTTAACAGAACTAAATACAGATTCCTCAGCCCATTATGCTAAAGCCTCTTGGTCTGGCTTTAATTCACTCTTAAAACTTTTTAAACTTCAACACCTTTACATTGAAAATCTGCTTTCTGTCAAGTTGGTCTACCCATCTTTCTTAAAATATGTGTATTTTTGTTTTTGTATTTTCACATAAGCCAGCCTATCTGCTCTTAGGGTCATCCGTTTTCACTGCATGTCTGAAACCTACTCTTTTTTCTGTGCCCATTTTCCATGAATATTTCCCCAGCATACTTTGAGTTCCTCTCTCAAACTCTGGAAGCATTTTTTTGTTGTGTGATAAAAACATGGATAAAACACACACATATTTATTTTTGTGCATGGCTATCTGCAAACATGCAAACACAGAGCATGTAACAACTATGCCTTTCACCTCCTGACATATCAGATACTTACATAGTCTCGCGTACGTGTCAGGTACTGAGTTCACATTTGTAGAAAATGATGCAAACACCTCACAATATTAGATGGATTAAAATGAGAAGTGAGGTAGAGATGGGGATGAAGGGCTGATTGGAACTGGCTGGAACAGATCGTGGCCTCCTTGCGATCAAGTCCGGAGTCTTCAGTCAAATCTGAAGTCTGAGGACCCGAGTACCCCGGAGGCCCTGCGCTGCATGTTTCTACTCCCTTCCAGCTGGCAGCGTGGGACCTGGGCATGGAGTTGGGACCCCGGTCGTCCTGTCTCGTCACTGCACCGGGGACTTGGGCTCCGGCCCGGGAGCCTCTGTGGGCAGCTGTGTACTTGCAACCCCGTGTCTCCCTAGGTGGTGCGGTGACCACATGGAGGGTCATCGCAGACAGTGGTGAATGGGGTTTCGGGTTTCCTGCATGGGAGCAGATGTGGTCTGTGGGGTCCCCAGCCCCTTCTGTCTTCCCAGTGGATCCCTATTTCCCCCAGAATTTTCAATGTTTAGGGAACTGGGTCTCAGGTCCACAACCCGGTCGCTACAGCCTGGCTCTTCCTGGGACTGGCAGCAAGTCCCTAAATTTCCAGATCCTTCATTCCCTAAGCCAGCTTCCCTTTTCTGAGTCACAGCATCATTATCAACTGTTTGTCCTCCGGGATGCATTTCAAACACACCGATATTTTAATTGCTTGTTTTCTTCCTAGAGCCATGCAGAGGCTGACTATAAATTAAAGATATATAGTTGTCTGTGATATTTTACATGAGAGGAAAGCGGACAATAACCACCTGGAAGACAGCTCTGTGAAATCCCTGTTCCTCTCCCCACAGGACCTTCCCTGGGCACAGACATCCTATGGGGAGGCCTTTGGGTGAAGGTTGTTTGGAAACTTTCCTAGGTGTCCTCTCCTGTCAGCACTGCCCCTCTGTGGTTTTGTCACTGGAAAACATTTATTTATTATCATTTTTTTCAATAGGGGTAAAATGTATTTAATCAGTGAAGGTTGAAAGACAACAATGCTCTTTCTGAGATTGTGGTTATTATTCCTTAGGCCTAAATATTATGCATTTAGAGTGTAAATTCGTGCTCATTGAGAAAGTGTGAAAGTCAGGTGGTCTGTGTCCTGGGTTAGGATTCGTCAATTTGAGAGTTCATTTGGATCAGAACCTTAAATTGAATGGAGCTGTGAGTTTCCTCACTGAGAATGGAAGCGTGGTAGAGGGAGCGCTTCCATGCTTACAGGATGTGGCGGGTGGGGGGGAGCCGTGTGTGGAACTTCCAGCATCCATTCCTAGGACTGCTCCCATGTCCCTCCCTCTTTCTGAGGGAATGACTCCCTCCCGAGGTCCTGTCTCAACAGGGGTGTCTAGACCCACGTTTGTGGTTATGTTCAACTTTTTGAATATGGGTTTTTGGTTTTTGTTTGTTTCGGTTAAGTGTAGGGAAGCAGGCTGATAATCCCTTGATTCCATTATTTGTTTCCTTTCTTTGGATTTCTTTCTCCAGTGAAAAAAAATAAAATGAGAAGTGAAGGTGACTGTTAGAGTTTGGCTAACAGCAGGGAAAGGAAAGCTGGTAAAATTATAGAGAAAAGCAAGGAATTCATAATTGGGATAAAGGTTACTCCTGGGGACTAGGGTAGGATTCCAATCAGGAAGGAGAAAATGGGTATTCTGAAGTTCTGATCATATTCTCTTTCTCAGAGTGTGGTTGCACGAGTGGTTGCTTTGTAATTGTTAAAGTGTATTTATATGCGTTATGTTCTGTTCTTTATGTATACTATATTTTGTATTATAAAAAGTTTTAAAATACTTTTGTACAGCTTTCTTTTAAATTGTTTTTTGTTTGTTTGGTCTGCAACAGTGGTTTGCAGCCAGATGTGATTTCCCCCTGCCCCCAGGAGACATTTGGCAATGTCTGGAGGCATTTTTGGTTGTTACAACGGAAAGAAGGGTGCTGGTGGGTAGAAGCGAATGATGATGCTAACCATCTACAATGTATTGAACAGTCCCCCACAACAGAATTCATCTGATCACAAATGCAAAAGTGCTGAGGTTGAGAAAAGGGTAGAATCCTTTGAAGCTGGAGCACTGTTTTGAATGAGACTTAGATTGTGTCACTTCCCAGTCATCATCTAGTTTTTTTTTCTGGTACGCCAAGTGAGAAGATGAAGTCGTTCATTCTTGAATTTTGTTCTTCTATTTCCCTGATAGTCACAGATATTAAAGCCACTATTGTCATGGTGAAAGGATAGGGCAATGACGGGAGTTGATGTCATTTATAGGTCATCATTTAGGAACTTGTCTTTGAAATATTGTGATCTTGATAATGCTATATGCTTTACTTTCAGGTTGAAAACCAAGACAGCTGCCAAATACGGCCTTTCAGCACAGCCTCGCCTGGTGGATATCATTGCTGCAGTCCCACCTCAGTATCGGAAGGTCTTGGTCCCCAAGTTAAAGGCAAAACCCATCAGAACTGCCAGTGGGGTGAGTGATTCCATTCATGAAATATTGTGTACCTGTTCTGCCAGAAATCACTGCCGCATGTAACACCCAGGTAGCGAGGTGGAGGTGGCGGGGTTCAGACTAGTAAAATCTGTATATTTTGGTATGTGCTAGAGCAGATGTGTGTGGAATGCTAGCAGGGCATACTTCGGGAAAAAATTATTGTGCTTAAGGGAGTTACTGATGTTACAGTGTCTTTAAAAGTATAGATGGAGGCTTGGCGACTATCACAATATGATAAATATTGTTGGCCATCTTAAGCTTGTGGCTTTCAAAATAATTGATACTTATAAAGCTACTTTTAAAAGGTAGTTAATGGTGCAAAGTCATTCTATATATGGTAATTGTGAAACAGTTGACACAATCGGGAGCGCTCTGGGAGTCCAGAGGACTGAGGTGTCCCTGCGGTAAAAGGGACTAGGAAAAGCACAGTAGAAAGTATGGAGCTTGCTTGACATAAACGGTGCTCATGTAAGCAGAGAAGAGCAGGCTCAAACAGTAGTGGGAGCAGGGGAACCAAGGTGCAAGGGAGAGATGATAAAAGAGGGGCGGTGTATGCAGGGAACAGTGAGTGCACCACACTGGCTGGAATTGTAATTTATTTAGGAAAGCCTCAGGACATTGGGTTGAAGTTAGCTTGTAAAAGATCTTAAATATCCCACAAAGAAGCTGGACAATAGGAAACGACTAAAGCTTTTTGAGGAAGGGAGTGATATGAACAAAATAGATTTTCAGAAAATTACTTTGGATACAAAATGTAGGGTAGCTTGGAGACAAAAAGACCAGTTAGGATACTCTTGGTTTGACCTGGCTGTGGTGGTAAAGAGCCTAAATTAGGGTAGGGGGCCAAGGATTTAAAAAAGGATGAGTGTGAGACATAGGATTTGGATCCTCTTAAAACATGGTACCCAGAATTGAATTCCCTGTTCCTGATATGACCTAAGAAATTCAGTCTGTCATTTGGATGGGGATATTATACTTCCAGTAATTGCAGCTTGTGTTGACTTGTTTGGTGGCCATATCTCCTGGATCATATTACATTTGTGGCTAATTAAACCCCCAAACTTACACACAGTGTGTCACCAATCCTGGTCTCTTCCTTTGTACTTAAGGTTTTTGGTTTGTTTGTACCTAGCTGTAAAAGGTTCTTTAAAAACAAAACAAAACAAAAAAACCTTATCTCCCATTTTTTCCCCCCAGGGCAACCACTTATTAGCTGATTTCTTGTAATTTATTTCCATATCCCTAAACAGCATGCTTTATGAAGTCTTGAATTTTTAGTTTTTGGCATTATGTATGAGCTTGCCACTGTGCAAGATAAAGATTCAGCCACCTTTCAATCTGACTGATACACCTGGCTTCTATGACACCATTCTCTCTCCTCCATCTCCTACCTCTGATCATTTCTTTTCTTTCTTTGAAGTCTGCTCTTGTTCTGCTTGCCTTTAAAAGCTGATTTTTTCTGTGGTCCTGGGCCCACTGCTTTTAGTATTGTGCATGTTTTCTGTGGTGACCTCACCCATTGACATTTTCAGTATTGCCATATGCTTACTCCCAGCTCCAACCTCTCGCCAGTCTTCAGGCCCATGTCAAGTTGCCTGTTAGACATCTCTCCTTTGACTGCCTGTAGACCCTCAAGTATAACATAACCAAAACTAACCTCAGACATGCTCATTCATCTTCCTTGTCTATTGTAGTGCACAGTGCTCCCATCCATTCAGTTTCCAAAAGATGTGAAATGCATCATCCATTCCTACCACCCCTGGTCGGAGTGTTTTGGCGTTTATTATTTCTTGTTTAGATTATTTCATTCATCTCTGAACAGGTCTACTTTGTCTTACCTGCACCAAATCCATCTTTTATAATGTCACCAGAGTGAGTGATCTATTACAAATATCAGAAGTACACAGCTAATTGTCTTTCCCTATCTGCCGTGCATCCTAACCTCTATGCTTTTATTCCACCTATTACTAGGGTATGCTTTTTTTT
>NW_017731377.1:886353-887189 GCF_001890085.2 Hipposideros armiger
CAGCCTGTGCCTTGTCTTTTCATTCTTTTAACAGTGACTTTCTCAGAGCAGAACTTCTCAAATTTTAATGTAGTCCAGCTTATCAGTATTTTTCTTTCATGGATCATGCTTTTGGTGTTGTATCTAAAATCTCATGGGGAAACCCAACATCACCTAGATTGCCTCCTGTATTATCGTCTAGAAGTTTTTTTGGTTTTTTTTGCATATTACATTCAAGTGATCCATTTTGAATTTGTTTGTATTGGAGGGTTTTTTGGTTTGTTTTTTGGGGTTTCCTTTTTTTTTTTTTATTTGGTTAAAACACCATGATTGTTATTATTCTTAGTAGTATCACTGTTAATTACAATAGCTACCATACATTGCCCACCTGTTACATGCTGATGTGTTTTCTAATTTCATCCTCAAAACAGTTTTGAGGGCTAGGTGGTATTATCTTCATTTTACAAAATAGGAAAATACACTATAAGGGGCAGAGAAAAGATTCAAACCTACACCTCTCTGGCTGACTCCAAAGTCATTGCTTTTTCTACTTTATCAGTATTTTTAAGCTATTTTATAAAATTACAGGGTTCCTTAGAAGTTTTTTTAGGAGCTGTTATGAAGAATAACAGGAAAGCCATGGGAGCAGGTCTCATCTCTACTTCACCCAGGGCTGTTGCTTTTAATCTCTTTTATGAATTGAGGTTCTAAGTAAAATGTTACTTGAAAGAGCTCTACTGCTTAAAAGATATTTGAAAACTACTGCACATTGCTTCCCTGGCCCCCTGCCTTCTTAGCTCAGTTAACTGTTACTCAGCATGGTGTTAGCCCCTCGGGAAGGCTTTCCTGACTCCCCT
>NW_017731377.1:894199-898620 GCF_001890085.2 Hipposideros armiger
GCACCATAGTTCAAATTTTTAAAAATACAAAAGGAATTATTCAGTGAAAAGGTTCCCTGTCATTCCTGTCCCCTAGCTCCAGTCTCCCTACCCCAACAGATAATCAGTTATCTCTTTCCTATACATCCTTCAAAGATTTGAATGTATAAGCACATACATATTCTTTATCATACGTTTTTACACATAAGGTAGTGTATCAAAACCTTACACCTTGCAGCTTTCATTTAACAATATATTTTAGAGAACATATATCAGTATGTTGTTTCATGGCTATAGAATATTCTATTGTATAAAAACATAAAAGCTTTTTTGTTAAGCCATTGCAAACTATGTTGTATTTAATGACCTTTTTTAAAGGTCTTTTACCAAATAAGTCTTTTTGAATATGTATGCACATCTACATCTGTAAGTGGTAAAACAATTTGTGTTGTTTCCGTAAGTATTTACATAAAGATACAGTATGATCCAAGAAGATGCCCAGCTATTCGGATACTTACGACAGTGGGGCTGGAGACTAGTCAAATGCTCTTCAGGACATTACTTTGAACCCTGACAAACTGAGAAATGAAGAAAGGAGTAAAAGAGAATTTTATTTTTAATACAACTCTATTGAAACTACTTTCTATTTTTAATTCAGTGTGGGCATAACATTTTTCTCTTTTATTCCCTTAGCCAACCTCCATGCGAGCTATCCGTGCTAGATACGACCCTTATCTACAGACAAGACACCGAATAGAACAGGTAAATTTTTAAAAAGCATTTTTAAATTAGATTTTTATACTTAGTTAGAAGGTATTATTGGCTTGATTTGAGTAGAATCTGAAATAAGAACTAAGAGTGTTTTTCCCCTTTGTAAGTTTTTAATATCCATCTGAGGAAGGGAGACTATTTTCCAGCACCTAGCAAGGTCGAAAACACCACTTCCTATAGAGAATATTATTTTCTTTAAAGGTTTTATATTCTTTACATTTTTTTCAGTTTGTAGAAAGTCATTCATGGTATGAAATCAACAACATATACATGTGTGGAAGTTCTTAGACAATATAGGTGGATGGATTTGAATTTTAGCTTCTTTAAGGCAGATAAGTATTGTGACTGTATTGCTACAGTGGGAATAGGGAATTGACCGCAGAAGAGTATGAGGAACTCATGGGAATTGTGAAATTGTTCTATATCATGATTCTGGTGGTGGTTATGCAACTCTAAACATTTATCCAAATTCACCAAATTTACACTGAAAATTAATTGATGTTATTGTATGTAAATTATACCTCTATATAATTGATTAAAAACAAGTACTGTGTAAATGACCTTGCTCTGTTCAAGAAATCTGAACATTAATACATATATATATATATATTTTTTTTTCACAGTTTTAAAATTGTCCAGTTAAAAAAATGTGAGCACTGTTCGTAGTTTTTACAGTAACATCTAGTAGGGCAACTACAAAATCTCAAATGGAAAATAGTACCATAATCAGTAAGGTACTTCTGTGTTTACTTAACTATTATTAGAGGTTACCAGCCATTTCTNCACTCCTGAGCGAGCTCTTAACCAACTGAGCCACTCGGCCGGCCCAGCATGTTTTTTTAAAATAGCCTATGTCTCTCTCCCCTGCTAGGTAATATGATTTCAGAGGACAGAGACAGTGCCTTAATATTTTTATAGTCTCAGGGCCCACCTGCTCTGTGTAGTTCAGAACCTGGCCTATCTAGCAGACCCTCAATAAAGTTAGTGGAATTAGATTGACTTCTTCAGTGGTACATGTGGTTGTCTCATTTTAAATAGAAGCATTTGTTTGAAAATATTAGTTTTTAATTCAGATCTGCAAATTTATTTATTTTGGAGTTTGTCTAGATCATTATTTAATGATTTAAGTTGAATTTTAATTTTTATTAATGAAAAACACTCACAAACTTACAGAAAGTTGAAAGTTCAGTACAAAGAACATTTTCCCCTCTGAACCATTTGAGAGTAAGCTTTGAAGCTCATGCCTTTTAATACTTTAGCATGTATTTCCTACATACAAGGACATTTTCTTACATCACCATAATACAGACATCAAAATCAGGAATTTAATACTGATACATTACTGTTATCTAATCCTCAGACCTTATTTAAGTTTCACCAGCTATTTCAATAATGACCTGCAGGACCTAGTTCAGAATCATGTGTTGTATTTAGCTGTCATGTCTCTTCAATCTGGACATTTCTGTATCTTGGGCTTCATTACCTTACTGCTTTTGAAGATTTCAGGCAAGTTATTTCATAACATGTCCTTCAATGTGGCTGAATTAGATGTTTCCTCATAGTTAGATTCAGATTACGCATCTTGGGCAGGAACATTACAGAAGTGATACTGTGTTCTTATTGTATCCCAACAGGTGGTGCATAATTTCAGTTTGTCCTGTCACTGATATTGTTCATTTTGATCAAGGTGATGTCTGCCAGGCTTCTCTGTAAAGCTATTTTTTCCCACTTTGTAATTAAGAAGTTTTGTGTGATGAAGTACTTTGAAACTGTAAACATCCTGTTCCCTATCACACTTCCAGTTTACTCATTCATTTGTATGAATGGATAAATCGTTTCCTATTTGGTGAGTTATATCATTATTTATTTTGATGCACAAAGTATCCCAGATTTGACCAGTGGGAGCCCTTTCAACCTGGTTTCTGTGTCTTTTTCTTATTTTGTTCTTTGAGCAGTTTCTAGCTTTCTGTCATAATCTAGTGTTCCAGGCTCATCTTGTACTTTCTCTGCCCCAGCCCTGGAATCAAACATTTCTCCAAGGAGTCCTTATTTCTTTTAGTAGAGAAGGATATTTAGAAATCAAGATTTGAGTGCTAGATGTGCTCACTGCTATTAGGGTGTTGCTGCTCCCAGGCCCTCTCAGTGGGCCAAGCTAGGAAATGTGTACATGTGTGAATACATATTTGTAGATTCATAACACATTTGTATCTACCATATTTCTTCATGTGTAAGAGCACCCTTTTTCAAAAAATTTGGGGTCTAAAAACTGGGTGCATGTTATACAGTGGTTGTACGAGTGCAAAAAAAGCGGGAAATGCAAGTAAAAAAAAACTACAACCACTGTATAAGACGCACCCAATTTTTAGACCCCAAATTTTTCAAAAAAGGGTTCGTCTTACACATGGGGAAATACGGTATTATTTTTGTATTTCAGTCTATATTGAAAACTACGAGTTAACAATAGTACCTTCAATTCCATCCAACCCAGAGTTCATTCTAGTTCTCTCCCTTTCCGTATTTGTAACTTCCTTCTCTGACCATAAGAAATCCAGCTTGCATTCACCTTAGTGTGTGCCTTTGTTTAACCAACCACCCTTCATGTAACTAATTTTCTATTTACGCTACCCCCTTCTTTCTCAAGCAGATACTGTCTTCACCCCACTTAGGCTCTGACCCCTTTGAGAATATCTTGCACACATGCTTAAATTCAGCTCCTAGTTTAATAGTCTCTGCTTTAAATATTGAGACCTAGTGTGTCCTTGAGGAGTTTGAGTTACAGAGTTAGATTTAGATATAATTTTATAGAATTATGTAATTTGTTTCTTCTAGGCTATTTTAGTAAAATCAGAATAAGAATCACTGTGACTTTAAAAATTATTAATTTCTTGTACTTTATTGTAGACTACAATACAAACTAGTATATACAGTGCATACGTGCATTTTGAAGATTTATTTACATTGGAAAAAGATCATCCTTGTCCCCACTGCTCAGCCTAAATACATCATCACTAGTACCTTTGAAGCCCCTTCTATGCCACTATCTGATTGCATTTTCTCTCCTTTCTTCTGAGAAATAACCACTCTGTGGGATCAGTTATTCCCTAATAACTTTTTTATTAATCTTTCTTGTGTAGATTGCTGTTGTGGCTGTGATGTGCAAACCCCACAGATGTCCACATATCAGTTTTACAGGAAATATATGTGTGTAAGTATGATGATTTCTGTAAATTATGTGTGTGTTTTAATTGAATTAGTAAGTCCCCTAGAGCATTGATCAGTGCATGCTGCTAATATTTAAAACTTGGACTTAAGAGATTCATAAGTTAGTTCTTTGAAGCAAGCAACCGTTGATAGGATAGTGCTTTAAAAGGAAACACAGAAAGATTTTAATTTGTTGCAGTATACAATAAAAAATTACATAGGTTATAGAACTCAAATCAGTAGACATTCTGTTAACTTGATAAATGGAAACATGAGCTGCCTAAATTCTAAATGTCAAGAAATTTAAATGAATTCAGATCAGAAAAGTATCAAAATAAAGTTATCCTTATAAAGAACCTTTAAACTTCTTAAATTTAGATAATCGGAAAAATTAGAAGTAGAATTACCAGGAGAGCACTGTATCAACCCAAACTTAGGAAAACTTAGGTTGTGTTATTTTCCCCTAAAAG
>NW_017731377.1:906667-908569 GCF_001890085.2 Hipposideros armiger
CTTTGGGTTTATAAAAATGAAAAAAAAAATAGAGAAGCTTTTTCATAAGTTTAAATAAATATCAAGTGTAGCGCAAGGGGCCTGTGTGAAGAGTTCATCACTGGGAGAACGTGTATGGCAACCTACTTTGTTTGATTGCCTCTGAGAATGTGACAGGTTAATGCTATGTCCATGAATCTAGACTTTTAGCAACAGCTGGCCAGTGTGAACTCTTCCTCCTACAGGGTCTTTAGTAGCAGGAGGAGATGGTGACCATATTTTTATGGCTCATTCAAAACCTTAATCATTCATGGATATGAGTCACGCTTATTAGTAAAGTGCTGAAGTCTTTCAAACATTAGAGGAATCATGATGTAATCCAACCCATTCTTCTTAATAATACTGCAAATCAAATGATAGCTTAGAATAAAATGTAACTTGAAAAACAACCTTAATTGGTTCAAAGCCCCATGACATTGGAATGGTAACAGTACCTCAGAGGGTTACTGATTAAATTCATTCTACTCTGAGAATTCCCTAGCAGGATAATCAAGACCATTACATTTTCCTACCCACGCTTATATATTATATACTCTTTTCTCACTGCAGCTATTCTTGTGTTGCAGACCTTGTATATTAAGTGGAATTGAGCTATAAAAATATCTTGGACTTGGACTTGTGCTCCCCCGTAAAAGTTTGCCACAAAGCTTTCACAGTCGACAGTTTGGGTAGCCCAAGTCATATGAGCTAGGCCACCTGAAGAACTGCATAATGAATTTTTAAGATGCAGCTAGCTTGACATTTTCATCAGTTGAAACTATAAAAATTTTGCTTAATTTTGTTGTTTTAGCTTTAGTTTTGCAGAAATGTTCTAATACCTAGTGCTGTTTGTAAGTTGTCTGTTGTTGGGGCAAAAATGGAGTTTTATGTTAAAACTAGCTTCAGATCACAATATGTTTGGAGAAGAAGCCCTTTGGAGAAGAAAGCCTTTCTGTGGTTGGACTAGGCAAAGCCAGCAGCGTTGTTTTCTTTTTGTTCTTGAATTTACCTCAAGAGGGCAACAAACGCTTTACTTTTAGATAAAAATTTATATAGGATTTGAGTCTTCATTGCATCAAATCTCATGAATAGCTCTTGGGAAGCAATAAAATTCAATCTGGGAGCCATAAAACCATCCATAAATGTTACACTGAACTCTGCCAAGCCACACTTGACATGTTTTGCTCTTTTCTCCTGGTCTCTGTGCTCTTATGAGATAATATGGGGGGAAAACGACGATTTGTGGCATTGTATTTGTTTTGTTGAGGTAAATTTTTGCTGCCAACTCCCTATAACAGAGTTGGTATTTGTTTGTTTAGGGAAATGTCATATAATTTGAAGAAATAGTAGTCTGGTTTGTACTATAGAACTAGAGGTATAGAAAACTATTTTCAAAAGCTAACATCTTTGTGAAATAAAGAGCAGCCCAGAGATAACTGTGTTTTGGACATAAGGTGTTTTCTTCAAATTCTTTGAATGAGGTATTTACCTTGTTGTTCTCTGTGTTACCTTGCACAGAAGGTATTCGTGGAAACTGGCTGGGTTACCCAGTGTGACTGGCCTCTCTCAGATGGAAAATGATGAACTTCATATCTCTTGTACTATTAGTTGATATTAGTTGTTTTTGCTTGCTAACTACACATATGTAATCCTGGCTTTCATTAGGTTAGCGGAGTTTTACATTTCATAGATTAATAATTTTTTACTTAGGTTAAAAATTACATATTGTGACAGATGAATCAATGTTTAAGTTAAAAAGTCTTTGTTCAGATTAGGGTTAGCGGGTGTGCCCCTGATCTGTTATCATGTGTTTAACCTGATGAAAGCTTTGCTTCTTATTTAAAAGATTAAAAGTTAGGGTGAGGAAAAATCCTAAAGTGTGAA
>NW_017731377.1:911054-916003 GCF_001890085.2 Hipposideros armiger
ACTAGAGGTGGAATTGCTACATCATATGTTTAGATTTATAAGAAACTGCCAGACATTTTTCCCAAGTGGTGCCATTTTTACTCCTACCATTACTGTATGAGCATTCAGTTGTCCCATCCATACCCTCACCAACATATGGTGTGGTCAGTCTCGTTTTAGCCTTTTTAGTGGGTGTGCAGTGGTTTCGTTGTGGTTTTAATTTGCATTTTCTGTTTTTTGGGGGTTTTTTAGCTGAGCCATCCTGCCACCTTTTGGCAGCTCAGTGGCTGCTCAGCTCAGGCATCGAACCGCTGTTGCTCAGAGCTCAAACTCTTGAGCGAGCTCTTAGCAAAATGAGCCACTCGGCTGGCCCCCGAATTTGCATTTTCTTGATGACTAATGATGTTGAGCAATTTATTATGTGCTTATGCATTCTGTATATATTTTGTGAAGTGTCTGTTAAAATCTTTTGCCCATTTTTTATTGGGCTGTTAGATATTAATATCTATCTATCTATCTGTCTATCTCCTGGATACCAATCCTTTGTTAGATCTACGTTGTACAAATGTGAAAGCCCAGTGTGTGGCTTGACTTATTCATTATGTAAATGGTAATCATTGAACAGAAGTTTTTTTATTTTGATGGAAATCTGATTAAGCAGTTTTTTTCTTTCATAGTTATTGCTTTCTGTATTGTCTATAACAAACCTTTGCCTGCTCCCAGAGCAAGAAGATATTCTCCTGTGTTTTCTTCTAGTTCTAGTTTTAGTTTTTATATTTAGCTTTCATATTTAGGCTTATAATCCATCTTGAATTAATTCTTATGTGTAGTGTGAGGTAGGAGTCGATGTTTCTTTTTTCGTATAGATATCTAATTGTTTCAACATCACTTGTTTAAATATTTTCCTTTCCCATTTAGATTGTATTGGTGCCTTTGTCAAAAATCAATTGATTTTAAATGTGGAACTGGGCTCTCTTCTATTCTGTTGATCTGTTTTTCAGTCCTTATGACAATACCACACTGTCTCGATTACTGTAACTTTATAGTGTATCTTGAAGTCAAGTAGTGTAAATCTTCTAACTTTGTCATTGTTTTTCAAGATTGCTTTGGATATGATAAGTCCTTTATATTTCTATATAAAGTTTAGAATTAGTTTGTCAATTTCTGATGAGATTGGGATTGTGGTAAACCTATAGAACAATTTGGAGACAATTGACAGTTTAACAATATTGAGCCTTCTAATCCATGAATATAGTTTGTCTCCTCATTTACTGAGGTGTATTTTTAATTTCAGCAATTGTCAGTATAGAGATTTTGTAAGCTTTTTGTTAAATTTATTCCAAAATATTTTTGTTTGTTGATGCAGTAAATGAAACTTTTAAAAATTTCATTTTCAAATTGTTTGCAGCTAGTATAGTCATCTCTTAGTATTCACAGAGAATTGGTTCCAGGACTCTCCCACCCCCACCCCAAGATATCAAAATCCATGGATGCTGAAGTCTCTTATGTAAAATGGCATAGTATTTGCATATAACCTACACTCAAGTTCCCATACACTTTATTTAAATCATCTTTCCCATACACTTACAATACCTAATACAATATAAATGCTATATAAATAGTTGTTATACTGTATTGCTTAGGGAATAACAAGAAAAAAAATTCCGTACATGCTCAGTACAGGTGCACCTAGCAACCATCAAAGGGCTTACTAACTACATAGTACATGTCAGCAGCAACAACATTTTTTTTTTTTTCAAATATTTTCCATCCATGGTTGAATCTGTGGATGTGGAACCTGCAGATACAGAGGGTGCCAAAAAAATGAATAAGCATTTTAAGAAAGAAAAGTTGTAATAGAATGATGCTAGCATTCATTCGATTAATGCCATCTTTTGAGTGAACGTCATACTACACATTGCTACATAATTTAATTCAACTTCGAAAAGTAATACAGAGATAACATCTCTTAAAATGTGTATACATTTTTTTGGCACCCCTGGCATAGATATACAGTTGATTTTTGTATATTAACCTTATAGCATATGACCTTATTAAATTCAGCATTTAGTTCTAAAAGTTGTTTTTGTAAATCTGGTAGGATTTTCTTCACAAACAATCATATAATAGTCAAATACAGTGTGTTTTAATTTTTCCTTTTGGATTTGCCTGCCTGCCTTTTTCTTGCCTATTGCAATGGCTGGGACATTCAATAGTGTTAAATAGAAGTGGTAAGAGTGGGCCTCTGCCTTTTACCAATAATACAGAAAAAACATTTAATATTTTAATATTAAGTTCAGTGTTCCTTTTGGGGTTTTCTGTAGATAGCTTTATTAGATTGAAGACGTTTCCTGAGAAGTTTTATCATTAACTCAATTGTCTAATGATTTTGCTGCATCTATGTAAGTGGTCACATGATTTCTCTGTATCTGTTTAAATAGTCACATGATTTTCCTCCTTTATTTTGACAATGTAGATTACTTTGGCTGATTTTTTTTTTNGATGGAAACATTGGAAAGCTGAGTGAATAGTTCAAGGACAAAGCAGGTATGGTTTCTGTGAAGGCTCATTAAATCAAGCAAAATGATAATCACTGATTTCTATCAGCTAGACTGAGGCTCTTCAGTCATCTCCAGAGAGCAACAATTACTGGTGACTGTCGTCCTCTAAAAATAATAGCTCTGGAGATCAAAAGGACCGGCAGTGGGATCTGAGTCACGCGTTCACCAGAACACAAATGTTGCCAAATAACTCAGCACAACCTTTTAAAATAGTTTTATTCCTTCTTAATCAGCCCTGCCCAGAAGCAGTTTTACATTCAATCTTGCGTGCTCCTTGGCTGTTTTCACAAGATGCAATTTAAAAGGACAGTTAGCCATCAAGAAGTGGGTGAGTCATACCTACACCCTGTGGAATTTTTAATTCATTTTAGTTCCTTCCTCTCCCCCTCCAACCCCAATCAATGACTTTGAATCCTCCAACTATGTTCGTATGTGTCTTAGAAAAGCTGGAGTGCTAGGTAATGGTAGGTACCAGGCCCAGAGCACCATTTCGTAGACTTGCAGAGTTATGAAGAAAGCAAAAACAACCTAAGAAGGCCTGAAAATGACTGTCGCCTGCGTTGCTGCTCTGGGCCTTATTTCTGGCAGGCTTCAGAACCTCCTGCATTTCTGGGCTTTGGTTCTGCTACTCCCCCACATCTTACTTTATACAGAGGGTGACAAATTATACACATTTTAAGAAAGGAATATTAAAATTATGCTGATGGTAACCACTTTGAGCAGAAGTCAAATGTGACTTGTATTCATCTTTTGTTGTCGGTATATATTGACTATTACAATTTTAATACAGTTTTTTCCTTTCTTAAAATGTGTATACATTTTTTGGCACCCTCTGTGTATTGACCACTTTTTCTTCCTCCCTTGGTCAACCAGATTTTCATAGATGGTGACCAGGATCCTTAACATTGGCAGTCCAATCTAAGATACAATCTTAGTCATCTTAAAAAGAGATATTAGTTGTTTTTGTTCCAGCATTATATTTCAAACAAAAATTGAAAGAATTTTCCAGTGAACACCACATACCTGTGTTCTGCAATATTTTATCACATACTTATTCAGCTCTCCATTCCTGTATCCATCANTTTTTTTTTTTTTTCTGGAAAGCAGACTTGAGGTGCTTACCTGTGCTCAGAATCTTCACAATTGATTTAAAACTTTAAAGTTTCTATTTAAACTGCTTTCTTAATTTTTGTTTCTAGCCTACTGTTCTTTTTCATTCGCATCAAGTCCCAATTATGTTGCATATAATCATCTTCTTTGTCCCCAAGGCTTACCACAAAGTCTGGCTTAAAATACATGATCCATAAATAGTTGCTTATTATATTACATATTGTATTATTATATCATATTTGCCTTTACTGCTTTCTAGTTTATATTCTATGTGCTTTTGTATTTCCACTTAATTTTGTAGGTATTAACATTAAGCTTGTTTATTATTTTTAATTTTCATTCTCTTCATTTGAGCTATAGTTATTTTTCTTTCAGACTCTGGAGTCTATTTTTTTAATCCACAGAATTGGCTAAATATGTTTAATTGCTTCTCATTTTTAAACTATACTGATGAAAGCACTGCAAAATAAAATTAGAAATTTGCTATACCCTCTAAGGGTAGTTTACTATATTTTCTAACGCGGATGAATTTATGTCTTTCAGTTGAAACAACTTGGTCACAGTGTGGATAAAGTGGAGTTTATTGTGATGGGTGGAACATTTATGGCCCTTCCAGAAGAATACAGAGATTATTTTATTCGAAATTTACATGACGCATTGTCAGGACATACCTCCAACAACATTTATGAGGCAGTCAAGTAAGAAATCTTTATTTTATCTCATTCTCCAAAGTGGTTATCAGTTTGTCCTCCTAGCAGCAGCCTATGAGAATTACTTCTGCTCTACATCTACATTTCTAATTCTTTTTTGGAGGGTGGAGGGGTAAGAGGGGATTTTGTTATTTTTAAATTTTGCATATTTTTGATGGGTTGTAAGGTTAAATACATTTTCCCCCAGTTTTATTGAGATATATTGACATACAGCACTGTATATGTTAGGGTGTACAGCATAGTGATTTGACCTATATGTGTATATAGGTCACACACATATATAGGTGACGTGATTACCACAATAAATTTGGTTAACATCCATCATCTCATATGTCCCTAGTTCTTGTAGTCACTTCTGTTTTGTGGGAAAGGATTTTTTTCATGGAAATAATCCTTTGGGGAAAGAAAAAGTGATTATGGTTTGTCGACATTAGTATTCTCAGAGAAAGAATGAAGATTTTTTCAGCCTTAGGCTGGTCTAAACTGCAGGAGTGGGTTTAATTGGGCTAGTTGAGTTTTCAACTAAAAATGTTTGTTTGTTTTCTTGCACTCCCTCTCCTGCTGCCTCTAGGCTTTGTTCTGGCTTCTT
>NW_017731377.1:921064-923255 GCF_001890085.2 Hipposideros armiger
GAGGGCAGTGTCACTGGCCCTTATATGTGGGATCCGAACCGGGGCCCTCTGGCGTCCCAAGCCAGCTCTTAACCATCACGCCGCTCGGCCGGTCCTTGGCTGGTTTTTTTAAGAGTTAAAACTAACCTTGCATTCCCAGGATAAACCCTATTTGGTCATAATGTATTATCCTTTTTATGTATCACTGGGCTCAAATACCTTGTAAAGCATTTTCTGTCTATGTTCATGAGGGGTGGTGGCCTGTAATTTCCTTGATTGTGGTTTCTTTGTCAGGTTTTGGTATTAGAGTTATGCTGGCCCCATAAAACCATTGGAAAGCATTCTGTTTTCTGAAAGAGTTCATGTAAGATGAAAGTTATTTCTTACATGAATATTTGATAGAACTCACCAGTAAAACTATCCAACGCTGGAATTTTCTTCATAGGAGGGTTTTGGATGATTCATTCAATTCCTCTAATAGATACAGGTATATTCAGATTTTCTATTTCACCTCTGTCCATTTTGATAAGTTACATTTTTCAAGCAATTTGTCTATGTCATCCAAGTTGTCAAACTTTCTGATATTAAGTTGTTCATGATGTTCCCTATTATGCTTTCAATGCCTGTAAAATAGTAGTGACCACCCCCTTTCAATCCTGATTTTGATAGTCTGTAGCCTCTCTTTTCTTCTTGATTAATTAGAGGTTTATTAATTTTGTTCTTTTTTTGAGAATTAACTTTTGCTTTTGTTTATGCCCTCCACATTGATTTCTGCTTCTATTTTTATTATTATCGTCTACTTTCTTTGGGTTTACGTTGCTCTTTTTCTACAACTTAAGTAAGGAATAGAAGCTTGGCTGTCATTATGGACCTTTTTTCTTTCCTAATGTAAGCTTTACAGTTTTAAGTTTTTCTCTAAGCACTGATTTACTTGAATCCCACATATTTTGGTATATTGTATTTTAATTCTTATTCACTTCAAAATATTTTCTAAAACCCTTTATATTTCAACCCACAGAGTATATAGAAATGGGTTATTTAATTCCCAAATACATGGGGTTTTTCTTGATTTCTTACTGTTATTGATTTCTAATTCCATTTTGGTCAGAGAAGGTCTGGTCTATTCTGTATGATTTCAGTTTTTTTTAAGTTTTTTAAGTAAGACTTATTTTGTGGCCTAGCATATTTAGTGTCTCTTGGTAAACATACTATGTGTATTTACAAGAATGTGTAGTCTGAAGTTGTTGGATGTAATATTCTATAAATATAATTAAATCAAGGTGATTTATATTAATAGTATTGTTCAGAGTATCTTTGGGGTTTTGTTTTTTTCTGTCTACTCGGTCAGTTGCTAAGAGTGGGATATTAAATATCCAACTACGGTTGAAGAATTATCTGTCTCTCCTTCAGTTATATTATTACTTCATTTATTTTGAAGATCTGTTAATAGGTGCATATGCACTTATGATTGTTATGTTTTCCTGATGTATGAGCTTTTTTAATGATTATGAAGTTACCTTTTTATCATTATGAAATGCCCTTTATCCCTGGTATTGAAGTTTTCTTTATATGATGATAATTTAGCCATTACAGCCTTCGTGTGCTTACAGTTTTCCCTATGTATTATCTTTTCCCGTCCATTTACTTTCCACCCATATGTGTGTCTATATTGATAGTGGGTTTCTCATAGACAGCAATCTACAGTAGTTGGGTCTTGTGGGGGTTTTTTAATGTTCATCCATTTTCACAATTCCTGCCTTTTAATTGTCTGTTAACAATTACTATAATAATTGATACAATTGGATTTTTATCTACAAGTTTAATCACTCCCTCACTTTGATTTTCAGTAGTCAAGAATAATAGTTTTAGTGAATATTGTTATTGTCTAATTTTGTATAATGCATTTTTTTCTATATTCTTTAATAGGAAATGTCTTCTTGAGAGGATCCCTTATATCTATCTAGTACAGTGCCTTAAGGATAGAAGGTATTTAGTACATGTGGTTAAATGAATGCAGTGGAAAAAACTGTGCATTCAGAGTCAGGAGACCTAGGTTCCAGACTTCTGTTATTATCTTACATTAGGACCAGATTTAAGCCACTTATTTGTCCTGTGTTTTAGTTTTCTTATCTATAAAAATGGGGAGGTAGGACTAGATTATCTTTAAAATTACTTTTTTCTCTGACATTCTATGATTTGGAGATTTCTGTTG
>NW_017731377.1:928475-929512 GCF_001890085.2 Hipposideros armiger
CCTGATATCTGGCTTTAGTGAAAGAAAAATAAGATTGCTAATTTTGTAAATCACTGCTACGATGAAAAGACTTGGCAGAAAGACCTTTTTTGTATGTAGAAGACATTTCATCCAAATTATTCCTATGATTATTATACAGTCCCTCACCCCTTTTTTTTCCTTTTATTTAACATGACAAAAATATTGAGTGGGAAATAAGTAATGCAGATGGTTTTCACTTATATGAAAAACCATTGCTAGGAATTGAAAAATAGGATTTTCACAGTTGAAATCACTGCTTTCCAGGAGATTATGGTTGCAGCATACTGCAGGAGAATAATAATGATAATGATAACACTGCCGTATGCTAGTTTGGTCACATCAGTCCTATGAGGCGTAGGTACTGTTGTCCTCATTTTGCAGCTAATGAAACCAAAGCAGAGAGGCTGTTAATAGCATTCCTGTTTGCATAGTTAGGAAGCAGCAGAGCCAGGATTTGAACTCAGACAGTCTGGCTCCAGAGCCCGAGCTCTTAACCACTGTCTTATACTGGGAGGACAAAGAGGAGACAATCCTTTAAATGGGAGCAAACGTCCCAAAACTGGCAGGTGGTTCACTTTAGATTTTCTTTACAGGTATTCTGAGAGGAGCCTCACAAAGTGTATTGGAATTACTATTGAGACTAGACCCGATTATTGCATGAAGCGGCATTTAAGTGACATGTTGACCTATGGCTGTACAAGGCTGGAGATTGGGGTGCAGAGCGTCTACGAAGATGTGGCCAGAGATACCAACAGGTAAAATGATCTTGCACAAGCTTTCCTCTACGTCCACCAATTATATCTTCATAGTCATCTTTCCTTCCTTAGTACTACTCATAGAGAAATGTAGGTATTCCTCTTTTTAGAGTCATTCTTTTTCTGTGCGCTTAATTCCATCCTCTTTTCTTGATGTTCAGTCTGTTTTTACTGGCTCTTCTCCAGTAACCTATAAACATGCTCATATCTCTTCCTCGTCTTGTCATGAACAGCCTCTCCCAGATGAAAAGCCAAAGGCAG
>NW_017731377.1:932587-935856 GCF_001890085.2 Hipposideros armiger
TACATATAACCTTTATTTTTTTTCACTCTGGAATATTTTAGGCAATTCTCTATTTCATATGTAGTGCAGTTTCACAGTGGTATATCTTAGCAAGAATTTTTAAATACGCTAGATATTAAAGGACCCTGTCATCAGGGAAATTTCTTTGTACTACAGTGGTCCCTTGGTACCCTCCCTTGGTAGATGGGTTCAAGGAATCCCACTGGATAGCAAAATCTGCAGTTGCTCAAATCGATTATATAAAATGGTGCAGTATTTGTATATAACCTACACACATCCTCTCAGATATTTTAAATCATCTCTAGATTACTTATAATACCTAATACAGTGTAAATGCTACATAAATAGTTGTTATACTATATAGTTCAGGGAATAATGACAAGAAAAAAGAGTCTGTACATGTTCAGTACAGATGCAACCATCATAGGCCTCACTACATACCGCATATAAGTAACAACATAGCATTTGTTGTTGTTGTCGTCATTGTTGTTGTTTTCATTTTCAATTCACAGATGCAGAATCCTCGGATACAGAGGGCTGGATAATGTTCCCCCTTTCATTTTTTGTGTTCTCTTCTAAAACTCCTGTTAAGTAAATGTTGGATCTCCCAGATTATCATCTAATATTCTTACCTTTTCTATTTTTCATCTGCCTTTTTTCTGCTTTCTTATTATTTTCTCACCTTTATCTTTCAACCTTTCTATATATTTTCATTTTTGGTATAGTTTTAATTTCCAAGAGTTCTTTCTTATATTCTGGCTGTTTTATTTTCTCTAGCGTGCTGTTCTTGTTTTATGGATGTAATACATCTTATCTCTCTGAAGGAATTAATATAGTTGGGGTTTTGGGGGGTTTTTTAAAGTTTTATTTTCCTTTATGCAATGCCTCAGTTTCCCTCTAGGTTCCTTTTTTTGTTTTTGTTTTGGTCTGTCCTTTATGTTCTTGGCTTTCCCTAAGTTTCTGGTGATCCTTAACCAAGCCCTACTTTAAAAGTGAGGGGCTGAAAAACCAGCTCTGTGTGGCTAGCTGCTGGTATGCCTCACTGAAGGATGTTCATGGAATAAGCTCTCCTTTCCTTAGGGAATTCCCAAATGTCAGTACCCTCATTTAGGGCCATTTGATCCAGAGGTGAACGCTCCAACTTGCTGCTTGGGTGGGTAGTGCGTAGGTCACAGAAAATCGACTGTTGGTGTCAAGGGAGCAGGACAGGGAGTCCACTGGTCAGTTTGCTGCCTGTCACTTAGTCTCCCTGTCTTCACCCTAATCCTCACCTAGGACTTGCTTTGTACCTGGAATCTCGGAGTCCAGCAGCTTTCCATTCCTCCAGGGAGCAAACAGGCAGGTGCCTGCCTGTGGAAAGGGATAAGGGATAAATCCCTCCATGTACAGATGTGATCCAGTGCTCTCTTCCATCCCACCCAGTTGGTTCCTGGTACTTGGGTCCATGAGCCTTTCTGGGACTCTGGTGTGACTGAGCTTGCCTTTCATTGGTATCTGTCCCCTTTTGCAGAAACTTTGTTTGCAGTTTTCTTCACTTGCAAAGTCATTTACTAGTCTTCTATTTCCTGTCTTCCAAAAATTTATTGCCATCACTTGTTTACGTCCTGTCTCCTCTGATGTTCTCTGTTCTCCTGGATTTATACCTTTAAAAAAATTCTTTCCTGTTGTTTTAGTATGTTTGGGGAGGGAAAGGAAAGAAACAGATTTTAATTCTCCAAGTTTAACCAAAAGCCCAGAACCAATTTCATCTATCGTCATTCTTATAAAGGAGCATATCAGCCCATATGTCTCCTAAATTTATTATACAAGTACCAGAAGTACTTTTCAGAAATCCATGTTCCAGTGGATTCAAACTAGGTAGAGAATGACTTGCCTACATGCTCTTTGTTGATGACTATAGAATATTAAAGACCTCATGAATCTTTAATATATAAATGTTATAGGGAAAATTACACACAATTACAGAAGAATATCCGTAAGACCCAGTGGTGCACAAAGCATTTAAGAATACAACAGAAATCAATGAGAGATAAAAACAAGTCTATAGTTACATCTCTTTGAAAAGCAAGTTAAACAATGGAAGGCTCTGCAAGAACAGCATAGCATAAGATAAAAAGCACATTTATAGTTCACAAAATATAGTACAGCTGGCTGTATAGATGTTCATGCCAGGGTGGGGGCGAGACGGAACTGTATGAGTCCACCTTCATTCTTCCATCACGTATCATGCAAAATCAAGATAAGAACAAATTAGCAGTGCAAAGTCATGGAAAGGAGAATGTCTGGTGTCTGCTTGCTACATCCCATATAAAGAAATAAGGCAGCCAGCTGGGATGATACAGCACAGGAAATGACTATGTCAGAATAGATGAATTAGATGTGTTGCTCAGTNAGAAATAGCTCAGAAGTAACAATGGTTGACTTCCAGGCCTTCTCAGAGATGGACATAAAAAATGACTTTCTGAGACTTCCTTTCCCCAACCATATTATCCTTTGTTTCGTGTCTCAGTGATTGTTTCTCCTCTGTTCCTTGTGTTAAGCTTGTTGCCCGTTTATCTGTGTAACAGGTAGTGGGTTTTCTTCCCTCAGGGGTCACACCGTGAAGGCAGTATGTGAGTCGTTTCACCTGGCCAAAGATTCTGGTTTCAAAGTTGTGTCTCATATGATGCCTGATCTGCCAAATGTGGGACTAGAGAGAGACATCGAACAGTTTACAGTAAGTGTTAACCTTAAACCAGACTAATTTAAAAAGCCTCTGCATGCTGCTTCTAGCCTCTCTGTTCTTTTGATTTACTGTTGGTTTTTTTTCCCCATTATTAAAACAATGCATTCTCATTATAGAAAAATAGAAACACAGTAGAAAAAGAGGAGTCAGACACAGCCCCAACAGCAAATAAAACCCTAACATTTTAATATACAAACCTTCCAGGATTTTGCTATGCTTAGGCTTTTAGCGGGGGGCATGAGGTGGTTTATACATACACACACACACACACACACACACACACTTACATATATGATAGGTAATTGTATTGATAGCTTTTTTCATTTAAAATAATAAGGATTTATCCATGCTATAGCCTGGTGCCTATTAAAATGTTAACATATTCAAATGTATGCTTAATTTCCATTGAATAAATATGTCATACTTTGCTTAATCACTTTCTAAATTTTTTTAAATTGAAGATTTTACCAGTTTTGATACTGTAAATAGCACTGCAGGCATTTTTTTTGGAATTGTGTGTTTTTGTCCTCTGACCAATTACTCT
>NW_017731377.1:938741-957205 GCF_001890085.2 Hipposideros armiger
AGCTCGATGAAGAAAAATGGGTGAACTTTTTCAGGCAGAGGAAGATGCCTTTGCAGAGGCAGAAAGGCGAGGTGGTGAGGGTGGCATGAAATGAGACTGCAGCGTTAGACGGGCTGGAGTAAGGAGGGCTTCGTAATCCAGCACACACATGCTTCATGCTTCACTCCAGTGAGGCGGTACAAACAATGGCTTTCCATCCTGTCTGCGTCCCCTCCATTGGTGGACAGGAAAGGCAGTCGAAGGACCAGGTAGGTATGTGAGAGAGGCTGGCCCAGCTTTGAAACTTCACCAAGGGTGATCGCTCCATAAATACTGGGGAAGTCATTTCCTGTTCTCTATCTTCACAGGAGTTTTTTGAGAACCCTGCTTTTCGTCCTGATGGTTTGAAGCTGTACCCGACCCTGGTGATTCGTGGAACTGGGCTTTATGAGCTGTGGAAATCAGGAAGATATAAGAGTTATTCTCCTAGTGACCTGATCGAATTGGTGGCTCGGATCCTTGCCCTTGTGCCTCCGTGGACTCGAGTGTACCGAGTGCAGAGGTAGTGTGCTGTCTTTTCATACAATTTCTGATGAGAACAGTCTGGTTTCATATTGCTGGGTCTGAATTTTTTTAATTAAAACTGGGACAGCTGGAGTGCTACCTGTGAAGGACGGATGGAAACCAAAGGACACCCTGTCCAGACACTTGGCCAGTATCATGTTATTCATGGACCCCTTTCTCCCTTCACTTGTGAGCCAGGAAATGGAGGGAGGGTGGCAACCAGGCATGCTGTTTAGCTCCAGGAGCTTATGCTCCAGATCAGGACTTCCTTTTCTAGGTCTACTTCAATCCAGGTACAGTCATGTATGGGCTGCGAAAGTGTCGCCATGTGTCTGTTATCCCTCTTCGAGAGCCTCTAAAGAGCAAACAAAGAGTAGGAACAGTCATTCTTTATAGATATTGACGTAAATATGGGGGAAGAGTGACATATTCCTGACGGCATGAAGGAAGTCATCTGAACTGTTATTGTCATGGGAGAGAGAAACTAAGATCTTATTTGCAATAGTGGGCCTTTTTTTCTTTTTTTTTTTTTTGCTAGAAATATAACATTAAAGAAAAAATTTTAAAGCCATAAACGTACCTATTTACCTATAATCCTAACAAAACGATTCCCACATTTGCTGGTCATTAAGGCACATTTTCACCACCCTGCCAAAAGCTGCCTGGATTCCAGTATTAGAAATACAGTCATCCCCCCTTATCTGCGGGGAGTACATTCCAAGCCCCCCAGCGAGTGACAGAAACCGTGGATAGCACTGAACTCATATATATACTAGGTTTTTTCCTATACATACATACCTATGATAAAGTTTAGTTTATAAATTAGACACAGTAAGAGATTAACAACAATAACTAATAATAAAATAGAACAATTATAACTACACTGTGATAAAAGTTATGTGAATGTGGCATTATTAAGTAAAATAAGAGTAACTTGAACACAAGCAGTGCAATGTGACAGTCGATCTGATAACTGAGATGCCTACTAGTGACTGATGAGTACATAGCATATACATTGTGGATACACCAAAGGGACCATTCACTTCCTGGGTAGGATGGAGCAGGACAACACAAGATTTCATCACACAATTTAAAACCTAGGAATTTTCTACTTCTGGACTTTTCCATTTAATAGTTTTGGACCAAGGTTGACCACAGGTAACTGTGGAAAGAGAAACCTTGGATACAGTAATAGTGCAAATCACAGTTGTGTGCCACCTGATAGTGTGTATTGAAAACACAGCATCACTTCTGTGTCACTCCATAAACAGAACTCCATAAACAGGATCTAATCAAGAGGAAACATCAGATAAACCGAAATTGAGGAACTTTCTTAAAAATTACTGGCCTCTAATCTTCACACATACGAGGATCAAGGAAAGAGTTCCATTTTGAAAGAGACCAAAGAGACATGACAACTAAATACAACACAAGGTTCTCACTGGATCCTTTTTCACAAAGGACATTATTGAGACATTGGTGAAGCTATTGTAGAATGGAGTCTAGGATTAGACAGTAGTAAAGTATCAGTGTTAATTTCCTGATTTTGATGGTTGTATTACGATTATGTAAGAGAATATCATTGTTGTAGGAAATACTAAAAGTATTCTAAAGGTATTAGAACATCTAGTTCCCAATTTCAAATAGTTAAGAAAAATAGTTGTTTATACCTCCCTTGAGACTTTTTCTATAACTTTGAGATTGTTTCAAAAAATTTAAATTAATACAGTAGAAAACAAAGATACAATAAGTAGTATTAACAAAGACAAAAGAAAAAGATCATTTGTGTTTAACTGACAACCAGCAAACAGTGAAGATACTACTTCCCAGCTGCAGAGCATGGCAACATATATCACTGTCATGTGGGTCTCAACCTATTGACAGTGATGCTGTCAGCTAAAAATGCCTGAGGCCCTCACCTGGCCCCCGTTACTTGTAGCAACCCCCACAGACTTTTATCAGACAGGCCAGTGTTTTGGCTGGACTGGCCCTTATGCTTCTTACTATGACTGCAGGACACACTTCAGCAGAAACCATCAGGGAACTTTGAGGGACAAGATTTATTATTCACAGGTCCTGGAGAGGTATGATGGGGAGAGAGTAGGGTATTTATGGCTGTGTGGATTTACTGTTCATTGGCTAACTTAAAGCATAATAATGGGAATTAGGATGAGAAAATGGAGTCACCCAAATGGTCAGTTATCTAGGTTACCCAAAGCTTTCTGAAAGAGGGAATTTCATGGGTGGGGGCAGCCTAATTCCTTATCTGGTGGTTTTGCTGGTAGCTGTGTCATTCAGCCTGCGCTGTGTTTATTCAGGACAGAAGTCTGCTGAAATGGATGCCAATCAAAAACTTAATGTCAAACACTAATACTACAATAAAAAAACTTAATGTCAGGCACGTACACTAAAGGGCAGCCAGACAACAGTGAAGATAATACCTCCCAGCATGGCAACAAATGTCTTAGAGTAGATAGAAGTTTCACAGCCGTAGACACCATAGTTTTCTTACCAAAAATAGTACTGCACAGGTCACACAGGCAATCAGATAAAGAATTTACGTTCTCCCGTTTCATTTTCAGCTTTACATTTCTTACTGCTCTAACCAGTGAGTCAAAAGCAACAGAAGCATTGCTATAACATTAAAAGCTTAATTGTATAGACTTTATGAAATATCACCATGGGACATTATCCTGGCCTACCACCTACTGAGAAAATAAGGACTTGGAGAAAACAAGAGCAGTAAATACAGTCTCTGTAGAAAAATTGTAAAGGGTCCTGACAGGAAGAATTAAGAACGTGCATATTATGTAACCAAAAGGTATGTATGATAAGCAAGGCGTGATAATGGATAACCAGCAGGAGGCTGATCAAAGAAACCTCCCTGTTCACCTATCATGACCCCCGTAAAGCGCTCTCCAGCAGAGGAGTCCCCCAGCTCTAATTCCAGGAGGCCAACTGTCAGTTATATTTCTCTGTCAATAAATACATCACTCAGAGGGTTTATGCCCGACAGTGGTCCAGGTGGATGCAGGCTTAAGACTTTGAAGTGACACTGTTCCATTACAGATGTGTGGGTGAGATAGAACCTAATGGAATACAGACTTTAAAACAAGAGGTAAAATCTCTTTAAAAATGTAGGATTAGTAATGTCCTCAGTGAATCTGAGGACAGTTTGCTATTTGAAGATAGTGATGACTCAGTTCCTAACAGAATAAATGCCTTTGGTGGAGGGTCATCTGGAGTCTAGCTGTGATGTCAGATTTTCATGCTTGCAGACTGGTAATTTACTTAACTTTGAATGTGATTCTTTTCTAGGTTTTTTAGTAATAAGATTAAAATCTTTATAGCCTTTTCCACTTTATTTTTATATTTTTTTATGTTTTTAATACAGCTATGATATTGTTATACAAGATTCCATTAGAATTGTTTTGTTTGTTTGTTTTTGTTTTTTTGCTGTAGCTTACTGTGGACTAATGCTATAAACAAATACAGCATTTGTTTTTCTGTAAGCATGGTCAGAATTTCTTCAAATTATTATGTTACTTTATGTTTTGCACTGGCTACCAGCATAGGAATTCATTCAGATTAATTTTATTTTGCCACTTGTGTTCTACCCCACTTTTATTTTCTTTGTGTATACTGCATAAAATGATTCAAATTTATGTTGTCTTGCTTTTTGTTAACAGTAGTCATTTAAATTCTAAAGTAGGATTTTGCATGCTAAGGGGTATGGTGTGATGTGTTTCTGCTGTGTACCATTGTTCATTAATCCCAACACATTTCTTTTTGATCATGTGATTTTATACTTTTTCCCAACAGAGTTTGTAGAATGTTACTAATTACCCACAACTTCTATTATCTTCTTAATTTCCAGCTATTTGGTACTATATTTATGAACAAAATAATATTTTCTCTATAAAGCTACTTTAAAATCACTTTCAATATATGTACTAAAAATAGGCTTACATTATTTTTCCAAAAATTTCCTTGTATAATCGGGATGCATCTTTACACAGCAGTACATTTTATACACTGGCAAATATGCTGTTTGCATTTTTTGTTCCATTTCTTGTTAAAGAGTTAAAATAATCTTCATAGTTATAATTTAAATGGCAGCATAGTAGTCTAGCATTTTCATTTGTCTTATTCAGTAAACTGGTCTCTAATATTGGACATTTAGGTTTCTTTCAGGTTTCTTTACTTTTTTAAATTTTTAATCATTACCCTGACCTCCACTACAGCTAAAATTCATGTATAGAGAACTTTTACTTAAATTGAAGTAATATGTTAGAGCAGTATAATATTCTAGAAGAATTATTCATGATAAAAGATCTAAGCATCTTTTATTCTTCTTCTTATTATTATTATTATTATTATTACTGGAACAAGGGAAATATAAATGAATGTTTTAGTTTTTGCTACAGCTATTGATAGGGTTTTCCAAAAGAATCACACCAGCTTAAAAAAAATAGTTACTGGTTTTATCACAACCTCTATAGATGTGGATGATTACATTCCACCCCCCTTCCTGCCCCCTGGGGGTATTAATTTGCATTTCCCTAGTTATAGTATGGATTAACTTTTTTTCTATGTAACCGATTATTTGTGTCTCTTCTTATATCAGATGTCTGTTTATATATAATTTGCCAGTCATAGAATTTGGATCATAAAGGAGATAGTGCTTTTTACTGAGATAGTCAAACAAAAACCTTCCTAAGTTTTACCTTTACCTTTCAGGGGCCTTTTGAATTATCGCCTCTCTCTTGCACAGAGAAGATGACTAGGAAACCAGAAAGCCATGTGCATGTTCATATGGTACATTTAACACTTAATAACAATTTCGTGGCTGTGTTCTGATAAAACAGTTTCAGTCTATGAATCTGTGCAAGAGAAAGCTGGGTGTTTCCAACACTAGTGTTAAGTAGCTGAGAAACCCCATTTGGGAAAAGGGAACCACGGGGTTTGACTCTGCATTGTTTCCTCTAGCCACAGCTTGAAGCTTCTAAAGCAATTCTGAGAATGTAAAAAGCTGATATTAGTCTAAGTCGGTTATGTCTTGCTAGAAAGAAACTATTGGCAAAGGAGAAAAGCCTCATCCCAGAGTTTAATCCAGGCAGTTTTAATAATTATAGTTCATTTGTTTTTGTTTTAAATCACAAAAGGAAAATCACATGTGTCTTTGTGTTCTGTGCCTTTAGAAAACCTGGTTATTTCTACCTATGACAGCTTCTACCAATATACAGGCAATAAACTTAGTGTTGACTAGTGAATCAAAATGTGTACATGGAGATGTTAGGAATTATTTTTTAGGCAGGTGTCAGAAGGGCAGAACAGAGGAAGGAAAGTAGGAGGGAATATGTTTCAAGTGAAAATGGAATGTTTTACACATGCCTTTTTTTATACTATATTTTACTAATGGATTACTTGATATTTTTAATTGGCAATTTCCCCCACCCTACCCTCTTTTTTTTGCCTTAATTATGTTCCACTTTTAATTTTATGACAGTTGAGTTAATAACATCTTTCTGGGTGTTTTTTGAAGCAGCATCCTAATAGATGATTCTGAATTTCAGGCCTGAAGGGTGCAGACAATGATTAAATGTAAAATTCTGTTCAGACACGTGACAGCCACATTAAGCTGCCACCGCCCTCAGGCTATCTGACAGTTGTCTGCCTTGATGTGATATTTAAATCACTGCAAAACATTGGAATAGGAATACCAATTTGTAACCAAAACAGGCTTCTGAAGCATGAGAAACTTCAGACCTAAAAACCTATGTAATTTTACTAACCACTGTCACCTCGATAAATTTAATTTAAAAAACAAAGTCCAGACATACTTTGAAAGGTTTTTGATGAGCAAATTGCAAATATTAGCACCTCTAAGCTTGAAATGTTACTTGTTGAAGTAGAAAAGCGAATGCTCTCAAATGTAATCTGCTTTCAAGCCAAGAAACTGAAACTAGATTGAAAGAAATTGAGAAAACTAAAAATAATTTTGACTCCTACCTAGTAGGATGTAGCAAGTTCAGATGGTCAGTAATCTCTCCTGAGTTTTGAACTCCTAGAAGACTGTAACAGTGTCTTTTGAGATATTCCTGATTGCTGAGTACACTACTTTGTACATAAAAGATGTTCAGCATATATAGAATTAGCTTCCTTCATTTTCAGTGAAAAAGACATTATCACTGAAAGGGGAGATAGCCACATTTCTATTCCTTAATGAGGAAAAATTCCCATCTGGTATATTCTAGGCATGTCATTGCCAAAGACCATTAAAGCCATGTTGCATTTTTGTAGTGACAGATATAAATTTAAGGGCATTTATGAACTCTCAGCATCATTATAAAGCCCTGTGTTACCAGTTCCTCACAGACTTGTGCTTTTGTCGTAACCAGAGCCACCTCTGGAACATGCAACCTGTGTGTAGCCTCAGGGCCTTGTACTTGGCTTGATGCTCTGCTCTCACCATCTTGAGATGATTGGTAATTTTTTAACAAGAGGCCCCTCTTCTCACTTTGCATTGGGCCCCACACATTATCGGCTGGCCCTGCTGGTAATTCTTTCTGTCATGTAATTATACTTAGCAACACTATATGATAAAACCTATTCCTTAGAGAGTTTACTTCCATTGCATTTTTTAAAGTCTTTTAAAAGTACTGGTTCATTATTAAAACCTTTGTAGAGCTCATCTTCCCTTCCTTTCCTACCTTCCCATCTCCCCTTCCCACCACCAGTGGAGTCATTGCCGTGGAGGCATTGACAGCAGTATGTCTGGCATCTGAAGAAATGGAGAGTAAAGGTAGGGGGTGCAGAGGTGGCAGCTACAGTAGTTGCGAGATTGGTTACATTGAACAAATAAGTTATTTGACTTAGCCAATAAGTGACTTTACTAAAGATAAGAGAGCCAGGTTTCTCACTGTCTAAAGGGATTTACAAACATTGAAAGGTGGAAAAGCTGAGAAGAACATTGAGGCACTGGATTAGGATTATAATTATCAGCATGAACTCATGGGCTTTTAAATTTATATATAGAAATAGTTATAGATATGCATTTATCTGTCATGTAATCAATACTAACAGTGGTCGCCATTGACTTTTATCGTGGCACCCACGTGGCATGGTTTATGTGTACATACATTTCTTAGCTGTGTACACTGAGAGGGTCTAGAGACAATGACACCTCAGTAGTAATGAGCACAGCGAATGCCCAGATCTGGGTGCCTAAATACCACTCTTCACTAAAAGGAATCAGAGCTGCTTAGAAAAATGGCCAATTCCAGGTTTGGGGCAGCAAACATACAAGATCAACTTAGAACATCTTATTTCCAGAAAGTAAGAAAATATTCAAAGAATGATGGAGACGTGTCACAGGGACCCAGAAACCAGCCTGAGTTCACGCTACTGGCCAAATCGAATTTAAGCAACAAAATAATGTGTTACTTTCATATTACAACATTGAATAAAATAGGAATCCGTGAGTTATATAAGCGAATAAATAAATAGGGAAGAAGGGAAAGCTCTTCCTGATGATACAAGCTTAACTAGTAAGTGCAGATAGATGATAGAAATAGATAATCACCATTTGACAACCTATATTGTAGGGAACGTGATAACAAACAGGAGTCCCTGGGGGATGCTAGACTGGTAGTTGGAGGCTTGAGGAGGAGGACTGGGATATTGGTGTGATGCTGTATGCTCGTTTCTGCTCTCATATGTAAACAGTGTCCTTTTCACAGTCTATTTGATAACACATTTTTTTGCTTTTGTTGATTTTGCTGTTTAAAATATCCCTCAAGCACAGTGCTGGGGTGCCGTCTGCCTAGTGTTTCTAAGCACAAGAAGTCAGTGATGTGCCTGATGAAGAAAATACCTGGTTTGCTAAGTTTCATTCAGGCATACATTTTAATGCTGCTGACCACACATGCAATATTAATGAATCAGTTATATTAAATAAAGTGCCTTTAGACAGAAACATAAATAAACAAGGTTATGCATTGATCAGTTGAAAAGGCTTGCAGGAGCCTAACCCTGCATTTTGACCGTAGGGTCAGTGCTTCAGCGTTCATAGCATCTTTATAGAGCATAACTGCCATGAATAACAGGAATTGAATGTACTGGTCATGTAATGGTACTAACAGTGGTTGCCATGGATTTTACCATGGATTGTATCAGATTAATTTCATATGTGGAGCAATATTTTAAAGGTTACTTTAAGTTGTGAATGTACATACATATATTTGAGTTATTTATAAAATATTTCAGGGTAAAAGGCATTTAGAAGAATTTAACTTTTGCTATGTCGTTCTCACTTTGCATTCCCTGGTGTGTCGTCTTAAAGAATTTTGGCTTATCATTGCTTTGTAGTGTCTTTATGGAAACGACAGGCTTCCAGAACCTAATGGTGTCTAGTTTTTAATGCTAATTGATTGGCCTTGGATACTTTTGAGCAAGTGAGAAATATCTTATTAAAATCAATGGATGAAATAGCTAATTGAATACACTTAACATTTGAAAGGATAGGTACAAAGAGAAGGAAAAGACTTAAGTAATTCAAAAACAAAAATGAGAAAAAATATCATTGATATAGTCTTCATCTTTCTTCTGATCAACCAAATATTAGACAAAACAAATTGGGGACTTGTCTTTGAGTAGAAAGCAAATGTGCTGAGCATATTCTTCAGATTTTTTTAAACTGCTTTAGATACTGATTTGTGTCTAAAAGAGAGTGTTCATGGCTACCAAAATACAACTCATAACTTCAACTTTTGATTGAAGTCTCCTGGATGCCTGGCACTTTATATTGATACTAGGAAATACATACCTTTTTATCTCCCCTCATCTTTAGGCAAGCTGTTATTCTAATGCAGAGTCAGTTCTAATTTAGACTTTTGGGAAACAGGGAAAAAAATTTATTCTTTGTTACTAGTTGTTGGCGAAGCCAAGCTTTTGGTTACTTGTCATTCAGCAGCTGTAAAAAAAATGGATTTTGTGGGGGAAAAAAAAGAAAAATTCTTGTTTTGCTTAGTGCAAATGCCTCTTCAGCCAAAAATCATTACTAATGGTTACTGGACATTGGTTTGGCGCTTTATAATCTTGTAAAGTGATTTTCATCAGGTATTTCTCCCAAAAACCCTGAGTGGTCAGTGAAAATCATAATTCCATAGATGGAAAAACTGAGGGATAGAGAAACTCTGGACCTTGCTTCCAGATTAGAGTATTCCATCTCTGCTTTTCTGTTCTGCATTGTAGGGTTTTTGCTTTTTATTGTTTTTTCCTTTTTTTAATATCCCTACCCTACTGCTGTAGAGGATGATTTATGTTTTGAAACAGCTGATCTTTTTCTCCTGCAGAGATATTCCAATGCCCTTAGTCAGCTCAGGAGTAGAGCATGGTAATCTGAGAGAGCTGGCATTTGCAAGAATGAAAGACCTTGGAATACAGGTAAGCATCTGACTGTTAACTGTTAAGATCAAAGTAATCTGAAACACACAAAAAAACTTACAGACTTACAAGTTTGGTAAAAAATCTTTCTTATATTGAATACATTCTTACTGTATCACGTGTTGAAGTTGAAGCCGGTGGTTGCAGAGGCTGCATCTCATCCATCCCATCCCTTCCACCTTCTTCTAAAAGAGTGTAGGTTTGTTGATGTAATGGTTGCCTTTTCTATCTAGTCAGGTTGCCGACTATGTGCTCAACTCCCTTTTTTTCTTTTTCTTTTTTTGTAGCTGAGCCATCGTGCCATCTGTTGGCAGCTCAACGGCAACTCAGCTCAGGCCGTGAATTGAACCGGCAACACTGTTGCTCAGAACTCAAACTCTTGAGTGAGCTCTTACCCAACTGAGCCACTCGGCCGGCCCTCAACTCCCTTTTTCAAAAATACTTTTTTCTTTTGAAGTTTTTTTTTTTTTTTTAGCTGAGCCATCTTGCCACCTGTTGGTAGCTCAGTTGCAGCTCAGCTCGGGCCAGGAATCGAACCCACTGTTCCTCAGAGCTCACACTCTTGAGCGAGCTCTTAACCAGCTGAGCCACTCGTCCGGCCCCCTGAAGTATTCTTGACTAATGGTTATAGAAGAATACAAAGAAACAAGGATTACACATGTGAAATAATTACCAAACAAGGCTCTTGCCACATACACCAGTCTCCCTGACCTCACTCCACCCCACGTCTATTCAGTCACTTATTCGTCTCACAAATACTTCCTTTCTGCTGGCCCTGGAAGTACAAAGTGCCCAGGAATCTGCAATTTAAATCTCAGTAGAGGATTCTTAAATCTCTCTCTAAGGTTTGAAACTCAGGGCCCTAGAAACTGCTTCTTAGAACTGCTAAAGAGAAAGGGCCAGGAGTTGTGTCTAGGCCTGGGCATTGATTGCTGGACTCTGCCTTCAGAGATTCTGATTGACTAGGTCTGAGATGGAGTCGGGGGATGTTCTCACACAATACAAACATGGACAACACTTCGAAAGACATTGTGTCGAGGACTGTATATTGTGTTTGTGGACTTACCCCAGACATTTTATTCTCTTGGCCAAATTATTATAGAGAAAACTTTTCAGAAAATTGGTTGTCAAAAGGAGACTTTTTGAACATCATTGGTTTATTCTACTGCCCCCCCCCAAAAAAAAATTAAACAACTTTAAATTCTAGAAAACCAGCTAATGTATTTATAGTAATTAACAGCACCAAACACGATTGTATACCTACCTTCTTCTTAGCCTCCATCTCCATCTTGATCTATCTCCAGCTCCTCTCTCCTCTGAGAATACCACCGCCAAAGTGACTGACCTGGCCTGGTTCTCCCAGGAACCTCCTCATCCAGCGATTGTCTCGAACCCTGTACCCCTCAGAAACCTCGATACCCTCTCAGTAAACTGGGATTGCGTCTAAAGACTGGAATTCAGGCACAGCCAGCGGACATCTAGTTCACACAGGCAGTGTCTTTACCAGAAAATAAGCACACACCAATATCTGCCTTTCAAAAAGCATCTCCCAGCCCCCCAAAAAGAAAAGCCTGTGAGCGTTCTTTAAGAGCATGTAACTGTAGTGCATTCACGTGCGAGCTACTGTATAGAACTGCTAGTTAAAAGTCAGCGTGTCAATGTAATAGACGTATCCTTACAGAGGCTTGTGATCCTCGTTCCCGGTGCAGGTTTTGTTTGAGTTCATGGAATCCTCATCAGCGAAGCATTGTTATCGTGGACTAATTCCTGGAGCATGGAAATAATGAGCTCTTATTCTTCTCATGGAATTTTATACATATATCGCAGTCCTTCATAAATACACTATTGGTAGTATAGCTTACATGACATCATCAGATTTCCTAGGGTGATCTTTTCTCACTGGTGGAAAATGTTAGAATCCTGAAAATAAATTTTACAGTTCTATAGGATATAGGAAGATATACTATAGGACGTATAATGGAACACTGTGAAGATTTTGTAATTATAAACGTCAGCTATGTCGCATGCTCGCTGGGTTGTGGAATAGGAGTGAGAGTTGCATCACGTATCACACATGCGGCCATGCAGACCAGGCATTGCGTCCATACCATCTGCAGTTAGCTCTGTGGCTCCCATGGACACTCAGAAAGCCATTGGTGACTATGGTCCAGATTGTGTAATAAAGGGATCTAGGTCTTTTTTTCCTTTCTTTTTCCTTTCCTTCCTTCCTGCCTCCCATTCTTTCTTCCACAGTGCCCTTCTCTGCAAAACACAGCAATCTTCTGCAGCCCTCTTTTGACATTTCTAAAATGAAACAAATATAGTGATGCTGAAAATATTAAGTGCTATAAAAACGAAGGTTTTTAAAAGTTAAGAATTTGCTTTTTATGCTTCTTTGTACATAGTTTTGGATTGCACTTTCAGACACAGTTATGTCCCCTGGGTAAAACTATTATCAGATTTCAGGATGTATGTTCTTTACTTCTAATATCATATATTGACCTCCTTTGAATTCTAAACTTGTTTTAAAAGCAATACTGTACTGCTGACTTTATGCATTTCCATTCTATTTCCCCCATCAGATTTATTAAAGATGACTTCATTTTTTTTTTTTAAGGTTTTATTGGGGAATTGGGGGAAGGGAACAGCGTTGGGGAATCAGGGAAGGTGAACAGACAAGTTGCTGTCCTTTTGTTCTTCAGTCTAGTTGTGGAGGACATCGCTTCACTGGCCCATGTTGGTATCATTGTGCTCTTCCCAGGTGAGGCAGATTGGTTGCCGGCCACTGGATGGCCACTCACGGCGGCTCTTGGCAGTTCACGCCGGCTGCCAGCCACTCACGGTAGCTTATGACAGCCCACTGCAGCTTCACTGCAGCCTATGCTGTCACCGGTGGCTCATGACAGCCCAGCTCCAGGTTGAGCTGTTGTTCACCATCTTAACTGTAGAGGGCGCAGTGTCACTGGCCCTCATGTGGGATCTGAACCGGGGCCCTGGTGCTCAGAGCTGGCATCCCAAGCCAACACAACCAATGTGCCACTCGGCCGGCCCAAGATGACTTCATTTTTAAATGCAGCTCTTTTACCTCAATGTAAAGTATGTCCAAACTTAATTTTGAGCACAGGGCTTGATGGAGAGGTTTCAATAAAAATTGAAATAGTTACCAGTTTTAAATTGCTCCCCTCCCTCACCTCTTTTTTTGGCAGTGTCGAGATGTGAGAACCAGAGAGGTTGGGATTCAAGAAATTCATCACAAAGTACGACCATACCAGGTTAGTTTGTTCACTTTATACAGAGATTGGATCCTGTTCATAAATTTTTTTTTGTCAAGCTTGGACCCACAACTTACCAATGGGACTGAACCCTAGAAAGTAATGAGTAAACTAAGTGTAAAGAGTAATTGTGGGATCAGACACAGATGTCAAGCCAGGAAAACCCAATATGAGGGTGGCTGAATTCTAGAATAGCTAGCTTAGGAAAAGCAAGTCTGAACTTCATTCTATTATAGATCAGTATTGTTCAGAACTTCCTGCAGCATTGGAAATGTTCTATAATCAGTGCCATCCAATATGGTATCAGTCACCAGTCTCATGTGACTGTTAAGCACTTGGAAGGTGACTAGTGCAACTGAGGAACTGAGTTTTTAATTTTATTTAATTTTAATTCAAACGAAAATGGCTACCTTCAAGTAGAACTGGGCGTGACCTGCTTATCTCTGTGCGTAACTGTTCAATTATTCCCCTTTGGTGGTAATAAAATGAATAATAGATTGGCCCCTGTCAACAGACAGGGATTTCACAAAACTTAAGCCTAATGCCCAAAGGCATTCATTGTTCATAATGAATTAATTTCCCTCCTGTGTGTCTGTACTGTCTAGCTATGTGCAGAATTTTCTGTGGGATTTAGCTCTTGTGGAACCCCCTCTGAGAAAGACTAGGATAGATGAGATCTGCATAATATTTCTGTTCTCAAAACAAATTGTTTAATTGATATTTTTCATATTTGGGACCTTTTGAGGGAAAAAGTAGACCCAAGCACAGTTAATCATTTTGCCAAATTCTTGTGCAGTCCCGTTATTTAGCAAACAGTAAGTTGAAAAGGCAGGTAAGTGTTAGTCTGAATTGTTTGCCTCACTGTGGGTACAGTTTGCCCATTTTCAGAATGTATCTGGGTGTGACCATGCCCACATATGTAGGTTTGGCTTTTCTGTGGTATGTGTGCATTTGGTTACATTTTGCTTATATTTATGCAAAATACCAAGGGCAACTTGAACAATGAGTTGACAAATCAAAAGCCTATGTCAATGGCAAAAGCCTCCCCACAAAGCCACCCTCAGTGATTGGGTGTTCTTTAATGTTTTCGTCTCATAACTAGGCATAGTATTTGAAAAGCCCTGTGGGATGCCATCAAGGAACAAATGACCCATGACACATTTTTTTACCCAAAAAGTAGGTTTCTAGTGGAGGACGAAAGGACTAGAAAATGAAACCATTTAGGACCTGAGGGCTCCCAAGAGTCCTAATATGTGACGTAGTGGTGTGTAATTTTACCTTAGAGCCTCTCCATGGAGTATCAAAGATTCAAATGCATGGAGGCATTTACTGAGCCAGATCTTTGTAAGAATCTTAAGGTTAATGAAGTTCAAATATTTATGAAACTGCAAAATTCTTTTCCTTTTATAATAAATAGTTCATGAACAAGGCATGAATTCTTATTTAATTGATGATATTTGAGAGTAGACAAGTAAAAAGAAACATAATTCATGACTATTCAGTCTTTATACCTAATTGTGGATATTAGCCTAAATAAATACATACTCATATAATTATAAAAATGAACTTTGTTCTCTAATTTATAAAAAAATATTGGTTTTTGTTGTGTTTTTTTTTTTTATTCAACAGGTTGAGTTGGTAAGGAGAGATTATGTTGCAAATGGTGGCTGGGAAACATTCTTATCATACGAAGACCCAGATCAAGACATTTTGATTGGCCTCCTGCGATTACGAAAGTGTTCGGAGGAAACCTTCCGTTTTGAATTGGTTGGAGGTGTTTCCATAGTCCGAGAGCTGCACGTGTACGGAAGTGTAGTCCCTGTGAGCAGTCGGGATCCTACTAAATTTCAGCATCAGGTTGGGATCCTGTCTATTCCATTTCTGTTTGACTATAATTAAGAAATTGCCCAAAGGATGGAATGAGAAAAGGAATGGAGAGAGGGACAAGGTAGAGGAAGAGACAGAGCAAGAAGAAAGGGGAAAGGGAAGTACAGAAACAGACGAACCAATATTTTAGTTGTTCAGAGATATCTTCTCTCCAAATTACCACTTTTGGGAGGAGGAAGAGACAAATTGAGACTCAGTCAAATGGAATTTAATATTAGATTGAACCGTATGAAATTGCTATTTTTGAAAGTCAGAAATGATTTAATACCGGCAATTTCGAATGATTTAACTATTATGGAATCAAAGGAGATAACATGAAAGCACTTGTGAAATATTAAAGTACTTCATAAATGTAAACTGTATGATATATAGTGGAACACTATTCCACTCCTCCCTCAAACAATCTAAGTAAATAACTCACTTTTTTAAATTTTAGGAAAATGGATTAAAGCCACTAATGGTGGTGGGTAGCGCGTAGACCCCAAAATTGGTGAATTAAGAATATTGCCTGGTTTCAGAGCCTTTTAGAAATTGGAGGGGCAACTAATCCATACAAGATTAGATGCCCCAGACTTCATCACCTGGAGAGTGCCTAGAACTTGTTTAAACAGAGAAGTTGAGAGGCAATTAATTACTCCCTTGCTGTGAGTAGATTATATCATCCACAAAATATCTTTTGGCTTTTGTTGCAAAGTTATTCCTTTTTTTTTTTTTTTCCCCCTACGAGTCTGCTCTAGTGTACTTTTGGTATAATTTTATGGTTTCTCTTTCCTTACTCCCATAAATGGTTTTTTGTCACTGTGATTTTAACAGATTTTAACAACTACTAAATATTAACCTTCTTATTTTACAGACCCTCTTAATGACTTCTTCTTACTCCTCTAACCCTCTCCATTGCTCCTTACAGGGATTTGGCATGCTGCTGATGGAGGAAGCAGAAAGAATAGCTAGAGAAGAACATGGATCTGGGAAAATAGCTGTTATATCAGGTAACGGGGAGGGCGGAGTTCACGATTCATTTACATTTATAACTTGGTACCACAATTAAAACTTCCTCAGGCCTCTCTTACGCCTATTTATGTTCAAAATTGGACAGGGCTGAGCAGTGAAAGACTTGTGCTCAAACACAAAGAAAATTCCTCTAAGCTGTTTGGTGGAATAGCGCTTTTAGAAGCACTGCATCTCTGAGTGGCAAAACCAGTAGTCTGTATCATGTCTTCCTCACTGTGTGTCACACTCGTCATCATGGTCAACTCCTCTCTTGTGCTTTGTGTCCAGTCGTGTCTGGGGAAATGGAGTTTGATGATACAGATCTCAGAAAAATGTAAACCAATGTGGAGAATATCATTATTCAGAAAATTAAAACAGAATCTCAGTTGCCCGCACAAGATATTTAAAGGCAGAGTTTCTTGCTCCTTAAATATTATTCTCAGTGTCTTTGCTCCTGGGGAATAGCTTCCCCTGTTTGGAAGCTCCCCCATACTTTATCTAGGACATTAAATAATTAAGGAAGCAGGACATGCTAGTATGAGTGAAGCAAGAAATAATGTATCCACTGTTTTAGTTCTACTCCTTAGTATTGTATCCTTACAAAACTTGTTGTTCCCAATCAGAAGCTAACATGGTGAAAGCCGTCGTAAAAATTCAGGTTATTTTTTTCTCTCCAGCATTTGTTTTCTCATTAGACTACTGCATTCTTAAAGACATATTCTTTTCTTCTAAGAAAATCATCTTTTCTGAAAATGAAAGTTGAAATGAGATCTTTAAAAAAAAAATCAAGTTTTTGCCAATCAATAAATCAATATCCTTGCCCAAGTTTTAATGATTATAATTAGGAAAATGGTGGTGACCGTGGCTCACTCACGCATTGACTCACAACCAGGCTACGGGTTTTGGCATTATCCAGGCAGATTAATACAGCATTTCTTAACATGGCTAGCTTTATAATGTTTTCTCTTATTTTTAATCCCACTGACGAAGAGGGAGCTAAGTGAGGCTTACCTGGTTGGTACTGACACTTGTAATAAAAAATGTTTACCTCTCAATTGTTCAACCTGTGGTTGACCAGAAGTCAGCCTTGGCCTTTCGTGATACCAGGACCAGTACTGACTCAGAACTCATTGTGCACATGCATCTCAGGAGAGCTGAGATCTCCTGGAATTTCAGTGGCCTCTTTTGCCAGAGCACTGGCAGAGTTTTCAGTACAATATTTCTCAAGCTTTGATGTGCTTGTGAGTCACCTGGAGATCTTGTTAAAATGCAGATCCTGACTCATTAGATGTGGGGCAGGGTTTGAGAGCCTACATTTCCAACCAGCTCCCAGTGATCCCTATGCTGATTATCTTCAGACCGCACTCTGAATAGCAGGGCTTTAGTATTCTCTTCCAAATACAGTATTCTCTTCCGTTAAGGTAAGGATACTGTCTGTGACCCTGGCAGTGCCCGCACTCACAAACTCTGATAAGCAATCACGCGATTTTCTGGTATCCTGAGAACCTCATCAGTCTTAAAATGGAGAGCATTGGTTTTTCTATCATTTCTCCACATTATTTCATTTGCCTTCAGGATATGTCTTCCTTTTTAGAAATACTGTATGCAGAGAGGGCCCCTGACTTGCCTGAGATGACAATCAGTTGCCCATAAGAGCGTCAGTTTCTGCTTTTTATGATGAGCAGGGTGTCTAAGTAGAAATTAGCATCTGTACTCTTTCTAGGTTTTGATTGTAATCTAGATAATAGCTCAATTTCAGATCTCTGCTTATAGAATTTTTAAAATAAGAGACATGTTAAAAATAGCAGGAAAGAGTCTCCTCATCAGCTCCTACAATAAGACTACTGGATTTCTGTACAGAGGGTTTCCTTGGGTCAGTCGGTTTCTATAGGCGCCTCCCTAGAAGGCCTTGGAACTATAGTAAGTTTTGTGGGAGGAAGGGAGCGTTACTTCCTGTCACTCGGGTCTGTAAGCCCCACATTGCTTTCCACTGGGGTAACTGCATGGGGTCTTGACTTTCTGTTTGACCCAAGATCGGGTCACCCTTCAAATGAAACAGCCAGAACTTTTGTTCTATGTATGATGCATTTTGTTTCTCTAATTTAGTAATGTATTACTGTTCTATTTAAGTTTCTGAATCAGATACCTGAGAAGTCCATTATTCAGAACTTCAAGGAGGGCTGATTTAAAGTGTTTTTATAACATGTGTTTTGTGTTGTTTTTGTCCTTCCATGTTTGTTAATTTTGACCTTGGTCTTTGTAATTTGAGTGTAATGCTGTGTGTGTGTGTGTGTGTGTGTGTGTGTGTGTGTGTGTGTGTGTGTG
>NW_017731377.1:957220-994633 GCF_001890085.2 Hipposideros armiger
TGTGTGTGTGTGTGTGTGTGTGTGTGTGTGTGTGTGTGTGTGTGTGTGTGTGTTGGTTTTTGTAAAAAGTCAAACAGTTACTCTCCATAAGTTGCTCCTTAGAATGAAAATTCTCTGGGATAGTACTGGTATTTATGTGCTGCATTTCTTCACAATCATTCATTTGACATGGTAGATAAGAAGAGACACTTGAGGGTGGCGTATGGTTCAGATTCCGTTTCTGCATTGACGGTAGCTCTTCTTGTGATCTTGGATAATTTTACATGATCTTTGTGGACCTTTATTTCCTTATTAAAAATAAATGGTTTTTGTTATCTTTTACAGTTCTTACAGTCTAGAATTCTGCCCCTTAGTACCTTAAATTTCTTTTAGCTCTCCACATAACCAGTTTTACTGATTACATTTTAAGTAGATTCTTTTCTGAAACCATACTAGCAGACCCTTTAATTTCATCAGCAATTGATCTCAGTGGCCTTGTAGATTGCGTACATGATGATAAAAACATTGATAAAGTTTACCATAGGTAACTTAATCCTGTTAGTGGTTTGTGGACACTTATTAACTTCAGTTATAGCTGGTTGTACTTTGTGACTTAACTGTCCTACTTTTTTTCTGATCTTTCCCTCAATTTGCAAATCCATCCTTGTTCTGGTCTGTAGGCGTTTGTAAAATTCATACACAGTGGCAGCATAAATTTTCTGTCCGGCATAACCAGTAGCTTAAGTACGGCAGAGACAGGTCGTTTATCATTCTGGTTACTGTGACTGTAAGAATGTGTTTATGTAGAATTTTTTTTTAATTACATTCTGATTCATTATGATTTCCTTTTATCTTGCCAGCAGATTTTCTCTGTTACTTGGATTTATAATCTTTGTTTCTGCCTCTAGTCAATATTATTAACTACACAGATTTGATTTGAATCATTAGTCAGAAAAACTCTATGCATTCGATTTTTCCGTTAAAAAATAGTTTTTTATCTGTTACCTCAATATATTTTGTTTATAGAAGATATATACACGTACTGTGTATTTTATAGCTGATTTTTCTAAAAGATTAACTACATGAGAAAATGTAAAACTTCCTTTTTTAGCAGAGTTGAATGAAGCACTTTCTTAGAGACTTTTAAGTTTATTCATTCCATTTTTAACTATATATAATTCTTAGTAAGCTGAGTGTTTTAAAGTTAACCATCAACTCTAAATGTGAAAATTAAAGCAAAAATGAAATGTTCAGCTTCATCATCATCACAGTCTCTAAGTGTATTAAGTATCTCCTATGTGCAAGGGACTGAGGGTTGACAGGGCAGGTGGAGTAAATACGAGATGCCGCCTGCCCTGCCCTTGGGGAGTGTTCATACTGAGCGGGGAAGTTCACTCAGCCCTCGCCCTGCACATTGTCCTTAACTGCAGAGGAAGGTAAGTTTTGCTCGCAGCTTAGACTGTTTCTCAACTCAGGATGAATTGCTTCAGAGTAAGAAAATAACCTTTGCCTTCATGTAAGAACAACAGTTTATAAAATACTGTGTAGGCAGGAAAGAACTGTTAATTGCTGCTAAATATCTAAGCAATTAATTAGTCCCTATTAAGTCCAAGTGCTTTAACATCTCTCATCAGCTTACTCATGTAGCTTCTGTCAACACATCTGTTTAATATTAACAAATTGTATCTACTCAAAAGCCATAATGTTGAACTGCTTGGATGATCAGCATTCCTTTAAAAATGTTAAGAGGAAGCTGTTCTTTCTCTTCCCTCTCTTATGGCGTAAAGTGCAAGAAATTATACAGTAGAAACTAACCACAACACTTCAAATGCCATCACTAATAATCACCATGGAAACTGAAGATCTCTGATGTCACACTGCTCGTACCATTTCCAAAAAGGCAAATATACGCATAACTGTCAATAGCCACTATTTAAAAAGCCACTCATTAACCCCAGCAGAATGATTGTTTTTTTTCTTTTGGCAGCTTTGGCTAGGTATCAGGTCCAATCATGTTACTGTTTCTGTTTGCAAAGCTAATTGCTATGCATCAAGACAAACAGCTATTCCCCAAGCTCCCCTCCTACCTTCGTCATAAGCAGTATTCTATTTGTGTTCTTTCAAGTAGAAAATTAATATGGCCATTGGCCAAGAATTGTACAAGGTTGATATCACACAGTGATGGTGAGAAATGAGGAAAATGTCTGAATGGTGGATGACAGAAATCACTGAAGTCAGAGACTGATAGCCATTTTGTTTAAACCTATTAAAAAGGCAAAGAAGAGGGGAGAGCTTAAATATAGGGTGGGTAAATGAGTCACTGGGGAGACGAGATCGTTCTAAATCATGATGCTCAGAGCTGTAGGACTCTAAAGCCACATCTCCAACCCCTAGTGAAAAAAAGCAATGTGCCTGTGATGTATATAATCCAGTGTGGCTTCCTAGGACTGAAATGAATGCTCTTGTACCCCGGAACCACTGGTTAACGAAATGATATGTGGGCAGAAAATAACAGTTGTTTTGTGTCATTAAACTGCAAGTGGCTAAGATTTAATTACTGGACCCCAGAAACTTCACCTATATTTCAGGCTGCAACACATCTCCCTCCGTTTGAGGTAAAATCAGTTTTATTCTTTGCAGTATAATCTAGTTGAAAGGAGGGGAACATTTGTAACTAGATCTGTCTGGTAATGGACTCATAATCCTTACCAAAATGCCTAGAAAAGCTTTTCTTCATTTTTGCTTATGTATTTGCTAATGGACTCGGGAAGCCTGCCAGATGCAAACCAGTGTGTGCTTGTGTTAATGTAAGACTTCTCAGAAAGGACAGGAAAGATTATTCTTTTAGAGTTACCATGTCATCCCTTCACGTGATTTATCTTTTAATAAATTATTCCCTAATTACATGCACATTGTTAGGGTTCTGTATATTTCTCTTCCATTTGCTATTCTAACAATGATCATACATGTTTATTTTTTGGTGCATATTCCAATAGGATTTTGTTGTGGTGGTTAATATCTTTAAAAGACAATAGATACAACATAAAATATGCTTTTATAAGAACTTTAGTAATTTCAGCATCATTAATCAGACTAGCAGTGATGACACAGAAAACTTTTGCTAGATAACAAATTAGCTAACTGTTTGCTAAATGGCAGCTAGACTCTGAAGGCATTGTTGCATAGCGTTTCCAGGACTCTTTATCCCCTGGCTTGATATTTATTCATTTGTACATGACTCTGGTTTGTAGTACATTGCATATTATGATATGTGCATTAGACCCATCCCTCACATGACTATATTAATTAATGCATAGTTTTCAGATATTTCTGAGTAGGCCACTAGTGACTTTCCATTATTTGGATGCTGTGGGCAACTGAGTTTTTGTTGAAGTTTCCTGGGCAGAAGCTAGTGATACCAGTAGGTAGTGGCTTGTTGGCATTTGAGGAACAGCTGTTGGCAAGTGCTATTGCTCCTTCCAGGTTTGTGCTGTCAAATCTTCTTGTATCTCAGAAACGTGCACATTAAAGTCTTGTAAGAGGGTCTTGCTAATGTTGACACACATTTGTAGACTTTTTTCCCATTCTTGTTCCTCTTAGTTTATGGCTATTGGAAATGATAGTTGTACACTTCTGCTTGGGAAAAGGAAAAGATTATATTATGAGGTTCCCAAAAACGTTCCTGAGAGGTCTGGGAGGTTTGATATCAATGACTGCCTTTATTGTAAAGTTAGACACTTCTCAGGCTTTTCTCTGAGGGGGGACGCCTTCTCCAAAGTGGTCTAGTCTACAGTACTCACCATTTACTGTCTATATCGCAAAGTCTGGTTTACAGTTTGTTGCAATGTTAACTCCTTATCCGTGTAACTTCCATGTAATCAGTACTGCTCTTTTCTCAACTATGTGACAGTGCTATCATTCATGCAATTTGGTACAGCCTTTCTCTTTCAGATCTGTCTGTCAGAGGCGGGGATTTGGCAGATTTTTCCCCTTTCAGTGAGCAGATAACTAATGCCGGGAAACAGTGATGCTGCTTTTCTTAGTAGCAACCAAGATACTGGTTTTTATGTAGCCTTTTAGTTTGGGCATTTTTAATTCCAACGGGGCATACACAGGGAATTTCTTATCTTTTGGTCAGCCTGGCTTAAACTGTTGTTGTCTCTCACCAACAGCTCACATTGCCAAGACATTATTAACTGGTGGATTTAGGGTTTTAGATTATGGCCATGGGAAAATGTTTCCTTATGCACCTGCATTATCTGTCTAAGCATCTGGTTGTCCAGCTTATCCACCATTTATGAATGAATCACTGATGTATGGTATATCAGTCAAGAAGCCCCAGATCTATACTCAGTGCGGTCTGTACCTCTGATGGCAAATCCTCCTGATTAGTGGTTCTTTGGGTTATATATTGTTGCGTAACACGCTACCCCAAAATGTAGTGCCTTAAGACAACAACCATTTTATTTGCTCAGTGATTCTGCGGGTTAGAAATTCATCAGGGCATAGAGAGGCTGGCTCACCTCGGTTCCATGATGGCTAGGGCCACAGCTGGAGTGACTTAAATGGCTGGCAGCTGGCTGGGGTGGCTGGTCTGGAGTTGTAGTTCCAGCTGGTAGAGGGTGCTCAGCTGAGATTGTCAACATGAACACCTTGGTTCTTTATATGACTTGCGCTTCTCATAGGATGAAGGCTGGGTTCTAAGAGGAAGGGAAGGGAAGACCTAGGTCCCAGAACATCTTATATTCATTTTCTATTGCTCTGTAATGAATTACCACAAAACTTAGTGGCCGAAAACAACAAGCAGTTATCTCAGTTTCTGTAGGTCAGTAATCTCGAAGTGACTTACCAGGATGCCTCTGGCTCGAAGTATCTCTCATAAAGCTGCAGTTAAGGTGTCAGCTGGGGCTGTAATTATTTCAGGATTCAATTGAGGTTGAAGAATCCCCTTCTAAGTTCACTGCGGTTTTTGACAGGCTTCATTTCCTCACAGGTCATTGGTCTTCGGGCCGCAGTTCCTCACCATGCCACGTGGGCTGCTCAGCACTTGGCAGCTTGCTTCCACCAGCAGAGTGATCATAGGGACAGCCTTGGGATGGATGCCATAGTCATAATAACCTGGTCTCAGAAGAAAGTCAACAAGTCCAGCCCACCCTCAAGGGAAAGAGATTAGACAGACTGTTAATACCAGTAAACAGTGAACTTCGGAGGTCATCCTAGAGATTGCCTACCACAATGTGACTTCTGCCTCATTCTGTTGGTGAAAGAAGTCACCAGGCCAGCCCAGATTTAAAGGGAGAGGAAATAAATTCCACTTCTCAAAGAGAGAGGGTCTGGTGGCAGCCATGTTTGGATACTAAGTGATAGAATACATTTTCATGAACTTGCAAGCATCTGGTCCCTTTCTATAGGAAACTTCATTTAGCCTTCTCTCAAGATGGTCTGTCTTTGGACATACCTGGATTCAAGGGTTCTTGTCCCAGTCCCACTATCAGATTTCCATATGCCAATAATGGCAGCACAATTACGCCTAACATTGTCCCAAGCAGAGTTTGGCAGGACCCACAGTAGCACCTGCATCTGACCCTTTGTCGGCCACCTCTCTTCCATGAGGACATTGCTCTGTGTCCCCTTATGAGCCTAACTAAATGTCTGGTGCTTCAGGTCTATGATATTGGCCCTTTATCTCTTCCTTCTGAGTTACAGAGTGTAGACGGCCATCTTTAGGCTGAGGGTACATGGTTTTCCTCGGGTTTTCCTCTAAACCCGTATCGCTTCTCCCCACAAACACCTGAAGATAGTTAACGCACCTCAAAGTCATCTTTTTTTCCATTTAGGGAGATAGTAAATTGTATATCACCTAAAATTTGTTATTATAACCATTTTTAAATATACAGTTCGTTTGTATTACTTTCAGTGTTGTGCAACCATCACCACTATTTTCAAAACATCTTCATCACCCCAAACAGAAACTCTGTACTCATTAAGCAGTAATTCTCAGTTCCTGCATCTCCCCAACCCCTGATAACCTCTAATCTACTTTGTCTCTATGGAATGGAGTCATATAATTTGTGTTCTTTTGTGTCTGGCTTATTTCACTTAACATAATGTCGTCAAGGTTCATCAAGATTTTGCTTCCTTTTTAAGGTAATATTCCAATGTATGTGTGGATTTGCACACACGTATCTGGGTAGTTTTCATCTTTTGGCTACGTGAATGTTGCTGTGACATTGGTGTACAAATATCTATTCAGGTTCCTGCTCTCAATTCTTTTGTGTGTAATACCCAGAAATAGAGTTGCCGGATCAAATGGCAATTCTGTTTCACTTTTTGAGGAATCACCAAACTGGTTTCCTGCAGCGGCTGCATCGTTTTACACTCCCATCCACAGTGCACACGGGATCCCGTTTCTCCACATCCTCGCCAATGCTTGTTATTTCTCATCTTCATGACGATGGCCATTCTAACAGGTGTGAGGTAATATTTCACTGTGGTTTTGATTGGCATTTCCCTGCTGATTAAGGATGTTGAGTACCTTTTTCATGTACCTGTTAGCCATTGGGATATCTTCTTTTGAAAAATGTTTAGTTCTTCCCATTTTTTAATCTGATTTTTTGTTACTGAGTTGCATGAGTTCTTTATATATTTTGGATATTAACCCCTTAATATATGGTTTACAAATGTGTCCTCCCGTCCTGTAGGTTGCCTTTTCATCTTGTTGATTATTTCTTTCGCTGTCCAGAAGCTTTTTAGTTGGATGTGGTTCCACGTGTTGCTTTTTGCTTTTGTTGTCTGTGCTCCCTTAGTTCTTTGTCTGTGGTTTCCTTTAGCTCCTAAGCATATTTACTACAGTTCACTTGGCCTAGTAATGCCAGTGTCTAGGCATCCTCAGGCATAGTTTCTGTCAAATTCTTTTTTTCCTGTGGGTGAGCCTTATTTTCCTGTTTTCTGTATGCTTTGCAATTTTTTGTTGCAAGCTGCACCTTTGTAGTATACAGGTCAGAGCCTCCCCCTCCTCACAGATTGCTCTTGAGGGCTGTAGTCATCCATTTATAGAGTGACTTTTCCAGACTCTTTTTGCAGAGGCATAGTCTTTGTTGCAGGTGGCCACTAAAATTCCTGTTGTGCTATCTCTGCAATCAGCCTGTAACCTGACAGGCATTTCCTTTAATGTCTGGATCTTTTTAAAAAGGAAGGGGTTGGGGTGGGGGTGGGGGGTGATGTCTCTTCAGATCTTACAATAGAAGCTCTGGGGAAGCCAGCACCAGAGGGGTGGGGGGGACAAACTAAAGGCAAGACTCAAAACCAAACAAAATGCACAGCCCCCAATTTTTGGAGGACAAGGGCTCACTGCCCACCCTAGCTCCCTCAGCCACTCTAGGAATGGAGTGGTAGGTAGTTCACATCGGTTGCTCTCTTGCCAAAGTTCAGCAGCCTCGCCCTTCATCAAGCACTCGCCTAGTTGCTGTGCCTTATCAGGTTCTAGTGTCCCGAAATAGTTGCTTCTGATTGTTCTTTCCAGCTTAATGGTTGTTTCAGGGGATGGACTGATCTCGGGGGTTCCCTATGCCACCATTTTCCCTCTTAAAGTCTGTTTTTTTAAAGACTATAAATAGAAGGGAGCCTTCTTCCTTCCCAGTTATTGATGGCACAGTCTTTAACTCCTGTGGAGACACACAGGAGCAGAGTAGTGAGAATTATCTGTGACATACCAAACATTCCACGCTGGTGGGAACAGAGGCACTCTGCTCTCAATTAGAGGATGTCAGACTCCCTGTGAGGAAGAAACCTCAGAGCTCTAGGCTAAGCCAGCAGTATCACCCTGCTGTGAGTTACCGCAAGTACTGAGTCTCCGTACTTGCTTTATAAGTTACTTCCTTTTATTCTTTGTTCATTTTTACTTTGTTGTTATCTTGGTATGGCCATTTCAAAATGAACAGAGGAACTTTTAGGCTGCTGGGTAGCAGGCTTGACCTTATGTCTTCTGAGATAGACTCTGTTTCTTCCAAGGGGATGGAGAATAATGTATTAGTGTGCTGTAATAATGATTTGCAATAGCCAACTACTTTGAAGAGCTAAGATCATATGTGGGTAACCTTGTAAGATTTTTATTCTAACAGAACAGGAAAAATTTTTTTCTTTGAAAGATTTGGAGTCATTGGGTTCATTGGTCCATTTTCAAATGTTCAGAGTCAAAACACCTTTCCCTAACTCTCATATCATTGTTGAAGAGTGAAAAATTGCCCTCCTACTAAGAGATCAATGAGATGTAAGTCTCATTTCAATAACAAATAAATGGAACTAATGAATATATTTGCCTTGAATTAATGCTGCTAGGCATATACATCAAGCACTCAATAATAAATAGTTGATTAATTGAACCCCAAAGTAATTAAAACACTGTTTTTACTTCAGTGATTTTTTTTTTATTAAATGATCTAGAATCATGCTCATAATTTTTTGCATCTACTCAGAAAAATCAGATTTAAGTTTCAAAGGGTAGAATTAGCATATTTTCTCTTTTCATGTTTGGCTTTAGAAATGTGATGTGGACTCAGTTTTAATTCAATCCAACACATAACTAGTGACAAAGGACAGCCTCGTATCCTAACAAAGGTTGTTGTCAAAGAACAGGAATGTACTTCCAGGTTTCTAATTCATTTTCCTGCCTCAAACATGAAAATGTCTAAATTACTAGGCCAGAATTTTTCTTTCCTTAAAGAATTCTAGGAGATAAAACTTCTATTTCCAGACTCCTAGTACATACTCAATAAATACTTGATCAATTAAACTTTTTTCCTCTATTAAATCACATTAATAATTTTATATATTTTTTTTGTCCAGTTGGAATCACTAAACCCAGTTTTGTTTGTTAGATTTTCCATATGCATGAAGAATTGTTTACCCATTTATACAAGTATTCACATAGAAATTACTTAAATCATATTTTTCATTTTTAAAGTTGAAAGTAAACTGTAACAAAATAGACAGGAAAGTTCATTAAATGTTAAACAAGATCAAGAGAACAGCTAGCACCCAAGAAGTGCCCCCTGTGGGCCCTTCCCAATCACCATCCCACCCAGGAGCCCAACTTTTTTGGTATTTTCTTCTTTGATTTTTTTATATTCCACTACCTAATTATGAACCTGTTAACTATATAATTTTGTTTTTTAATTTTAGGCAAATGGAATCATTTTAGTTTTTTTGTTGTTCTTCTGGCTACTTTTGTGCAGCATTGTGAGATTGAATCACACTGTGTGGCAATACTCATTCATTTTCATTGCTATGTAGGGTTCTATTATATAGATATCTCACAGTTGATCTGTTTTACTCTTGCTGGATATTTGGGTAGTTTCCAGTTTGAGCTTACGAATATTCTTGTAGCTGTATCTTGGGACCCATAAACACACATTTCTGTGGAAGATATATTTAGGAGTGGCATTGCTGGATTGTAGGGAGTACATATGTTCAACTATAATAGTCTGCAAAGTGGTTTTCTAAAGCACTATCAGTTTTCACTCCCATCCCACCAGGAATGTATTATGAGTTTCATTTGTTCAGTATGATGAGTATATAGTGGTATTTCTTTGTAGTTTTAATTTACATTCCTGATGACTAATGAAGTTGACTACCTTTTCATATGTTTATTGGCCATTTAAATACTCTCTTGTCTGAAGTTGCTGTGTATATGATATATTTTTTAAAATCCATCAGACATTATTACTATTATAGTCAGTATTTATTTAGATTTACTGGTGTGTGTACCACTTGCTTTATCCTTGCAGCATCTCTAAGGTTGTTTATTCATTTTCATTGACATAGGATTCCATGATGCGGCTGTATCATAATTTATCTGTTTTACTACTGGTAGACATTTGGGTCATGTGCAATCATTGTTTTCTTTCTACCTAAAGAATTTAGTAAGAATCTGATAGCAAATTACTCCAGTATTGATGGTATGAAATGTCCTTTTGCTTCATTCTCGAAGGACGTTTTCACTGAGTATAGAGTTCTAAGTTTGCATCTATTTTCTTCCAGCGCCTTCTTTAGTATAAGCTAAAATACTCCTTACTTGTCTGCCCTTCCTCTAGGATCTAATTCCCATCATTTTCCCATCTTTGTTGCTTTTTCCCCCCAAAACTCTAGATTGTATTTATATCTTCATTTAGAAAATGATGGCCACAATTTATCAACTTGTCATTGAAAAGCAGTATCCCGCCCTTCTCAGTAGTTCTCATGTTTGTAAACCATATCTGTTTACAAAGTTTTTTATGGCCTGTGGTTGTTATCAGACCCTGTCATGTAACTTATTCTTCTGTTTCTCACTGAGCCCTGTTAGTGAAATGGAAATAAGGTCATCATGTTTGTTTCATCTAGTGATTTATCAAACAAAGGACGCTGTAAAACTGGACATGTATATAGGAGGTAAGGTGATCAAGACAAGTCAGATGTCCTTTGTGTACTGTTTAAAAGAAAAAAAGGATGTGCTGGTACCACAGCAGACCTGATGTTTGAGGCCAGAGTGGGGAAACGGGGCCAGGCACTACCCACAACACAGGCACCGCACGAGAATCTCTCTGTGAGCCATGGTATCTAGCACGCGGTTCTGAGTTCCAGTTCTACTTCCCAGCTGTGTGACCTTGAGCTATGACCCCTTCTGCAACTCACCTTCCTCAGAAGATAATAATTCCAATCTTGTTAGGTTTTAAATTAAGTTCATACATGTTGAGCATCTAGCATGCAGCACCTGGCATGTATTTAAGACCTAAGAAGTGTCTTCCTCCTGTAGCTGTAGACTTTATAGTATAAACAGCTGGAATGTGGTCGCTGCTTTTGTTGGTTTGAGATGGAGCTAGAATCACAAACTAGATTGAGTATAGGCTCACTTCCTATTCCTGACTTACTTTGTCTTTTGTAGGGAGAATGCATTTATTCTCAGTGTTCTAAGCCCCTGCTCTGGTGTTGGATTTATACCTTAGACAGGGCCGTAGTGACGTGGAGAAGCAGAGGTGTTCTGCTGCCAATTCAGGTACCACGTTGACTAGTTCAGTCCTTTTGTCTTTTTCTTCCCTGTGATTTCCAGTCAGAGTAAAATTGAAGTAAACAGCTAGGCTTGTTCCATTTTCATCTTGCACTAATCTTATGGGTTTGTGATTCCCCCCATCCACTTTTATTAAAGAGCATTGAGCAGCCCATAATTAACCTGCTCCTGTAGCCAGTGGCTGAGGCAGTTTGCATGTACATTTTATGTAATTGACTTGTTTCCTCAGTATTTAGAATAAGCAAAACTGTCTTAAGCTAAATGGTATGCATCTTTCAAAGAGAAAGAGAGGGGATCAGAAAGCAGAAGCAGTGTTTTGTTTTTGGGGGTTTTTTTCACTGCTAGGGGCTGGAAGGCATTTGGTGTAGAAAAAAGGTGAGAGAAATGCTGTAGCCCCCGGTGTCCCCAGGTTGCAGGTTCATTGAGAGGCCAGCAGCCTTTGGCAACCAGCCTCCGAAAGTAGAAAGGGGGCTTTTCTGCCAAATGCTCACCAGCTCTCCACTCCTCTCCTCCCATCCAGAGTAAACATATCCTCTCATTCAACGCTCTGCCCCGGGACTGCAATCTAAGGTACCTGCAGCTGAAATATCACCTACCATTTTAATAATTTTTAATATCTAAAATGTATGCATACACAGAAATCTTGTCCTTCTAAAAAAGATGTACACTCTGGGGCAGAGGCGGAAGCCAGAAAGGTAAGTCCAGGCTGGTCACTAAAGCCGAATATGAAACTATCACTCTGAGCACATTTCAAGGTAGTCTTTTTTTTCACCTTATCTCATTTTGTCATCATCACAGCTGGTGAAATAAAAATATTTACCCTGTCTCCAAGGGTGAGAAAAAGGCCCCCCGTGCTACAGGTCAATCCTGGTCGTGGGTTAGACTTTGGAGGGTGAAACAGAGCAAGCATTGGGCCTGCACCTCTGCTCGCGACTGCTGGCTCAGATAATAGGGGAGTCTGAGGACTGCCGCATATGGGTTCACCTCCTGCTAGTCCCCAACCCGGGGATGGGCGGGACCACGCGCAGGTGATGGGGTGGACAACTCAGGTTACTTGTGCCGCCCGCTGCGTCGTCGCTGTCTCCTCCAGGGCAGGCGCAGCGTGAAGCTGAGGCCTGTGCGACATCCTGCCCATATCCGTGCAGGAGGCTGGCTGACGTCAGCCATGAAATGTAATTGCTTTTTCTTGGCTGCCTAACAAAAGGAAAGTTACTGTGACGCGGACGGTCTAGGAGCCCTGCTAAACGTGGAGAGGAGATAGGAGCAGATGGGGCCTTCACCCAGCCCAGGTGAGGGTGTGTTCCCTTCTGCGCTGGCTGAGAATGCGAATATTTTTGCCAGCCTGTTCTGCACATTGTAGAAATGGGGGGAAATCTTTCTTTCAAGAAACAAGAGGCCCAAAGAAATTTTTTTGTTGAGTAAAATAGAGGTTGGAATACAGACTTGCTAGAGGTCGAACTTCTTTCATCCAAATATTTAAAGTCCAGAAGTAGACTTTCTGTCACAATGCTACTGCATGTCAAGGGTACAAGCTCAGAAATATGCCTTTCCTGCCAAAGCCTGAGTGCCTCTCTTCAAATTGGTAATCGTTTCTGGGCCCGCTCCCTGTAAAGGCAGGTGTAGAGAGCCCAGGGCACCCGGATGCTCAGTGGGAATCATTACTGAGGAAGGCTTAGTGGAACCCAGTAAAGCTGTTCTCTTAACCTGCGAACTTAGGAAATCAGGGCACTGTCATTCAACTTTGTGGTCATCCACAGGCTGTGTAGTCCTGTGTTAGATGTAAAGAACTTCTCTCTCACTGCTGCTACTACTTATGGTGGACAGATGGAGGTTGTGGCAATGTTTTGTAATGCAGTTGACCCTTAAATAATGCAGGGGTTAGGGGCACTGACCACCCCCCAGACACACAGTCCAGAATCCACGTATATAACTTAAGTTGGCTTTTGGCATTTGCAGATTCCCAACTGCAGATCAGAAACACAGCTGACCCTTCAACAGCATGGGTTTGAACTACGTAGGTCCACTTATATAAGTGGAAACCTCATTGTTCAAGGGTCAACTATACAACAGTGATTAGACATTTATATAACTTAGGAAGTGATCACCCCAATAAGTCTAGTAATTGACACCATACATAGTTATTACAATATTGTTGACTGTATTGCCTATGCTGCACTTTACAGCCCTGTGACTATTTTGTAACTGCCAATTTGCACTTCTTAATCCCTTCCCCTTTTTCATCTTTCTCCCAGATCCCCTCCCTTTGGCAGCCATTAATTTGTTCTCTGTATCTGTGAATGTATTGTTTTGTTTAGATTCTATATGTAAGTGAAATCATATGGTATTTGTCTTTGTCTGACTTATTTCACTTAGCATAATGTCCTCTAGGTCCATCCATGTTATTGCAAATGGCAAGTTTTCATTCTTTTTATGGCTGAGTGATATTCCATTGTAAAAATGTACCGCATCTTTATCCAGTTATCTACTGATGGACACTTAGGTTGCTTCCATATCTTGGCTATTGTAAATAATGCTGCATTGAATATAGGGGTGCATCTTCTCAAATTAGTGTTTTGGATTTCTTTGGATAAATATGCAGAAGTGGAATTGCTGGGTCATATGGTAGTTCTAATTTTTTGAGGTACCTCCGTATTGTTTTTCATAGTGGCTGCACCAATTTGCAATCCCACCAACAGTACACGAGGGCTCCCTTTTCTCTACATCCTCGCCAACACTTGTGTTGATTTATTGATGACGGCCATTCTGACCGGAGTGAGGTGATAGGCAGCAGCAAAGCCAGCATGGTGGATGGGCGATTATGCCTGGCTTGGTGATCCCGGACTATAAATAGTGAGGTCAGTTATGGCAGAAACTAAAGCCAAAGGAGTAAACCAGACTGGACATGAAAGATTTTGTGTATCACGCTGAGAATTTGAGCTTTATCTTGAGACATGCCATTAGCAATTTTAAGTAGGAGAGTAGCGTGGTCAGAATTACCACTCTGAATTCTGATTTTAAATGGTGACTTGATCTCATGTGTTTATCACTTCCTGTCCTCAACCTTACATGTGAGTTACAATATAAGTAATAGAAAACTCAACTCAAAATGGCTTAAACTCAACATCGAGAAACCTTGAAGATATGCCCAGTGAAATAAGCTAGTCACAAAAGGATAAATAGTGACTGATTCCACTTCTGTGAGACTACCAGAATAGTCATGGTCAATGACAGAAAGTAGCGTGGTGGCTGACAGTGGGAAGGGAGATTGGGAGTTAGTGTTTAATGGGTATGGAATATCCGTTTTACGAGTTCTGGAGATGGATGGTGGTAAGAGTTGCACAATAAGGTAAATGTACTTAACACCTACCATTTCAACCATTTTTAAGTGTATAGTTGAGTGGTATTATCTTACTTACATTGTAGCACAATACAAAAAAATTACCAAAACAATGGCTTAAACCAAATGGAAAACATTATTTCATAACAACTTCGTAGGTAGAATAGCTTCAGGGTTGTGTAAATGTACTGTTTCAGCAGTATCAAAAAGGGACCCAGGTTATCTCCACCTGCCAGCTCCCCTTGCAAGACAACAGCCCCAATCACCCAAGAAAAGAGACCATCTTTCCCCATGCCTCTTCAAGAGCAAGAGGGTTTCCAAAAATCACATATTACTCAACATCTCCCCTTGAATGTCTAATAGCCATTTCATCCACAGCACGGCCAAAACCAAGTTCCTGATTTCCCTCTACAACCCTTCTTTCTCCAGACTCTTCCTTTACTCAGGCCAAAAACTTTAAGAGTCATATTGGACCCCGTTTCTTTGTCACACCATCCATACATCAACAACTTCTTTTGACTCTGCCTTAAAAATGTTTCTAGATCCCACCTACTTTTTACCACCGTGACTCTGCTTTGAGCCACCACCATCTTACCTAGATTATCACAGTAACATCTTTACTGCTCTCCCTGTTTCTACTCTTGATCACTTATTCATTCATTGAAAAAACTATTTGGGTACTTAATATATACCAGGTATTGCTGAGTACTAGCAATTCTGCAGTGAATAGAACAGATAAAAATCCCTGACCTCCTGTAGCTTTCATTTTGTTCTCACAACAGCAATCAGACTGATCTCTTTTAAATATAAGCCAATCATGTCTCTCCTTTGATCAAAATCCCTAGATTCACCTGCCCACGCTAATAGTCGCTACATGTAACTGAAGATGAAGTCGGGTTTTAATTTTGAAGTGCCTGTTTCTGTACTGTTTGCTGTCATGTCACAAAGCATAGTTCAGTTTGAATGTGGATTTTAAAGGGAGAAAAGGAGATGGAAGAATGATTTCTAGCAAGTAGGATTCTAGAAACAAAGCACTGCACTGAATGACTTCAAGGCACCTGTATGACACAGGGATGGCTCTGACAGTAGTTTCTTAACAGCCGGCCTCTCCTCCTCCTCCTCCTCCCTTATATCACTGAATTCTTTAGACAAACTGAGCTCAAAACACACTGAAACATCTATTAAAGGGGTGTGCCCCCTCGTTGTTTTCATTGAGATTTAACAAGACATGCAACAAAGTACATTTTAAGTGTACCACTTGGTTAATTTTTGCATGTGTTATGTCCCGTCTAACTACTAATTCAGATCAAGATACTCCAGTGTGTGGACTCTCTTGTTCCCTCTTTCAGTCTATATCACCTTCCAAAGGTAACCGGTGTTCTAACTTGTCACCATAAAATTAGTTTTGCCTGTATCTGAACTTGTTGTTGGAATCTTTTGTATCTGGTTTCTTTCATTCAAAACTAAGTGAGATTCATCGATGTTGTTGCAGATATCTATAGGGGTTTTTTCCATTGCTGTATAGTATTCCATTGCATGAAAATACCACAGTTTATCCATCCTATTGATAGATACTTAGTTTATTTCCTATGTTTTGGATATTATGAATAGCATGTCATTTGTGGATGTAAGCATTCATTTCTCTTTTCACTCAGGAGTGTAATTGCTGGGACATAGGATATGCTTATGGATATGGAACTTTAGGAGATAATATAAATGATAAAGTGTACCCCTCTGAGAGTTTTGAGATGTCTTCCCATATTCACTGGCTCTGAGCTGCTGCCTGGTCCATTATTTGTTCATGTTTTTGTCTTCCCCTTGCTGTACCCCAAACCACAATGTTGAACAGAAGTAATGACTAGAACACAAAGACAAGGTGAAATTGTGCAAGAATGACTATCAGTAACCCTTGGATTGACAGGGAAATTCTCCAGTGATCTGTCGTCACATGATACAGTTCTGTTACCTCCATTGCCTCAGTTTCTGTTCTGTTTAATACTTGAAAATTTTTGAAGGGGTAGGAAACAAAACATGGTGGCAAATCCTATTCCTAAATGGCAAATGTTAAGAATAAGATTAGACAGAGCTAACAATTGTTTGATGTCATGCACAATACCGATCACTAGGAATATAAAGTGATGAACAAGATAAATGGAGCTTACCCCACGTAAGGCAGCAGACCAGTGATCACATCCACCGTTGGGAGAACAGTGGGGGGCACAGCACTGTAAAGAAAGACCGTTTTCATTTACATCACACACAGCACTCTGAGGACTACAACACTCCTGATGCACACGATGCTGCAACCCCAGCTGGGTGTCCCACAGTTTACCTCAATTCCTACACTGTCTCCCTGGAGATTGTGTCCGATCCCACAAGTTAAGAGCTCAGCCCCACAAGACTGCCCCCACTTCAGATGCCAACCGCAAGGCTAGGTTGTCGTCACCTGTGCTTCTGTCCAGTGGGCTATAAACTGGAGGTTCCCACAGCCCCCTCCTCAGATTCAGTTAATTTGCTAGTGAGAACAGCATGAGCAAAGGCATAAAAGCTAGAGAAAGAGCCAAACACATGCAGGGAACTTAAAAAATTAAAAATTCACAGAGGCTGAAGCATAGTGTTTAAGGGGAGCGTTGTAGCAAGAGAGGAAGCTAGAAATAGAATCAGAGACCAGAGCATAAAAAGCTTTCAAATAATAACAACGAATGTTTCTGAGGAATTGACCTTTTCCAGATTCAATCATATTTCGTTTAATACTCAACTATCTCATTTAACACTCAACACCCTTAAAACATAGGTACATTATTCCTTATGTTAAAATGGGGGGTCAGAAAAATCAAATAATTGGCCTAGGCCATAAACCTGTAAAATGAAACGTTCAGGTCTTACCTGTCTGATCAAAAGCTCATTCTCTTAATCCTGTTTCCTTAACCCCTATAGATGCTACCATGTAAGCCATGCTTTCCCCTCCTATGGGCTCAGCTTCGTATGTGTGACTGTTTTAATTTAGAGGTATCATTTAGTATAGTGTTTCTCAAACTTAACAGATTCTTCTTAAATAAAAAAAGTTCATGGATCTTTAGGATTGACTTAAATCAGCTAGTGTTCTTTAAATGTGCAAACATAAAACTGGGTATAAACTCCTGGTGCTCATGTATCAAAATAAATATGCCAATTAATACAAACAAAACTGTAAAACAAATAAAATGCAAATTAAGTAGCATTAATTTAATGTGACGGTATTTGAGCTGAAATTGTCACTCAGGAGGAGTCAATGTAACAGGTGCGTTTCTCACTCAGCGCACCTGTGCTGCGCTGTGGAGACCGTGTTCCCACCTCTCGTCTCCCTTTCAAGCTGCCGGGAAACCGGACTGCTGTCGGGCTTCCTTGGAGTGTAGATATCACACACATTAAACCCAGCTGGAGAAGGGCTGCCAACAGGATTGTAAACATGCAGGCTCTAAAATACACTTTCTCTATTTTAATGCCTCTTGAATTCAAAGCAATAGGAATGGTGCAAACTTATTAAAATGAGGCTTGACCTGGAGTGTATTGGGTTGTCGGAAAAGTCACTTGACCTGGAGTGTATTGGGTTGTCGGAAAAGTCACGACATATTTTTTTTCTATGTTTTTCTTTGCAAAAATGCATCATGACTTTTCTGACAACCCAGTAGTTTGGTCTATGACGAAGCGTGGGAGAGGGAAGGAGTGTGGCTATGAGGGGAGCATTTGCTGGCTTTTGAGGGTGACTACAGTTACGCTCAGTAGATACTTTTCTTACTGTGGTGTTTTTGCTTCTTCACAGGGGTCGGCACGAGGAATTACTACAGAAAGATTGGCTACAGATTGCAAGGCCCGTACATGGTAAAGACGCTGAAATAACAGCCACACCATCCACTTTGATGCAGCAGCCTCCCTCGCAGGAAGTAGAGATTCGGGATGTTGAACACTCAGCAGAGGCTGAGCAAAGAAAATGGACCTACCCTGTTCCCCTGGCAAGAAGCTTGACCCTCATCCTGCAGCTGCAGAGACTGGAAACTGCTTTCAGGTCAGGGCCGGGCAGCTGCTGACTGAGCATGGAACCCTGGAACCGCCCTGGGTGTGTGTGCGCTCCTGTGTGTTCTCAAGAAGTGACCAGTTTTCAAGGCTTACGTCATATACCTAATTTCTGAATTCTGCATGAGGCCTGCAAGTCACCTACTTTGACTCAGACACAGTGACAAAAGCAAATGAACTCATTTGGACACCACAATTCAGGAACTAGAAATAGGTGTTGTGATTTGAGATGTAAACTTAGGAGTGAGTTATTTATGAATAACCCACTGTAGGGACAAAAAGCCAGGTTGGAACACAGGAAAACTGACAGACTTGGACCTCTGGACTTGAACTACATAAGCGTTCCAGCACAAGAAAAGGCGTTTGTTTGCATGGAAATCATTCTGGTTCCTGTACTGATGTTTGCATAACAATGTGAGGGGGGAGAGGGAAGGGAGGTTGTATGTTTGTGTTCAAAGCCTGAAACCAGCCTTTTTCATTTGCGAGTCTACCATCTACAGTGGGCCATCACAGACATCATTTCACATTTCTTACTGTCTCTACTTCCCACACTCCTGACAACTGTAAAACGCGGTGGGCAGCGCTTCTGCCCAGAGACACGTCTGGCTTCCCCTTTTGTCCTGAGCATGTTTGTGTCTTGTGGTGCTGTGCCCCGAAGTCAAGATTTCCTCCCCAGAAGCTGTTCCTTGCATTCTAATTATTTAAGATGGATTTTGGGTTGTTTGAAATGGAGAAAGATAAGAGTTTCAATTCATGTGTAAAAGCAAAAAAAAAAGTAAAACAGGCCCAAATCTAAAACCAGGAAAAAGATGGGCTTTTTTCAAAGGCTCATCCTCTAGAACTGCCTTTGTAACTCGTAGGTAAGCTACCGAGGAGACTCAGCCCGGGGAGGGTCCATTCACGAGGGCATGGCGTACCCCTGCGCCCCTTGCTTCTGTGGCATTTTACAAAAGTTTATGAAATGGAGTTGATTCCCCTAAAAGTTTCAAAAAATAAAATCATCAACATACAAAGAAGAATCATGGAACGTTTTTTCCCTCTCCCTGTAAATGCAGCGACATTTGCCATGAATGTACAGGTCTGGGTTCCAATCTGTGACACCGTTCACTTGCTCCTGAGTGCTGTTTGCCATTTCCTTAAACTGCCACAAGGCTTTCTCACGGGCTCGCTGCGGGACTGCAGAGGCTTTCCATGAGTGGGGCTTAGGGAGTTCAGCTACTTCTCGATTATTTTTCCTTTAAAAATAAAACTATTGGGCTGCCAGTTAGCTCAGGTGGTTAGAACGTGGGCTGATAACACCAAGGTTGCCGGTTCGATCCCCACATGGGCCACTGAGCTGCGCCACCCCCCACCCCCCCAACTAGATTGAAACAGCTACTTGACTTGGAGCTGATGGGTTCTGGAAAAACACTGTTCCCCAATAAAACAAAAAAAAAATTTTTTTAAACTATTAAACTAAGAAAGCATATACTGGAGTGGCTGTTAGCACACATAACTGGAGACAGAATGAAGGGTGGGCTGACCCCCAACTGCTGGCCCAGGCTTGCCTCTGCTGGCAGCGTGACCTTGACTTACACAAGAGTCCTAGGCGTCCATTTTCTCATCTGTCCAGTTTGCCTAAATGGATCAGAATATGTAAGGTACAGACAAGTCCTTTGTCAAATTGTAAAAAGGCATTCACTCTTAAGATTTGAAAATGACAATTTTGAGCAAGATTTTTAAAACAACGTTGCCTAGAAATTCGTCCGTTTCTAGTGTCACCGTTTCACCTGGATTTTCATCTCAGGGCTGGGGAGAAGTCCTACCTCTTGATGCCTCCGTGGCCTGACCGGCCTGGTCTACCCAGAGATGTGCGCTGTGCCGTCCAACAGGCTGTCTCAGAAGACGGATCAGCGAGGCGGGATCCTGCTGGCCTTAGCGTGAAACCTTTAAAGCTGCAGCCTGGGCTTCTGATCTGTATTGAACGACTTCTTAGCAACCACCTCAAATCCAGGTAGTTCTGCTTTTAGCTCAACTTCTTGTGAAATCACCTAGAGAGTTAAAAAAAAAAAAAGCCATATCAAAAACAAACCAAAATCTATTTGAATAGAAAATGAGATTTTAAAAAATACATTACCCAGTGAGAGGGCCTGGCAAAGCTGTTTGTCAAACGTGAGAACTGAATGAACTCTTTTTAAAGGAAAACATTTCCTACTGAAGCCAAAGAATACTGAAATGTGCAACTTAAAAACCAAAGCCTATTCTCTGAAAACATCTTTCAAATTGCAAATGTTCATTTCCAAAGGTTTTTATTAAAGGTTATCCAATTGAAAACACAAAATTTTGTTCAGAAGGAACTCATAGCCCCAAGTTTATGAAAGAGCTCACGATCTAGGTCCTGAAAACCTGGGCTCCTCTATTAACTCGGAAGCTTTGGGCAAATCCCTCCCCCCACCCACCCCGTGAGCTACAATTTCCCATTTATGACATGAGCTAAACACCCATCTCTCTGGGTAAGTGTAGGGATCAGATGGCGTCACGTTTGAGAGACATTGCATAAACCACGACATTCTCTATATAAACAGGTGTTTCGCTAATGAAGTAGTTTCTTGACAGATGTGTGTGTGACCTTGGGCAAGTCAACTTCCTGCCTCTTGGCAGATTTCCTGTCTGTAAAATCAAAATGGTAAGAGCACCTCCCTCATGCGGTGGCTGTGAGAATTGAATGAGCCCGTGTATGCAAGGTTCTTAGAACAGGGCCTGTGGAACATAAAAAACTAGAAGTACCAGCTGTTACTCATATTTAACAAATTCAGTATTTGGCCCATTTTAACGAGGGAATTTATCTGTTGGCAATAAAACTGACTTTTTGCTACAATGTCTAAATTGTGCTAGAATCCAATGTCAGAAGAACAGTCTCTGGTGCCGGGAGGCCTTTTCTCCCCCACTCCTCTAGTTGGTCCTTCTATTTTATTCACCCAAGTCTAGGCATGCAAATTCTCAAATCCATGCAGTGAGGGACAGGAGACTAGCTGAGATTCTGCAACCGCAAAGAGCGTTTTAAAATACCCCTATAATTCTGGGGTCTTCCTGGAGAGTTGTCCAGGGTCAGTATAGACTGCTGATCTCCCCATGTGCGCTGTGTCCTCTTAAGGGGCGGGAAGGAGGGACGGTGCCACATTTCCATGTTAGAGTTGTGTATGCCAACAACATGTTCGTTTCATTCTGTGAAAGAAGTTCCAAAAGCTAAATTTACAGACTTGTTAAACTGATTTTAATATAGACAATCAAATACTTGGCTGTACAAAGTAGCAAACCAGCTGCTTTTCTACCTCTAAATGTGCAGCGTTTTCTCCTACCTCTGACTCTTCACCTGCCTAGAATACCCTTCCTGTGCGCCTGGGAAACTGCTCCTCTAAGGGCAGGAACTACTGGGCCCCTGATGTCCGTCATCCAGGTAACCCTTACTGCAGGCAAACGCTAGCCTCCCCCAATTAACAACTCAGGACACGGGCGCCACATAAGATGGGGCCACCACACTGCCCAGTTCCAGTCAGTACCAGTCCTGCAATGTCTGTGGCTCACACACTGATGTGAAAAGTGTCCCCAGAGCAGCCCGGCTAAATGGGTTTAGGAGTCAGACCTGAGTCAGTGACGCAGACTTTCTCCCTCCACTCCACCTCACGCTTCCTTTTTGAAGGGGGAAATGTTTTCCGTCAGCCTATGTTTAAAGAGGATCCTAACAGGTAATGAGCAATGAATCTATGCTTTCATTTATTCCCCCCTCACAACAAACCACCTGTGAGGAAAGTCCTGTCTCTCAGTTTTTACAGTTGCAGGGAGTGGAAGTGAAGGGTTTCATCAAGAGAGAACGCAAAACAGAGTCTGCTTTTTGTATTTAAATGAAAATGGCTTTTTGTTGGTTCTAAAAGTTATATATGCTCATTATTGAAATAAACTGAAGTAAAACAGAAAAGCACACGGTGAAATCCCACCGTCAGAGACAGCCGTGCTAAGCTCTGGTGAACGTCCTTCTGTCGGTCTCTCCCCCAACACAGACACACACACGACCAGTTTTACATAAAATGGTCCCACTGTGTGTCTGTCGCTTTGTAACTTTGTTACTAGACAAAATGGAATTGTGAGCATCTTCCCAGGTCAGTACACACACAACTACTTTATCGTTTTTAATGCCTACCTAGTCTTCCTTTGTCTGCAGATGCCACAATTTACTCTTTCATAGCTTATATTCTTTTATATTATCATCATCACACTGGCTAGAATCGTGGATGAAGTATGGTGGCTGCACACATTGACTCAATACAAAGGTTTGCTGCTTTAAATTTTTGTCTACAGGCACTCATCCACAGCAGGCTTCCTCCATGTCCCCCCCTGTAGTTCTCCCCCCACCCCCCGCCACCCCCACCGTGTCTTTCAGCCCTTCATTCATAACCCACCTTCCAGCAGGTGGGGGAGAAGCCAACCTGTCTGGAACTTGGCCTTTTCCTTTCAGAAGGCAACGGCACATGTGATCATAAACAAGTCCCATCATACAAAATGTCAAGCTGCCAGTTCACTGAAAGGCACTGGAGCGTGCACATGCTTTTATTGAGGTCAGAGGTGACTGTACCTTATACTGTCTCCGCTGATAGAGTTACGGCTTCAAGACAGATTTCTCTGCCAGCTGAAGCCCCGCACGGAAGGTTAGCCTCTCGTCTCGGGGCCATTCTTGTCAAGGTTAGCAAATGTGAGCACCAGGAAAAGTGACAGCCGCTGCTGCCCCGACCAGGGCAGGCAGGGACGGGCTCAGCACCTGGGTCCCTCGAGACAGAGCGGGCCTGGCGGTCAGCTGCCTGGGTTCAAGGCTTGCTTCTGCCTCTGTCTAGCTTTGCAAGCACGGGGCCTTGGCCCACTGTGTGTTGGGGGTGTTGGGGCAGCAAAAGGATCATTGACATTCACCTGAAGAAGAGGCGAGGAAGGGAAGCCTGGGGCCAGGGAGGAAGAAAGGGAAGTCATACCAGTTGAGCAGACAGGGCTGTATTGCCCTCGCAACAGTCCTCTGAGGTAAGAATGAGTCTGCATCTACACGAGAAACCAAGGCTCAAGACGCATAAGTAAATTAACCAAGGCCACAAAGCTAGGAAGAGGAGAGCTGAGTAAAAGGCAACAAACGGACGTTTGCAAGCTTGCAAAGATTCCAGGACTCGAATGCCTATGACCAGCGGCAGCTCGAGAATTTCTAAAGCAAAGGGTTTCAGACTAGCGATTGGGTTGGGAAAGGATTTTTTTTTGAAGCTACATTTGCCCACCTGCCTTACCCACTTCTTGGCACAACTGCCAATGAGTTCTTTTGAAAACTACTTGACGAAGGAATGTAGCCAAGAAACACACCCAAATAAAGAACCTGAGAATAGGGACAATATAGAAATAAGTAATTGATCCATTTAAATAGAGAACTGACACTAAGTAACTGGCAGTTACTGTTATAGAAAAGAATGAAAGCCTCTGGGTTAAAATAGAGGATTGAATACACATCAAAAATTTCACAAGAACAGGAAGAATAAAAGAAGAGACAAAAAGAAAAGTGATAAGACTGTGGCAGCTATACAGCAGATGGACAGTAGTAGTTCACTTAGCAGGTGACACTGGTCAGTGGAGAAAGTTCACAGCCAACACGATTTATATCACAGAGAAAAGCCATGGGAACTGATAGTGCCGTACACTGGAGAGCAAGGAAAACCAGAACTGAGGAAAGTAGTTCGGCAGCTATTAGGTCCCTAGGTCCCCATACTCATTCCCTCCATTAAGGAGTTGCTCTGCTCCCACCTCAGCAATAGTCGGAAAGACCTTTAGATGAGAGAACTCTAGACAACGTTGAAGGTCAGTGTAATATAACTGAGAACAGGATGATTACGTGAGCCCATGCATACCAAATAGTCCTGAGGCTTAAATCGTCTTTCCCAACTCCATTTTCAGAATGCTGGCAGCTGAACGTTTCCCTACAGGCCAGAAATTGAAAGACTCTTACGGAGAATTTAACCAGCCCTAGAAGAAAGATCCAAAGATACTGTCACATAGAGTTTCTTAATAAACAACCCAGATGGCCGCTTCACATCAAAATCAGTAAGCTCCCTTGTTAAGGACTGAATGTGTCTTCCTCCCCACCCCCACCCAAATTTATATATTGAAGCCCCATCCCCCAGTGTGAGTGTATTTGGAGGTAGGGCCTTTTTGAAAGCAAAGTTAAGTGAGGTCACAGGGGTGGAGACTTGATCCAATAATATTAGTGTCCTTACAAGAAGAGGCAACAAAAAGGGACATCACCAAGATGGTATCACAGGTCCCTCCTAATGTTGCTCCCCATCACAAGAACAACTATTTGTGTCCAACATGCAGGACACCACTGAGAGAATCCTAGAACACAAGGGTGAGGCTGGAGCACCCCCTGCACCACAGAGACCCAGACAGATGGCATTTGAGCCAAGGTCTCCCCCAAGCCTATGGTTCCTTCAATGGGAAAGAGAGAGCCTAGAGTGGACATCCAGCTCCCCCAGCACTGTGAGTTACTTCATGGGAGCCCCCACTCTGGTCTTGCCCCACAGGGACTGCAGGGGAGTCTGTGGGATGTGAGCACTGGGAATCTGATTGTGACGGAGAAGTGGGGAAGGGCTTGCAGCAACCAGCGCTCAGATCTTGGTAGTAGCCCCAACCCTGCAGTTGCTTTGCTCATTTGCAAAGCCAAGGCAGTGGCATCATCTGACCAGGGAATTCAGTGGGACACAGGTCGGCCTGGTCCAGGCCCTCAAACAAAGAGCTTTTCCAGCTCTGGAGCCTGGTCTGCACCCACCCAGGCAGGGGAGCTGAGTCATAGCCTGGTTCACTGCGGAATGTAGCCCCCAACAAGATAAGCCCTTATTGGGAACACCTAGAAGCTGCATAGCCCAGCAACCCTCCAGCAGAGGGTACAGCAGGCAGAGCTGATTGTCCACAGGGCAAATCCACTGGTGCCATTTGGCCAGGGAACTTGGGGAACATGTCGGCTTGAGTCAATACCACAAACAGAAAGCCTTGACAGGCTTGGAGGTTTCCCCTGCTTTCCCCTGCCCAGGCAGGAGAGCTAATTAACAGCCCCCCCCCCCCCAGACAGCCAGCTCAGTATAACACCTGGGAGGCTGCTTGGAGCTGGTCCTCCTATCTCCCCCTGGAAGGGGAGCTGAGTCACAACCCAGCTCACCGCTGGCCATAGCTCCCAGCCCTGCTTGAACAGAAAGCCTGGCTAGAACATCTGGAAGCTGCATAGCTGAACAACACTGGAGCAGAGTATGGCAGGCAGAGCTGATCATCTGCAGAGCAAAGCCAGTGGCACTATTTGGCCAGGGAACTTGGGGCATGGGTCAGCTTGAGTCAAGACCACAAAGAGCTTTGTTGGTCTTGGAGCTGGTGCTTCCCTTCAGTCCTGGCAGGGAAACTAACTTATAGCTCTGCCCACTGCTCAGTACAGCCTTCAGCCCACCCTAGCAGGAAATCGAACCAGAACACATGGGAAGCTGCATAGCCCATCCAACTCACTGCTTACAGAGGCACCTGAACAGAGAGCACAGTCCGTGGCTTTTCCCATCTGAAGAACAAACCCAGTGGCCCCGACTGGCCAGGGAATTCAGTACACAGTATTGCCTGATTCTGGTCCCCCAAAAATGAACTTTGCAGGCCCTAAGGACTGTCCTGCTGTCCCACCAGAGCAGGGACGCTAATTCATAGCCCTACCTACTGCTGAGTATTGTATAAACTCTATAAACACAGAAAAAGCATTTGACAGCTGGATAGTCCTCACCATCTAGTAAACCTGACCAGAGAGCCCAGGCAACTGCGGAGCTCATGCTACAGGTTTGCTTGGGCAAGAAACCAAGCCAGCAGTCCTATCTAACTGTCCTCAGCCAGCGAGCAGCAACCCTCCACCCTGAGAGCTCAGGTGGTGGCCTTGCCCCAAAATGGACCCTACCTGCCCAAGGACATTACCAGCAGACACGCCCAGAAACCCAAAATGAGCTGACTGGTGAAGAACTGTCTCTGCCAAAGGAAACCTATAAATTCTGGAAGAGGAGACCACTTACTCAAATGTGCAGATATCAACGTAAGGGATCAAGGATTATGAAATATCAAAACAGTCTATCTGACAACAGCAGAATACACATTCTTCTCAAGTGTACATAGAATGTTCTCTAGGAATGATCATATGTTGGGCCACAAAACAAGTCAGCAAATTCAAGAAGACTGAAGTAATACCAAGTATCTCTCTGACCACAGTGGTATAAAACTAGAAATCAATAACAAGAAAACTGGTACATAGAAACATGAAATTAAACAACATTCTCCTCAACAACCAATGGCTCAAAGGAGAAATTTTAAAAGTATTTGAGACAAACACAGATGGAAACAACATACCAAAACTTATGGGATGCAGCAAAAGCAATTCTAAGCGGGAAGTTCATAGCAATAAACGCTACAGTTAGAGACAAAAAATACATCAAATAAACAACCTAATTCTACATCTTAAGGAACTAGAAAAAGATGAACAAACTGAACCCAAAGCTGGCATAAGGAATAAAATAATAAAGGTTAGAGCAGAAATAAATGAAATAGAGAACAGGAAAACAATTGAAAAGATTAATAAAACTAAGAGTTTGTCCTTTGAAAAGTAAAACAAAATTGACATTTGGCTAGACTAACCAAGGAAAAAATATCAACAAAATTATAAATGAAGAAGAGGTAATACAAATGATACCACAGAAATACAAAAAATTGTTAAGAGGCTACTAAGAACAACTAGACATCAACAAACTGGACAACCTAAAAGAAATAGAAAAGTTCTTAAAAACATACAACCTACCAATGTTGAATCAGGAAGAAATAGAAAATCTTAACAGACCAATTATTAGTAAGACGATTGAATCAGTAAGCAAAAATCTCCCAACAGATAAAAGCCCAGGATCAAATGGCTTGATTGGTGAATTTTACCAAACATTTAGTGAATTAATGCCAATCTTTCTCAAACTCTTCCAAAATCAAAGAGAGGGAACACTCCCAAACTCATGTTATGAAGCTGGCATTACCCTGATACCAAAGCTAGAAAAGGACACTACAAGAAAATAAACTACAGGCCAATATTCCTGGTTAATATAGATGTAAAAATAAAATACTAGCAAACTGAATTTAGCAGCACGTTAAAAGGATCATACACCGTGATCAAGTGGGATTTATCCCTGGCATGCAAGGGTGGTTCAAAATACACAAATCAATGAGATACACTACATGAATAGACTGAAAGAAAAAAAATCACGTGACCATCTTTATAAATGCAGAAAAGGCATGGGACAAAATTTAACATTTGTTCATGATTAAAACTCTTAACAATTAGGTTTAGAAGGAAAGTACCTAAACATAATAATGACCATACATGACAAGCCCACAGCTAATGTCATACTCAATGGTAAGAGGGTGAACACTTTTCCTCTTAAGACCAGGAACAAGACAAAGGTGCACACCCACTACTCCTATTCAACACAGTACTGGACGTCCTAGCCACAGCAATCAGGTAAGAATCAGGCATCAGAATTGGAAAGGAAGAAGTAAAATAGTCTCTATTTGCATATGACATGATTTTATATAGAGAAAATCCTAAAGACTCCAAAAAATTGTTAGATATAATCAATGAACTCAGTAAAGTTGCAGGATACAAAATTAACACACAAAAATCTGGAGTAGTTCTATATAGCAGGTCTTTGCATAATGTCATTTTATTCAATATTGTTTTGTTATTACATTGATTGAGATACCATAGGAACTGAACTCGTGTTTATATCACAATTAGCCTATGGTAAAATTGGTTTCATTATGTCATTTCACTTAAAGTCACAGAACCTACTAAGGACATTAATTGAGGACTTACTGTACACTAACAGTGAGTTATTTGAAAATGAAGAAAACCATTCCATTTACAATAGCATCAAAAACTATAAAATACTTAAAAATAGATTTAACCAAAGAGGTAAAAGATCTTTATGTGGAGTGCCGACTGCAAGCTGACATGGTCCTTGCGGTCTGAAATTTCAGCGAAAAGCTGACCCCATTCTCCTCTCCCCCTTGCTCGTGGTCAGCTTTGGGCAAACTAGCTCCTTCCTTCTGACCTTTATTTAGAGACGAGCTCCTTGACTGAGCTTGCCTACTGCTGCAATCTGTACCTACAAGTCTAACTATACAGAACTAGAAAAATATGCTACACCAGATAGCTACTCCCTTGTTCCTCTTTTAACTTCCTGACTGTAGCTGTATAAAATACAGTGTATCTGATTATTCGGGGCTCTTCAAGCCATCAGCTTGCAGAGACCTCCTGATCCCATCTTTTGACTCAGATCTCCTTTATTTCTCATTCCCCACCATCCTCCCTCTGGTCACCGGCCTGCAACATCTCTACACTGAAAACTGTAAGACACTGATGAAAGAAATCGAAGATGACACAAATAAATAGAAAGATATTCATGGACTGGAAGAATTAATATTGTTAAAATATCTATACTACCCAAAGCTATCTATAGATTCATGCAATCCTTACCAGGATTACAATGGTGTTTCTATAGAAGTAGAAGAAACAATTCTAAAATTTAATATGGAACCACAAATGACTTCAAATAGCCAAAGCAATCCTGAGAAAGAACAAAGTGGGAGTCCTCACATTTCCTGATTTCAAGATATATGACAACGTAATAGTTATCAAAACAACATGGGACTGACATAAAAACAGACACATAGGCAAATGGAACAGAATGGAGAACCCAGAAATAAACCCATGCATATACAGTCAAGTAATATTTATCACGGGTACCCAGAATATTCAATGGAGACAAGATAGTCTCTTCAATAAATGGTGATAGGAAAACTCATATTCACGTGTAAAAGAATGAAACGAGACCCCTATACAATGGGATGTTGTTCAGACATTAAAAAAATAAATAAAGGCAATCTTGCCATTTGCAACAACATGGATGGATTTTGAGGACATTATGCTAAGTGAAATAAATCAGCCAGAGAAAGACAATTGCTATAATCTCACTTATATGTGGAATCTAAAAAAGAAAGAATAAAAAACCAAACTCATAGAAAAATAAGTAAAATTTGTGATCACCAGAAGTGAGTTGGGGAGAAAGGGAATGAGAGGAAGGTGTTCAAAAGGTACAAACTTCTAGTTACAAGATAATTAAGTACTAGGAATATAATGTGCAACATAATGACTATAAGGAATATAATGTGCAATATAATGACTATACTTAACACTGCTGTATGTTATATATTAAAGATGTTAAGAGAACAGACCCTAAGTGTTTTTTTCACAAGGAAAATAAACATTTTTTTCTTTTTACTTTTTGTATCTATATAAACTTATTGTGGCAGTCATGTCATAATATATGTAAGTCAAATCATGCTGCACACCTTAAACTTATACAGTGCTGTGTCAACTATATCTCAGTAAAACTGGAAGAAATAAAGACGAGACAGCAGAGAACACACACCCTCTCTCTATGTTGAGGACACAATGAGGAGGCAGCCACCTGAGAGCCGGAAAGAGTCCTCGCCAGGAGCCAAACCCTGCCAGAATCTTCATCTTAAACTTCCCAACTTCTAGAACTATGAGAAAATAAATTTCTATTGTTTAAGGCCCCCAGCCTGTGGTATTTTATGTCAGCCTGCACAAACTAATACACCCACTGGACACCAGAACTTTTTTGTTCATCTAATCATGAGAAGACAGCCAAGAATTATTCGATTTCTAAGGAAAACCTCTATCATGGAAGACAAAAACCAAAATAAACAGCAGAAATTGACTTGGAGAAAACAGATACATTGGACAAAAACACTCCATAAATCATCAGTAGCCTCAAAGAGATAAGAGATGATATCACATCAGTGAAATAATAAGATTCCATATACAGAGGGTGCCAAAAAAAAATGTGTACACATTTTAAGAAAGAAAAAAAACTATTAAAATTGTAATACAATGAATGACACCAGCATTTTGATCAACGCCATCTTTTGAGGGAACTTCATACTACACCTTGCTACCGTAATTCAATTCAACTTTGAAGAGTAATACATCTCTTAAAATGTGTACATTTTTTGGCACCCCTGGTATATGTACACACGTACACACATGTACACACACACACACACACACACACACACACACACNGGCCAGGGAACTTGGGGAACATGTCGGCTTGAGTCAATACCACAAACAGAAAGCCTTGACAGGCTTGGAGGTTTCCCCTGCTTTCCCCTGCCCAGACTGCTGAGTGTAGCTCCTGGCCCCTCCCACCCAGACAGCCAGCTCAGTATAACACCTGGGAGGCTGCTTGGAGCTGGTCCTCCTATCTCCCCCTGGAAGGGGAGCTGAGTCACAACCCAGCTCACCGCTGGCCATAGCTCCCAGCCCTGCTTGAACAGAAAGCCTGGCTAGAACATCTGGAAGCTGCATAGCTGAACAACACTGGAGCAGAGTATGGCAGGCAGAGCTGATCATCTGCAGAGCAAAGCCAGTGGCACTATTTGGCCAGGGAACTTGGGGCATGGGTCAGCTTGAGTCAAGACCACAAAGAGCTTTGTTGGTCTTGGAGCTGGTGCTTCCCTTCAGTCCTGGCAGGGAAACTAACTTATAGCTCTGCCCACTGCTCAGTACAGCCTTCAGCCCACCCTAGCAGGAAATCGAACCAGAACACATGGGAAGCTGCATAGCCCATCCAACTCACTGCTTACAGAGGCACCTGAACAGAGAGCACAGTCCGTGGCTTTTCCCATCTGAAGAACAAACCCAGTGGCCCCGACTGGCCAGGGAATTCAGTACACAGTATTGCCTGATTCTGGTCCCCCAAAAATGAACTTTGCAGGCCCTAAGGACTGTCCTGCTGTCCCACCAGAGCAGGGACGCTAATTCATAGCCCTACCTACTGCTGAGTATTGTATAAACTCTATAAACACAGAAAAAGCATTTGACAGCTGGATAGTCCTCACCATCTAGTAAACCTGACCAGAGAGCCCAGGCAACTGCGGAGCTCATGCTACAGGTTTGCTTGGGCAAGAAACCAAGCCAGCAGTCCTATCTAACTGTCCTCAGCCAGCGAGCAGCAACCCTCCACCCTGAGAGCTCAGGTGGTGGCCTTGCCCCAAAATGGACCCTACCTGCCCAAGGACATTACCAGCAGACACGCCCAGAAACCCAAAATGAGCTGACTGGTGAAGAACTGTCTCTGCCAAAGGAAACCTATAAATTCTGGAAGAGGAGACCACTTACTCAAATGTGCAGATATCAACGTAAGGGATCAAGGATTATGAAATATCAAAACAGTCTATCTGACAACAGCAGAATACACATTCTTCTCAAGTGTACATAGAATGTTCTCTAGGAATGATCATATGTTGGGCCACAAAACAAGTCAGCAAATTCAAGAAGACTGAAGTAATACCAAGTATCTCTCTGACCACAGTGGTATAAAACTAGAAATCAATAACAAGAAAACTGGTACATAGAAACATGAAATTAAACAACATTCTCCTCAACAACCAATGGCTCAAAGGAGAAATTTTAAAAGTATTTGAGACAAACACAGATGGAAACAACATACCAAAACTTATGGGATGCAGCAAAAGCAATTCTAAGCGGGAAGTTCATAGCAATAAACGCTACAGTTAGAGACAAAAAATACATCAAATAAACAACCTAATTCTACATCTTAAGGAACTAGAAAAAGATGAACAAACTGAACCCAAAGCTGGCATAAGGAATAAAATAATAAAGGTTAGAGCAGAAATAAATGAAATAGAGAACAGGAAAACAATTGAAAAGATTAATAAAACTAAGAGTTTGTCCTTTGAAAAGTAAAACAAAATTGACATTTGGCTAGACTAACCAAGGAAAAAATATCAACAAAATTATAAATGAAGAAGAGGTAATACAAATGATACCACAGAAATACAAAAAATTGTTAAGAGGCTACTAAGAACAACTAGACATCAACAAACTGGACAACCTAAAAGAAATAGAAAAGTTCTTAAAAACATACAACCTACCAATGTTGAATCAGGAAGAAATAGAAAATCTTAACAGACCAATTATTAGTAAGACGATTGAATCAGTAAGCAAAAATCTCCCAACAGATAAAAGCCCAGGATCAAATGGCTTGATTGGTGAATTTTACCAAACATTTAGTGAATTAATGCCAATCTTTCTCAAACTCTTCCAAAATCAAAGAGAGGGAACACTCCCAAACTCATGTTATGAAGCTGGCATTACCCTGATACCAAAGCTAGAAAAGGACACTACAAGAAAATAAACTACAGGCCAATATTCCTGGTTAATATAGATGTAAAAATAAAATACTAGCAAACTGAATTTAGCAGCACGTTAAAAGGATCATACACCGTGATCAAGTGGGATTTATCCCTGGCATGCAAGGGTGGTTCAAAATACACAAATCAATGAGATACACTACATGAATAGACTGAAAGAAAAAAAATCACGTGACCATCTTTATAAATGCAGAAAAGGCATGGGACAAAATTTAACATTTGTTCATGATTAAAACTCTTAACAATTAGGTTTAGAAGGAAAGTACCTAAACATAATAATGACCATACATGACAAGCCCACAGCTAATGTCATACTCAATGGTAAGAGGGTGAACACTTTTCCTCTTAAGACCAGGAACAAGACAAAGGTGCACACCCACTACTCCTATTCAACACAGTACTGGACGTCCTAGCCACAGCAATCAGGTAAGAATCAGGCATCAGAATTGGAAAGGAAGAAGTAAAATAGTCTCTATTTGCATATGACATGATTTTATATAGAGAAAATCCTAAAGACTCCAAAAAATTGTTAGATATAATCAATGAACTCAGTAAAGTTGCAGGATACAAAATTAACACACAAAAATCTGGAGTAGTTCTATATAGCAGGTCTTTGCATAATGTCATTTTATTCAATATTGTTTTGTTATTACATTGATTGAGATACCATAGGAACTGAACTCGTGTTTATATCACAATTAGCCTATGGTAAAATTGGTTTCATTATGTCATTTCACTTAAAGTCACAGAACCTACTAAGGACATTAATTGAGGACTTACTGTACACTAACAGTGAGTTATTTGAAAATGAAGAAAACCATTCCATTTACAATAGCATCAAAAACTATAAAATACTTAAAAATAGATTTAACCAAAGAGGTAAAAGATCTTTATGTGGAGTGCCGACTGCAAGCTGACATGGTCCTTGCGGTCTGAAATTTCAGCGAAAAGCTGACCCCATTCTCCTCTCCCCCTTGCTCGTGGTCAGCTTTGGGCAAACTAGCTCCTTCCTTCTGACCTTTATTTAGAGACGAGCTCCTTGACTGAGCTTGCCTACTGCTGCAATCTGTACCTACAAGTCTAACTATACAGAACTAGAAAAATATGCTACACCAGATAGCTACTCCCTTGTTCCTCTTTTAACTTCCTGACTGTAGCTGTATAAAATACAGTGTATCTGATTATTCGGGGCTCTTCAAGCCATCAGCTTGCAGAGACCTCCTGATCCCATCTTTTGACTCAGATCTCCTTTATTTCTCATTCCCCACCATCCTCCCTCTGGTCACCGGCCTGCAACATCTCTACACTGAAAACTGTAAGACACTGATGAAAGAAATCGAAGATGACACAAATAAATAGAAAGATATTCATGGACTGGAAGAATTAATATTGTTAAAATATCTATACTACCCAAAGCTATCTATAGATTCATGCAATCCTTACCAGGATTACAATGGTGTTTCTATAGAAGTAGAAGAAACAATTCTAAAATTTAATATGGAACCACAAATGACTTCAAATAGCCAAAGCAATCCTGAGAAAGAACAAAGTGGGAGTCCTCACATTTCCTGATTTCAAGATATATGACAACGTAATAGTTATCAAAACAACATGGGACTGACATAAAAACAGACACATAGGCAAATGGAACAGAATGGAGAACCCAGAAATAAACCCATGCATATACAGTCAAGTAATATTTATCACGGGTACCCAGAATATTCAATGGAGACAAGATAGTCTCTTCAATAAATGGTGATAGGAAAACTCATATTCACGTGTAAAAGAATGAAACGAGACCCCTATACAATGGGATGTTGTTCAGACATTAAAAAAATAAATAAAGGCAATCTTGCCATTTGCAACAACATGGATGGATTTTGAGGACATTATGCTAAGTGAAATAAATCAGCCAGAGAAAGACAATTGCTATAATCTCACTTATATGTGGAATCTAAAAAAGAAAGAATAAAAAACCAAACTCATAGAAAAATAAGTAAAATTTGTGATCACCAGAAGTGAGTTGGGGAGAAAGGGAATGAGAGGAAGGTGTTCAAAAGGTACAAACTTCTAGTTACAAGATAATTAAGTACTAGGAATATAATGTGCAACATAATGACTATAAGGAATATAATGTGCAATATAATGACTATACTTAACACTGCTGTATGTTATATATTAAAGATGTTAAGAGAACAGACCCTAAGTGTTTTTTTCACAAGGAAAATAAACATTTTTTTCTTTTTACTTTTTGTATCTATATAAACTTATTGTGGCAGTCATGTCATAATATATGTAAGTCAAATCATGCTGCACACCTTAAACTTATACAGTGCTGTGTCAACTATATCTCAGTAAAACTGGAAGAAATAAAGACGAGACAGCAGAGAACACACACCCTCTCTCTATGTTGAGGACACAATGAGGAGGCAGCCACCTGAGAGCCGGAAAGAGTCCTCGCCAGGAGCCAAACCCTGCCAGAATCTTCATCTTAAACTTCCCAACTTCTAGAACTATGAGAAAATAAATTTCTATTGTTTAAGGCCCCCAGCCTGTGGTATTTTATGTCAGCCTGCACAAACTAATACACCCACTGGACACCAGAACTTTTTTGTTCATCTAATCATGAGAAGACAGCCAAGAATTATTCGATTTCTAAGGAAAACCTCTATCATGGAAGACAAAAACCAAAATAAACAGCAGAAATTGACTTGGAGAAAACAGATACATTGGACAAAAACACTCCATAAATCATCAGTAGCCTCAAAGAGATAAGAGATGATATCACATCAGTGAAATAATAAGATTCCATATACAGAGGGTGCCAAAAAAAAATGTGTACACATTTTAAGAAAGAAAAAAAACTATTAAAATTGTAATACAATGAATGACACCAGCATTTTGATCAACGCCATCTTTTGAGGGAACTTCATACTACACCTTGCTACCGTAATTCAATTCAACTTTGAAGAGTAATACATCTCTTAAAATGTGTACATTTTTTGGCACCCCTGGTATATGTACACACGTACACACATGTACACACACACACACACACACACACACACACACACACACTTTCACAACAGTAAACAAAAACACAAGGAAAAAAACACAGAGCTAAAATGAAAAAACTCAGAAAATCGGAATGACCAATCCATGAGGTCCAACAACTGAATATTAGGAGTTACAGAATAATGAAACAGAGAGGAAAAGAGAAGGGACTCTGTAACAAAACCATTCAAGATATTTTCCCACTTTGAAGGACATGAATTTCCAGCCTGAAATGGAATTGTGATTTTCAAGTGTGATAGCTTGAAAATCAGACCCATACCAAAGTACAGAACTGTGAAATCTCAGAACACTGGAGAGCAAACACAAGATACACGAGTTGGATGGGACTGCAGAACAAGTTATACATACAAAGTATCAGGAATCCAAATGGTTTTGGACTTATGGCAACACTGAAAGCAACAAAGGAAGGAAGCCTTCAAAATTCTGAAGGGAGAAATTTCCAAACTCTATTCTCAAATTATCAATTAGGTGTAAGGACAGAAAAGACTTTCAGATATTTGAAGACTCAAAACGTTTAATTCCCATGTCCTCCTTCTCAAGAACCTACAGGGGATATGCTCTACCAAAGCAAAGGAGTAACCCCCAGAAAGAAGACCCCATTAGAGACGAGATAAAGGATACCCAGCCTATAAGAGAGGACACGGGAATCCCCCAGATGGTGAAGGGAGATTCTAGAATGACAGTTGTACCCAATGCAGAGCGGAACAGATCCCGATTAAAGCAGGGCGACTCAAGACACACATGTTGTTGGTTGCCTCCCCGCCTCTAAGCCCCCACTGCAATTGGACCCTCTTTACAACCTGAGCCCAGAATGCTCCTGTGAGCCTGTTCCAGGTTCTCATCTGTACCAAGCTTGTCTTTGCCACGTGCTAATGAAACTTGTGCTCCCCACTTTCTGCCCTGCCGCCCAAATCCTTTGAGGTCAACCATGATGAGATTGGAAGCAGAAAACACAGAGCAGCCTCCTGTCCCTGGTCATGTCTCTGCCAGATGGCCCAGTATCTTGTCCCAGACCAGAGTCCTGCAAGACCCCTGACCGTGGGAGTCCTATATACATGTATATTTCCAAAGACTGGTTCATAAGTCTACTCAACGACTTTTCCAGAAGAGCACCTGGGAAGTCTCAGGGTACCTGAAGCCAGACCATAGCCAGTCCCTGTTCAGCTTATTATCTTCTCCTGGGAGGGCCTTCATTTCATCTGTCCTTCTCCCTGTCCTTACACAACAGGGTAAAGCTACAAAAATACATACACAGACAGACAGACGTAAAGGATGATTAGTACAGTCAGAGAGATGAGAGATAGGGGATTGTGACTGTCAGGTATATACAGGGTTCTTCTAAAGTTGTGATAAGGTAAGAACACGAGTTTATTTTCCTTCTCTTCATACTTTATATTTTATACACTCTAAAATGTGGTACATTGCTCAATTATTTAGAAATTTAAAAAAGAACAACTATAGGGCCGGCTGAGTGGCGCGATGGTTAAGAACTCGCTTGGTATGCCAGAGGGCCCCGGTTCGGATCCCACATATGAGGGCCAGTGACACTGCCCTC